>NW_027518679.1:48927500-49362500 GCF_043159265.1 Tasmannia lanceolata
GTTGTCCCTATTGATAGACAGGTTACACATTGGAGTATTGGACTGTTTCGTTTTGGTGACTAAGAATCCTTCTAATTGATGTTGATGAAGGCCAAGAATGTAACCACAGCATCTAGTAGTGCAATGGTACCACCTTGATTCTCTATTCAAGATCAATATTTGCTTCTCAACAGCAAATGCATTTTCCCCTATGTACCTGATGAGGACCAGGTTTAAGGCCTTCGACAAGAAATGGAAGAAAGTCAAGGAAGTATAAGTGAGGAGGGGGGGGGGGGGGGAGATAAGGCATTACTGGTGGTTCATTTGTCATTTCTTTACTTTTATAGGGTGTATTTGCCTATATGGCATATTTGTAATAAAGGAAAGAATGAGGGTTGTGAAGGTAGAACATTTGAAAAATGGAGGGAAGAGCTGGATGCCCACTATATAAGGGCATCTTCATTTGAAATTCATGGCTTTTACATCGTATTTGAATTGGAGAGGTTGTACCCTAGCTATGGGAGAGAGAAAACCATTATTAAAAGGAGCTTTGGTTGATGTTAGAAGGGAAATCCTGCTCAAAGAAGGCCTTCCACTTCTTCATTACAGATTGAAGTTCCGACTGTGCTCAGTTTTCTTTTACAGTTTCTATTCATTGAAATTCAATGAAGATTCAGTTCATTTATTTTCTTTCGCATCTTATGTTTTCCAACATTTTCAGCACATTTTTTGCTCATTTTCTGTTATTTTCAGCAACATACTAGTTTTAGGACTGTTTTGATCGGGAATTTCCATTCGTTTGCTACCCATTCTCTGATCTGGACTGAATTTGATCTTGTCTTATCATTTAGAAGTAGATCTAAACTAGATCTATATCAAATGATCCAAAATTGTTTTTTTATATTTTTAAAATTATTTTGCAGAATTTATATGGCCGATAATCCATATAAACAATGACTTGAAAATGGGACTTTCACTCACACATTCTATGAATGCATGTAATGTCTAAAGAAAGAGGAATCAAAACACCACAAATATAATAGAGTGGGCAAACAACTCACACCCACACACCTATCTATCAATTTCTAGAATGATAAAATAAAAGAACTACTTTCTGTATTTACCATGTACGGGGAAATACGGGCATTACTGGTGGTTCATTTGTCATTTCTTTACTTTCATAGGGTGTATTTGCCTATATGGCATATTTGTAATAAAGGGAAGAATGAGGGTTGTGAAGGTAGAACATTTGAAAAATGGAGGGAAGAGCTGGATGCCCACTATATAAGGGCATCTTCATTTGAAATTCATGACTTTTGCATCATATTTGAATTGGAGAGCTTGTATCCTAGCTATGGGAGAGAGAAAACCATTATTAAAGGGAGCTTTGGTTGATGTTAGAAGGGAAATCCTGCTCAAAGAAGGCCTTCCACTTCTTCATTACAGATTGAAGTTCCAACTGTGCTCAGTTTTCTTTTACAGTTTCTATTCATTGAAATTCAATGAAGATTCAGTTCATTTCTTTTCTTTTGCATCTTATGTTTTCCTACATTTTCAGCACATTTTCTGCATTTTTTGCTCATTTTCCGTTATTTTCAGCAACATACTAGTTTTAGGACTGTTTTGATAGAATTTCCATTCTTTTGCTACCCATTCTCTGATCTGGACTGAATTTGATCTTGTCTTACCATTTAGAAGTAGATCTAAAATAGATCTACATCAAATGATCCAAAATTGTATTTTTATATTTTTAAAATTATTTTGCTGAATTTATATGTCCCATAATCCATTCTGGCAAATGGGACTTTCACTCACACATTCTATGAATGCATGTAATGTCTAAATAAAGAGGAATCAAAACACCACAAATATAATAGAGTGGGCAAACAACTCACACCCACACCTATCTATCAATTTCTAGAATGATAAAATAAAAGAACTACTTTCTGTATTTACCATGTACGGAGAAGGAACAATGATCTAATAAGAAGAGAAAAGGAAACAGAAGTGAAAAAAATGGGAGAGATTCTGCCGACTCACAGTTCTACATCCCAATGCATGGCTTCTTCTTTTCAGATTTCTTCCGAATCACAGTTCTACATACCAGTGCATGGTTTCTCCTTTTCAGATGAAGGGGATCATTTTCTTCAAAGCTTCAAGATGTGTGTTTTCGAGTGTCTTGTTTACTTCTTTCTTATTTCTCTTTTTCTTGATCAGTATGCGTGCCCCCTATTTATAATAGTAGTAGTTTCGTTCAATCCCTTATTTACTATAAATAGTAAATTTCAAACTTACTAAAATAGTAATTTGCATACTTATTAAAAATAGTAACATTACTTGGAGATATTTTCTCCTAGAGAATATAAATAGTAAGATTACTTGGAGATATTTTCTCTTCCCTTCCCTTCTTAAGAGAAACTCTTTCCAAGAAAAAAGAAGAGAGATCTGCCAGCTCTTTCCTTTGATGCTTATCTTATTGTTTACACATGTGCAATATCTATACTTGTGAAATATTCTCTTGCATGTGGGACTCTTTGATCTGTGCCCGCATACCTATGAGATACACCTAGATCAATGCTCCCCTATTGGAAATTTTTTGCTCCTGTGAAATCGGACTGAAGTTGGGAATAAATCTCCCTGTCTCTATTGTACCCATTGCTCCAGTCAATCTAAACTTCCGTCCACTATAGTGGCTCATCATCCTCAATCCTCTCGCTGCTAGACAAGGTCGTCCTCAATCTTAAGGGGTCGATCTACAACGGACCTGACTGGTAGATGGTCTTTGAGGTTGATACTCGCTGGGATACCCTGCCTTCATCTACACGGTCTAATGCTTCATCGGGTCAGTTTGCCTTCATGTACCTTAGATCTCTGCTTGTCTGAGATCCTCCAATTTTTTATGTTGCATGCGTGTTGAATCCATACCACGATTATCCAAGGTTTTGTCTAGCCATGGTTGTGATACCGCATGATCCAAAATTGTTTTTTTGGATTTTTTAAATTATTATGCGGAATTTATATGGCCGATAATCCAATCTGGGGGATGGGTCTTTCACTCACACATTCTATGAATGCATACTCAACTCAACTCAACTCAACTCAACTAAGCCTTTGTCCCAAACTAGTTGGGGTCCGCTAACATTCTATGAATGCATGCAATTTCTAAATGAGGATGAATTTAAACACCACAGATATAATAGACTGGGTGAACAATCCATATGCATAAACCTATCTTTCAATTCCTAGAAAGATCAAATAAAAGAAATACTAACTCTATTTATCATCTATAGGGATGGAACAATGAACTAAGAAGAAGAGAAAAAGAAGCAAAAGTGAAAAAAAGTTGGAGAGATTCTACTGACTCTTTGTTCTACATCCCTGTGCATGGTTTCTCCTTTTCAGATGAAGGATATCTTCTTTTTTCTTCAAAGCCTCAAGATTTGTGTCTTCCAGTGTTTTCTTCAATTCTTCTTCTTTTTCTTGATTAATATGCATGCCCCCTATTTATAATAGGGGCCGTTTCGTTCAATCCCATATTTACTACCAATAGTAAATTTTATACTTACTAAAAATAGTAGATTGCATACTTACTATAAATGGTAAATTGTGGACTTACTAAAAGTTGTAAGTTTACTTAGAGATATTGTCTCTTAGGGATTTTCTCCTAGAGATATTCTCTCTTCCCTTCGTATGAAAAACTTTTTGCAACAAAATAGAAGAGAGACTTGCTAGCTTTCCTTTGATGCTTATCTTTTTATTAGGTGAAATATTCTCTTGCATGTGGAACTCTTTGATCTGGGCCCACATAACTGACATGGAAGGAATTTCGATGGAAATAATGACATGGAAGGAATTCGTGTAGATTTCATTTCTGTGGGGATGGAAAAGGAAACATTTCAGTCATTTTGGGGAAATTTAAAACCATGGAAATAACTAGATGTCACGGTCGGCATGTTAAGATTGATTTTGACAATTTAAGTGGATTATAGTTTCTCAAAGTGCATATAGTATAGGGATAAATCCCTTTCTTGCAGTCAACCTTATGTTGCGTACTTTTCTTGACTAATTCCTTTGATGGGTGGTGTGTTTACAGGATGAGATACGAAGGGAGGCACAGACAATGAGTTTAATAGATCACCCAAATGTGATCAGGGCATATTGCTCATTTGTTGTTGACCGGTGTCTGTGGGTGGTCATGCCATTCATGGCAGAGGGTTCTTGCTTGCACCTTATGAAAATAGCATATTCAAATGGATTTGAAGAGTCGATTATTTCCACTATTCTTAAAGAAACTCTTAAGGCTCTGGAATACCTCCATCGACATGGACACATTCATCGTGATGTCAAGGTAAGGTTAAATTGAAATATAACCTTTTATTTGTCAATACCCGGACGGCTATTATAAGAGACTCCAACCTTAGATGATTTAACAGAATGCGTCTTTGTAGGCTGGAAATATCCTTCTTGATAGTAATGGAGTGGTGAAGCTTGGGGACTTTGGTGTTTCAGCTTGCATGTTTGATAATGGTGATAGGCAACGTTCAAGAAATACTTTCAAAGGAACTCCATGCTGGTATGATATTTTATGATCTTTCTTAGCAATAATTTTCTTTTTTCTTTTTTATATGCGACTATATTATTATGCGAGGTATTTGTTATTATTTTCGGATCTGATCTATATTATATAAGCCTTGAAACTAGCAATTATTTTTCTTTTTACAGGATGGCTCCGGAGGTGATGCAGTCAGGAGGTGGATATGATTTTAAGTGAGTGTCTAGACACCTATAGAAACTTGAGGCGAGCCATTGGTTTCCACTTTTTTGAAAACAATCAATCACAAAGCAAAGCCTTGTTTCTCTCAATGATTATGAGAACTTATTCATTGTAAACCTTTATATGTCCATATTGTTCAAAGTAAAAAAAAAATTCAGATGCCTAATCAATATTTTCAAGCCCATATAAATATACATACACAATGCCCGTTGATTGTAAGATGTGCCATCATTTTCACTGGCACTATTTTTGTTGATTCCTTTTTTTGGGACATGATATTGGCATGCCAATTTTCAATAACCACAAGCCTATCTTTGTCGCTTTTGTTATTTTTCCCTCTATTAATTAGAATCACCAAAATATCATTAATTATTTGTAAATTTCTCCCTCCCCTTCAATGCCGAATACCATTTGTGCAGCCCTGCAAATCCAACGAGATTTTGAACGTTGCCTTCCACAACAAATGCCTTTTTGGATATCCTTTCAGTTCATCACTGGAGGATTTTTGTGGGTTCGAGGGGCACTTATACTTTTGGTGTGTTTTGGATTTAAGGGTTGTTCAAATATCCATTTCTTTCTTTCATGAATTGACAAATTTTCTTATCGTTTTATGATTTCCTCCAAGTTCACTAGCATTTTACTATACCCAAAATCAAGAAATCTGTATGTTGACAAATTTCATGCCATTTTTGTAAGGTCATTTGTTTTTGTCGAGATTTCTTAGAATTGGGGCTCTCTCAACAAGAAGATTCTTATTTGAGATCTCTATCAGAATTATTCGACCCCCACCAAGGACACTAGAATGTGCTTCCAAGTGTCCAAACTTCTTTCTACACTACAACCGAGCAAGCCTACTAGCTCTACGATAGACTTATCCTGGGTGTTACTAGCGATCTCCCTGGACTTACTGAGGTTTTACTTTTGTCCCGTAAGTAACTCATAACACCTTAGAATCGCCTTCAGGTTTAGAGCTTTCTCAACTTCCGAAGAGCTAAAGATCCGAGTATCGTCTGGAAATTGCAAGTAGGAAATCTCCAAACTTTGCTCACCCAATTTGAAGCCTTCAATTAGATTTAGCTCTTTATCTTTATCGATCAGCCAACTAAGGGTCTCCGCTATAATCATGAATAAGAAAGGGGAGAGGGGATCCCCTTGCCTCAAACCACGCGAAGACTTGAAGAAACCTTTGGGCGAACCATTTATTAGGACTGAGAACCGGGGATGAAGACATACAAGTCCTAATCCACAAACACCACCGACTCCCAAAACCCATGCTCCTTAGAAGGCAATGGAGGCAGTCCCACTCCACTCGGTCATAAGCCTTCTCCATATCTAATTTGCATAATATGCCCTTCTCCCCCTTCTTAACATAGTAGTCCAAGACCTCATCGGAGAGCAGAGCACTATGAACGATCTGCCTTTCCCAGACAAAAGATGATTGGTTGTTAGAGATTTTATGAGGAAGCACCTTTTTCAGCTGCTTAGCCAAGACTTTTTCCAGAATTTGTATAAACAGTTAAGCATGCAACCAGGCTGATCGGTCTAAAGTCGGTTATGCTTACTGTCCCCTTTACTTTTGGGGTAAGAGCAATGAAGGTCACCCTTGTGCCTTTGTGAAGCTCTAAACCTTCATAAAATTCCTTGAAATTTTTTATAACATCTCCGCTCACAAAATCCCAACAAGTTTGAAAAAAAGATCCAAGCAAAAACCATCCGGTCCAGGAGCTCTCTGTGTACCGAATGCAAAAAGACCTCGCATTATATCTTCTTCATCAAAAGTTTTTCTAAGGAAACTCTATCCCCATCCGACAACCTACTAAAAGGCACCCCCCTGGGATAGGCTGAACATCATTCTCAGACGAGTAAAGGACTGAGTAATAATTCACGATCTCCTTTACGGTCACTTCTGCTCCTCCCTCCAGATCGAAATTTGGTTGTCTCTTCTTCTCGCACTAGCAATTCACACTAGCAATTCGGGGGAAATATGCCATATTCTTGTCACCCTCCTTTTGCCAACTGACCCCTGACTTCTTCTCCCTTGTTCTTCTCTTCATCTTCTCTTTGTTCTCTTTCTTCTTCCCCTGGCCTGCATCAGTGTACTGTTGACTGTTCTACATATAAGTGGTGATCTTGTTTGCAAATACATTTTTCTCTTCTCAAATGCAGTTGCATGTCTTTTTCTATTGTTAAACCTATCTGAAATTTGTAGTATTTATTCAATACTTCTTATGAGTTTTGACCTGGATGCCTATTGCATCATCTTTCTACAGAGCTGATATCTGGTCATTTGGAATAACTGCACTAGAGTTGGCACATGGTCATGCTCCATTTTCAAAGTACCCTCCAATGAAGGTGCGTGCGCGTCTTGTTAAATCATGTATGAATTTAAATATTTTTCTATTAGTTCTCACTTTCCTCTATATTTGGATTTTCTTACAGCATGTTCTTATAGATTTTTGAGTCAAGTTACTTAATATTGGGAAAGATGTTATATCCACCCTAGCTCCATGCTGCATTGAAATGCAGAAATTAGTCTGCTATGGTTTTAAATTGATGCAAACAATTCCGTGAATAAGAAATTTAATTGAAAATAGAAAAATCAAATAATTTCCAACAATATTCTATTCAATCTGATTGCACGACTCTACTTTTATTCTAAAAGCATCCACCAAAGAACAAGGGCTCTTACCAACATGGTAGCATCATACCGCCAAAAGATGTTGCAACACAAGTGATTTCGAGCCCAAACCCTTTAACTCCTCAAAAGGTCTATCAAAAGTACCTACATATGACTATATGAGCCTAAACCCTCTTAAAATCCTGTTTTAATATGAACCATTGTTTTAGGATCAAGTTCAGTATTGACATCAACCTAAAAATATATTTGAAGTAGCCTAAAATAAAATAGAAAGTAATTTTGATGCAACTAAACTCACTAACTGAAACTAGAATCCTGAATTCTAGTTCAGCAAATTGACTTTCCAGTGCAAGTAAGGGATTGGACAGGTGGAACATCAAACGTAAGCACAAAAAATACATAAGATGAAAAAACAGTTTGAAAGAGACCGAACTAGAGCTCATAAATTTCAAGCAGAATAAAATAAACTTCTAAAAATTCATTGGCTGTTCAGTACATGGTGTGAGAACCTCTATTTACTGACAGTTCTTTGTAGAAATTTCTTCTCTCACTCTAATTTCCCATTTTCATTCATAACTATGCTTCTTCTCACCCGCTACTTTATTTTCTAATTTAGGACTCCTAAAGCAAAACCAGAATGAACTTCGTAGTTCTTTGCAGCAACTCATAATTCTGCTCCTAATCATAGACCAACAGTTTGAAAGAGACCAAACTAGAGCTCCTAAATTTCAAGCAGAATAAAATAAACTTCTAAAAATTCATTGGCTGTTCAGTACATGGTCTGAGAACCTCTATTTACTGACAGTTCTTTGTAGAAATTTATGCTCTCACTCTAATTTCCTATTTTCATTCATAACTATGCTTCTTCTCACCCGCTACTTTATTTTCTAATTTAGGACTCCTAAAGCAAAACCAGAATGAACTTTGTAGTTCTTTGCAGCAACTCATAATTCTGCTCCTAATCATAGACCAAAAGGCCCATAATGTCCTCAAACCATCCAAATTTGGCTACATACCTCTTGAATTAACCAGAACTCCTAAATAAAGGCAACATTTTGAAAAAAGAACTTCTAATTAGAACCAGACCTAATATCCTAGAACCTTCATCGATCCTTCCCAAATTGGTTATGTTCCAAGTTTCTGCGTTTGCGGGCCATACGGACAATGCATGAGATGTGTTCTTCATAAAATACTTTGAAATTTTTTCAAGTTCTGGCACGTTGGGGCCCACCTCTTGAAAGAGCGTCCTAAAATAACCAGCTAGCCTTAACTATTCACTGGTGGAATCATTCTATAGATAATTATCTTTTGTATTTGACTGTTTTCCTTATTGAATGCCTACTTTTTTATATTACCAAGTTTTTTGCAAAAAGAAGCTTTGACAGACCTATCAATTACAAGAAAAAATGTGCTCATGCACCATCAAACTTGACTTTTAAATGACATTGTTCAATGCCTAGTTTCCTATGCAAGTTCTTAAATGCATTCTTTTTCTTTCAATATTTTTGTTTTTATTGGTATAGTTCATCTGAAATCTCTTTGTTGAGAATGATTTTTTAATTTTTATCAAAAGTAGTATTTTTATTATCTTATCACTATTCTCAAGGTTCTGAAAATCGGAATCGAATCGTAAATCGTAACAGGGTTCGAATCATATCGAATCGTAAATCTGATCGTAAATCGTAAGATTTTTCAGATTATGAAAATATATAAAAATGATTTATATATAAAAATGAGAAAAAATATTAAAAATTATGAAAATAGTAAAAAATAAGAATAAAACTAATAATTATCTATTTTTCCTTCAAAACTATTAAATTAAATATAAAATTCCATGAGTAGTAATCCAAAGCACAAACCATATTCATCGTACAATAAATCACTAAAGAAAGCACAAACTGTATTCATCATACAATAAATCATCACATAATATATCACAATAGTAAACAAAGCACAGACTCAATTCTATAATAATTATCGTACAATTAATCATCATACAAAGAAATGCCAGCAATAAGCAAGACATATTGAAATATCACAATCAGTTCTCAAAATCGTACGATTCAAAGTCGAATCGTACTTGAATCGTAAGATTTTTATGAAAAACAATTCTTCCTTCAGATTTGAATCGTTCAACCCATGATTCGATTTGAATCGTACGATTCGAATCGTAAATCGTACGATTTTAACAACAATGACTATTCTATCATTATAAGTAGGGTATAGCCAATGATTACGATTGGATCTTATCTTTTATTATAAAATTTTGCTTTATGTGTGTTGGTTTGGACTGCAAAATGTGACCCTGGTGTATGAAATCTGGATGATTATATTGTGATTCGGGAAAATTTGAAAAAAAATATCTGGAAGATAATATGTAGACACATTTTTGGCACATTTATGACTTGATGTTCTTATGCTTAGTAGTAACCGTAGTAAACTTATCCCAAACTTGAATTTTTAGTACTAAGCTGAATTATGTTTACCTCGGAAAACTTTCATGATATCAAACCATATCACTCTCTCTGAATTGTTAGTCCTGTCTCCTGCTTATAGGTGCTTCTTATGACCCTCCAAAATGCTCCCCCTGGACTTGATTATGAACGAGACAAGAAGTTCTCCAAGGTATCAATGGTCTTTTAGAATAGTGAACGATTGGGAAATGGGAAGGTTAACCATCTGCAGGCCGTGGATAAGTTCTTTTTATCTCATTTGTTCGCTGATTATACTTTCATAAATCGAGTGCATAAGGATTTTAAACAAAATATATATATGCCAATTTGCCAATAAATCGGTTGAGACATTTCGACTATTTCTTATCATGCCATGTTGTATATTGAATAATCTTCTAACAAGAGATTTCCAGTTGTGATCAGTCCTTTAAAGAGATGGTTGCCATGTGCTTGGTGAAAGATCAAACAAAGAGGCCTACAGCAGAAAAATTATTAAAACACTCTTTTTTCAAGAATGCAAAGCCTCTAGAGATTTCTGTGAAAAGTCTTTTAGCTGAATTGCCCCCGCTTTGGGATCGTGTAAAACAACTTCAGGTTCGCCCCTTATAGATGTCGACATGATGTTGAGTGTTTTTTTTTGGTGTGTGTGTGTGTGTGTGTGTGTGTGTGTGTGTGTGTGTGTGTGTGTGTTATGCTTGGAATTCAGTGGACTCCTCACTTCCATGCAGCATATGGATGCTGCACAACTAGCTCTGAAGAGAATGCCTTCAGCAGAACAAGAAGCAATATCACAGGTTTGGTGTTCTTTTTCCTCTTTTGTTCTTCTTTTCTTTTTCTTGACTGTAATCGATAAGCATAAAATTGAATCCCCTGTTAGCAAGGTTTGAAATTTCAGTAATTTCGGTGTAAATCTGAAATTTTTAAAATTTTGGTATAAATTTCGGTTTCTGTCCTGGACAAAATCCGAAATTTAAAACCATACCTTTTAGTGATTGGTAAACATGAAGATTGAACCCCTGGGCTCATGTTACGCAATGTGTTCCTATTTTATTTTGTGTAGTTACTTTTCTGGAGAAAATTTAATCCCATCATATTTATTTTGAAACAAAAAAATTTCTCATAATGATATGAGATTGAGCCTTCTCTTGAACGAGAGACAGAAAAGCCATTTGAAAGATCTCATACAAAATCCACTAGAAAGTCGGTTTAAGGCAAGAAGAAGCCCCAAAAGTGACTCAAAACTTCTTGGACTTCCAGAATAGCTGCATGAAACTTTTTTTTTGAATGGTGGACATGGCATTAATCAGAGCAAAAGGAACAAGACCGAGGCGGTCTCAAAGCACAAGAAAGCAACAGCGAGCTAATGCAAGACAACAAAAACACATTTACAAACATGGAAATCTATAATATGTGTTGCCATTTACAATGGTTTTCTTGTGATAGTAATTATTCTGTTTACTAGCAGGTAGCTGGATTTCCTTTATATTGATAATGGAGCTTTACTATTTAAAAATCTATTTGGTAATTTCTACATCTTCAACGTCAAATAATGTCTCTATGGGCTAACACGACATTGAAATGCTATACATGACCAGAACTGCCTGTTTTTATTATTGTGTTTTTGTTATTATGTAATATGCTTCCTCTGCCAGAGTGAGTATAAGCGAGGTGTCAGTGCATGGAACTTCGATGTTGAGGATTTGAAAGCACAAGCATCGCTGGTATGTTATGTCCATTTCTTTGAAAATGTGAAATAGTTTCACATTCAGAGACTGATCTCGTTGAGAACTATCCTTTTGGTTTATTACATTTCCAAATTTGAAGCAACTGCACCGGTGAAATATTTTTACTGATTGTCTCAACTTCAGGATGATGATGATTTGAATGAAGTGAAGGAAGAAGATGAAAACTTGAAATTATTAGTTTACGATAAGGTTGGCTTATCTTTATCCCATCTGAATATTTTTAAGTTCTCAATGTTTATCCAATATGTGCAATGCAGATGCTGCTCTTTTAAACTTTATTTGTTTTTCCTTTTTATACTGGCAAATAAACTATTTTAAAAGAATAAAATAATGGCAAATAAACTAATGAAAACTTGGTGGACTGTTGGCAGGATCCCTCTGTTTCAAGAACTGGTTTCAGGAAATCAGTATCTACAAATGACACTGGTTGCAGGTATCTCATTTTGGGACCACATATCCAAGTTTCTTACACATCCCGACTGCTTCTTCTGGAGATCATTCGAAGTTTGCATCATTCTGTATAATTTAGGGGAGTGATATCCCCCACCCCCCTCTCTGATGGATATTCCACCCCCCCCCCCAACAGAAATCATTAGCTTTTAATGTTTTTTGAGTTAACGGTTGCTCCTCCACCCCTTAATAAAAGTTAATGATAGCTGTTAAAAGGGGGGTGGGGGATATCACTGCCCATAATTTATTACCCATTATTGAGGCCTATAAAATTTTTAGTTACTGAAACTTATACTATTTTATGACAAATCAATTTTATCCTTGTCTAGTGTTGACCCTTCACGTTTTGCATCTATTATTTCTTGGTAATGTTGTGCCAGTAACTGTTTATGGTCTATGTGTGGAATAATATACTACATGTCAAGTAAAAACACTAACCATGTCTTCCTTCATAGGGCCCCACTAAAACTTAATTTAACTTACCCAGAAATTAAGTAAAAATCACTGAAATTCTCCATAAAGTCTGCCAATTTTTGTGATGAATTGATCTCATTGGGGCCCACTGTTGACGTTAGCATGGTATTTCGGCCGCCTTCAGCCTTACTTTTGGATCTTGATCGGCCCTCTTGTTCTCTCGAAGCACCTTTGCATTAGTATGGGGTAGTTTACGAACTTTGTTTGCGTCAACACCCACCATCATTTTTTTCTCTTGTATTTGAGGATGCAAAAGCATAAAATTAGACAAATGGACATTGCGCACAATGGTTAAATTTATGGGGTTTTGTCTGTTATTATGTTCTTATTGAATTACCTAGTCTCATATACAAGGATATCTTTTATATGGTTTATTTCTATGGATCCATCTTTTCACAATATAAATGGTACTAAATTCAGTCTTATTTTTGAGGAATAAAGGGTCTTCTTCACAATAATTATCGTGTTACTCACAACAAAGATCCTCCATACAGATTTGGGAAGGTTAAATGTTGATACAATCTATATCCATTTTGGAAGGCATCCACTGACATCCACAAACTTATATACTACTGCCGTTCAATCAGTGCCGCCGGCACAAGAAGGAAAGATTCCTCCCAAAAAGAAGAGACGCGCATCGCATCGCATCTCTTAAACCTGTTGAATAAGCATAGTTGCCTACATCAGTTAAGAAAGGCTCATCGCCCACTACAACTTAGAAAGCCTCTCTCATTCGCTTACCGGCACTACTGAATCAATATGGGAAGGCCAGAAACTATGCCCGCTGCCCTCCGGATCCGACGAAGTCGAAACAATTGGATGGCCAGTCTTCGCTCGGATCCCCCAATAGCTCCGTCCCGTGTTTATATCAATGTCTGATTGTTGAGTGGATTACTGTCCCTGTAGCTAAAGTAATCTGTTTCAATAGAGAACGAATATATCCTCATCTCTTAAATAAAATAATAACATCAATTCAGTCAAGTTAAACTTTTCATTAAGGCATATTAGCTTGTTACAATGCTTTAGAATTCATTTTTTGTCTTTTTATGATGATGCTTCTATCCAGAAAATTCTTGTTTTTTTTTCACTCGTAAATTCTCCGTAAAGGATTATAATTTTCACTCTCCATTAATAGTGTTTTGTTTCATGATCAACTTGTCTGCATCACCTGCATCTCAGATCATTTTTTACTCCTAAAATTTGAGTTTACCATAAAACTTTGTTTATGGGTCCCGCAATCGTGTGATAATCTTTGGAGGATGGACATCTCAGTATCTCACTACTTGCACATATTCTTATTTTTGTTTTTGACATTGAACATTTCTTGCAGAGTAAGTATGGGCCATGTTGAAGGGTTGGATGCGAGCTGCTTGACTGTGAAGGAGGAAATTTCCGAAATTGATTTAACTAATTCCAGCATCCTAGAGAAAAATGGCACATGTGAGAAAGATGACTCAAGTGATGGACCATTATCATCAACATCAGGAAAGGAAATGGAGCATGAGCACTGTAAAATTGAAGTAGGCAAAACCCGCCGAACTCATAGCGGGCCACTTGTGCCCTCTACTGTGTTTAATCATTCTTCATCAGAAAGGGAGCACATTACTGAAAGGTTCACTTTTGTATATTCAAATGAAAGGTTCACTTTTGTATATTCAAATGAAAGGTTCACTTTTGTTTCATTTTTATGCACCACCATATGAGTTTATTGTACTTTAGTAGAAGAAGAACCAACACAATTAGTAATTTCTAAGATATGCAAATGGCATTCTCTGATATAACATGCTCGTTCTATTATTTTCCTTCTGCGAGCTTGTTGTGGTTTGACGGGGAAATAGGACAGATTTAATTTAGTTGAGATACGAGAAAGGACAGAACTTAGTGGCAATGGTTATTTTGTCAAGATGATGTGAAATTGATATATTGGTAAGGAATTCTTACGAGAAAATCTTCAGCTCAAAAAACTGCTATTTGATACAATGGCAAACCCATAATAATGTTGCAATGAACTATATGATTGGAAGTTCTTTGGTTACTAAAAATACGTGTTACTTATAGAGTTATAGTGTCTGGGGGAACCTCCCAATTTCTTTTCTCTATACTCATGCTCCCCAATATAAACTAGAACATTAATACTGTATCAGCTGATTATCAATTTGAGAAGTTTTTACTAGCTTAGATACTCTTAGGAAAGGCTGTCTTAAATCCTAATATCCGTTCTCTTTTCTCATGTTTTCTCATTGAACTACTTTTCTATTTATGTTTACTCCCCTCCTGTTAGGTTTATGCTATTTGATTATAATATTGCAGGGGATTGACTCAATTATGAGACTCATGGTTGTTTGCACTAGTTCATCCTTATTATTTTTGCTGAAAGGAAAACTTTCTCTATTTTCTCCTTTCAGATGGTTTCACTGAATTTAATTTAATTAAAACCATGTTTAAAATTTCGGCCGAAATCACCAAAACCCGAAATTTCGGCCAGAGTACCAAATTTTGGCTGAAATTTCCGTAATTTTGGCCAAAATTTCGGAAAATGAGTTTTTTAAGTTTGTTTAAATTTTTTGGATCCGCCGAAATTTCGGTACAATAATGAAATTTTCTATGATTTTTTACTGAAATTTGGCTGAAATTTTGGTTTTGGCTATGTCTGAAACCGAAACCGAAATTTAAATCCATGGTTATGACAACATTTATTACCATTTTCGTCTTCTATATTTTCTTATGTGTAAAAATGCCAAAATATTGAGATATTTCATTGTGAGATAAAAATGTTAAAAATGTATGTGCGATATTTACTATCTCTTGAAGATTTTCTCTAAATCTTGCCAAAATATTTATCTTTTCATCATATCGGCAATATTTGTTGTCTGTTTGTACTTGCGCTACATTTGATTTACATTCATGATCTTATCTTTGTTCTTATAGACACTACAAGCATCAAAACATGCACTCACTTTAAGGTGAAAACACAATTGTATAAGCGCTAAAGCTGAGATTTATTAATTTTTTTGGGTTTATTATTGCTATTAGATGCGAGGGTGAAAATCAATCAGCAACTGAGAAGTATAAACGAGATGCACGGAAAGGACCAAACTTTAGCGGTCCCCTAATGCTTCCAAACCGAGCATCTGCCAACAGTTTATCAGCTCCCATAAGATCGTCAGGAGGTAACATGAACTATTAGATTCATATTGCAGTTGCATCCTTCTCACTTTCGGCATTGAAAATTTAACAACTGGGGCAAGGAATTATCTTTTTACCCTCTTTGCTTTGACATGGAACACAAGTTCAAGGGCCAAGGAATCATGTAATGTTGGTCCTCTGTTTTTGTTCTACAGGGTTCAGAGACTCTTTGGAGGATAAATCAAAAACTAATAATGTTGTGCAAATAAGAGGCCGGTTTTCAGTAACATCGGAAAATGTGGACCTTGTAAGGGTACACCTCTAATCTTGCATCTTTTTTCCAAATTTAGTTACCTTTACTAAAGATAACTATGTAGGGGACTGATATCCACACAACCATATTTTGATAGTGGAACTACTAACTCTGTTTTACACTTCAATGATTGGATTTTTACGGGTGTTACAATAGTCGAGATCCTTTCAATCATCCAATCATAAACGTGAGTAGTTCCATTACCAAAATATGGTAGTGCCGATATCGATTACCAATTATGTATTGAAGGATATTCCATTATGCTCAGTTTTACAAAATTCTTCCCAGGTTAGTGCCAAATTCTAGGAACCGGTTTAAATACTATTCATGTTTGCTCTTTTCACATTTTAGTGTTATTTCAGCATTCTCTAAAAAAATCTTCCAGTGTTGGTGATTGGTTTGTCAATTCTCGACCAGTGCTATGGATATTTACTTTCATTGGTTTAATCTCTTCCACATGATATATATATATATATATATATATATATATATATATATATATATATATATATATATATATATATCGATGCCATGGACACTTAGACATCTTTGCATATACTGACGCAAATTGGGCCGCCTCAGTTACTGATTGATGCTCTACATCAGGATATTGTGTCTTCCTTAAAGGCACTCTCATCACTTGGAAGAACAAGAAACAATTAGTTGTTTCTCATTCTAGTGCAATAGTGAAATGTATGGCAGCCGTGGATTTAAATGTTGGTTTTGGCCACGCAGGAAATTTTGGCAGAAATCATGTAAAACCTAGATAAAAATTTCAGTTTATTAATTTATTTAAAATTTCCACCGAAGTGTGTAAAATTTCGGTAATTTTGGTGGAAATTTCGGCAATTTCGGTGGAAATTTTGTAAGGGTGAAAAACGGGCGAAAAATTGAAATCCTGTATTTTTCCTATCAATGTACTTTCGGTTTCTGTCCAAACCGACATTGAAATATTTCGGCTGAAATTTAAAACTACGAGGGCAGCATCTCATGGTGCATGTGAGCTTCTCTGGCTTTCCTCCTTGATATCTGAGTTGGATTCTGACACAAAGGGTCTAATGCCCCTTCATTGTGATAGCCAAGTGTCTATTCACATTGCTTATGATGCGGTTCTTCATGAGCAGGCAGAGCATATTGAGGTTGATATTCACTTTATTTGAGAGAAGATCATTAATGGTCTTTATCTCTTCTATATGTCCCTTCGTGGAATCAACTAGAGTAAATCTCCACTAAGGTCATAGCACCTTCCCTTCTTCAAGATACTAGTGTCAAGATAGGCATGTCCAATACATATGACCCATCTTGAGGGATGTGTTGTAATGTATTGTGTCCATGTATATTTAGTTGTATTTAGATTGTTTACTTCGTTTTATTTCTTTGTTTCCTTCCATTAAGAGTATTTCAGTCAGTTGTAATAAGCTAGTCTTTTTAATATAGCAAAGGTACTCATTTCCTCCTTATGCTTTCACCATAAGCTTTTTATTCCTTTCCATCTCTTTTTCTCTCTTATACTTCTTTATTTGCTTGATTGCCTTGATTCCATCTAGCATCATTTGAAGGAAAAGATGTCCCTTTTCCATGTTTTTAGAGAAGGAAATGTGGTAGCAGACTTCCTTGATAAGGAGTTGATATTAGATATGTATTAATTTTGGAGAAATATCTGCCACTTTTGCTATTTCTTTCATTCTAAATAAAGTGGTTCCCTATAATTCAAAAAAGAAAAAAGAAAGGTCCAATAAGGCACGTGAGACTTCTGGTCGTTCAGAAATTTGTATGAGAAAGCATTTTCGTTCAAAAATGGTAGACCAACATTTAGGCAATGTGTTTGGAACATGAGCATATAACACATTTTTCTGGGGCCATCAATGCACATTTATCTATTGGAGTGGTACCCTATCATGGCAAAAGAAAGAAATGAATAGGTGTGATGCCTTTCTAGATGGCAAAGACAGAATAATAGGGGGTAAATTTGCAATTTGATTTTTGGGTAACCAGAAAAATGGAGAAGATGAAAAGAGAATTGACAAAGTGGAAGTTTAAGTGTGAACTTTGTGACAAATCTAGCCAAAAGTCTCTTGGAAAAGGTGAAAAGAGAATCCCTAGGGCACACCCACGAAAATGAGAGAAAAGGAGAAGCCAAATCAGCTCCCATGATTTGTCTCTTCTTGTATTATAAATACTCAATCCAATTACAAGAATGCACTTTTAGTATGGTACATTAGCTCAGGGTATAAAAGTAAACTCCTATCTAATTATATACACTTGATGATGCGTGTGTGCACTTCTTTACAAAGATATGACCAGGTCACTTATATACACCCAATGATGGTGTATATAAGCATCCATGTTTCACATATTGTAGCAGAGAAAAAAATACTTCCAGAACCCATTGAAAATTCTAGCATATCATTTCTTTTCTGAATTTTATTTCTATTTTTCTCTTAGCAGGAAATACACATTGGAACCTTGATAAATGTTGTCTATACCATTATTTATTTCTTACAATTATACTCCTCTGGTATCTATTCCAATTGATATCATATTATTTCCTTGTTTTCTCAGCCTATCAGTCAGTCACCCAAGGAAATCAGCAACAGCGCAATACCTACATCACTTCTTATGCCTTACCTTCAGAATCTTTTTCAGCAGACTGCATTCCAACAAGTAAATTAGAGAGATTTGATTTTTCTTCAGTTAGAAAACTCCATTTAGAGTCATTAATAAGGGACAAAATTCCATATTAGATAAATGACAAAAAGCACGAGACAAAACATACTTGTTACTCAGTGGAAACCTTTGTGTTGAAGAAATTAACTCGTAAAGCATGTCTCAAAGTTTAACAATTTTCTTCTTTTTTAAAAATTATAGGATCTTATCATGATATTTTTTGAGTGTTTGAGAACATCACTTAAACTCGTTTTGAACTTCAATATTTTTCTTTTTTTTTAATTTTCAGGATCTCATCATGAATTTGTTGAATAACTTGCAACAAAATGAGATAGTGGATGGTGAGCAGAAAATATTTCTTATTGTGGTGGTTTCTTATATTTATGCACAGTAAAGTTTTTATTGCTCCTATACAAGCACTTTAATTATGTTTCAGCATTTCAAACTGGGAAGTTGCCTCCACAAGCTCGCAATTCAGAGAATGATACAATAGTAAGTATCTTTTCTACCCTGCCGCTATTTTTGTTCCGTCTACAGAACTGATATGTGGTCAGACTTCTCAAAAAACCCATATCATATGTTCTTTACAGAGAAAACTTCCTTGTGATTGTCATGCACGAGTTGGGAAAAATAATATTCTCAGTACAATACTCTGCCAATAATTTGGTCGATTTAATTGAATAATGGTTACATATAATGATTGCATATTGACTCTAAGGAGATCTAATAATTAGTCCTAGAGCTAGTTTAGGAGTGGAACTATTTAATTTTTTTAGCATGTTATTGAGTAATGTAATCAGTTCTAGCACTGTTGGTCTGTGGTTACCTTAGCCGGTCAGCCCTAGTCTCTTTGCTTCCATTAATAAATTTATCTTTTCAAAACTAAAAAGCTTAGTATTCTAAGCTCTATGAATCAGCCAGAAGTTAGATATGGATAACTCATGGGATGTGTGCTGTCCATTTGTAAAATTTGTAGGATATTATTTGTCTACATATGAACTGCTTTTCTTCAGATATGAGCTGTTATATCTGTAAGTTGAATGTAGCCTTCTACTAGGAAAGATAGAACTGCATCCGCATTGAGCATCTTGTCATTTTGAACTCCATTTTTCAAATATATTTATATCCCAGTTATGAATTTCCTGCTTAATGATTCATTTGCTTCCAAGAATTATTTTTCATTAACAAAAACTTGCTAATATTCAAATTAAAAAAATAATAAAAACTTGCTGCCTAGCTGATCATTTATCCCAATATGCTTGCCGTGTAATAGTATAATGATGTTTTCATTATGTCTTCTAAAAGAGAAATTATATTGCCAATTTTACAGATTGAAACAGGGAGCTCCGAAAGAGAGCGTTTGTTGCTTATCAAGATTTCAGAGTTGCAAGCCAGGTAGGTCCTCGTCATGTGGAGCGACCGAGGAATTTGTATAGCTGGATTTTATCTAAATGTTTTGAATTCTGCTCTTGCAATTGTGACATTGTTGATCAATTTTCTGAGGCAAAAGGAGAATTGTGAATATAAGACAAAACTTTGTTGATTCTATTTTTTTCCTTTTTTGTGCAGGATGATTAATTTAACTGATGAGCTGACGGCAGCAAAGCGGAAACACATACAGGTGAATCACAATGGGAAGATTCTATCTTGTTATCCTTGTTTTTCATGAAATGATAGTTTGAGGATGAGCAAAATATCACTATTTTTTCTAAATGGTTTAGATTCACTCACGAACATTAGGATAGCCCCTTTTCATGAACTATTATCTTTTTTCACATCCATCACGGAACTATTGTAGGGTTACTTTGAGTTATTGATGCTGATTGTGTATACATTGAAACATCTACAACTATATAAAGACGATGATCTGCGACTTTTGTGATCCAGCAATATAATTTTACCCTATCCAATCAAATATTCCCTTTCTACTGCATACCCTGACTCAAAAGGTCAACATATAAATGTTAAAGAGTACTTGTATATATGAAGGTATATTTTGATCTTTTGTAATATGGTATATAAGCTATTGTACTCGGAGATTACTTATTAATGAAATCCCATTTTCTCCTTGATGTTTTCTCTTCTTTCTTCTAACTTCTTCACATCATATCTTTATGTTTACATTATATCGGAGGGATATTTTTCAAGTGAAATGCTAAAGACCAAGATTTATGATTCCAAATAGATATTTCATTCCGTTCCAGTTTTTTCTTCTCTTCTCCGTTTCCTGTCTTCGAAATCCATATATTTTTTCCAAAATCATATTCATCCATCTCTCTTCTTTAAAACCTGGCTTAAAAATATCCCTCGAGACATAGGGTTGGTTGTGTCAACCAATCTGTATATTGTCTGGAAGTGGACGGCCAAGTTCTTTTCGGATAGGACTATTCCTTTTTTTGGAATTCCTCAGCAACCAGTAATAGGTGCTTTCTGTGTTCTTCTCTTGTTTTAGAGTACACCAGGACATCGTCTATGTATACTAGGCAGTAGTCCTTAGGCTTCTGAATATATTATCCATCCGCCATATCAAAATAAAATATATATTATCCATCCGCCTTTGGAACATTTGTGGAGCATTACGCAACCCAAATGGCATTACTAACCATTCATAATGCCCTTGTGGAGCACTAAACGCTGGGTAAGGGATGCTTGGATGCTTTTTTCATCCATTTTGATCTTGCCAATAACTAATTTGCATACTGTCCTTCTTTTTGGCACAGCCAGCACTTGCACTTTGAGTGTGGTTTCCCCATCGGACAAGGTGGTCTATTTTGGTGACCTTGAGGCGCTTTTCACCTGAGGTACCTTCCTTCGGATTTGAATGGTTTCTTACCCTTCAACTTCCTTTTCCAGTGGGTTTTCCACTTGCTTCTCTGATCCTTGAACTTCCTGGTCTTTCATGTAGCTGGCTTGCCTGGTTTCATTATCCTGGTTGTTGAAGTTGTCTTGGCCATCTAGATCGTCGATCATCTCGATACAAAGTTGGTCGTGGATTCATCGGGCCATCTGGGTGGATCCCACAATTCTTCCATTGTAGATCATCTGGGAGAAATGTTTTGATTTCTCATCTGCATGGTAATAGGCCATTAGGACATCTGTCTGATCACCTTAGGGAAAAAATACAATGGGAAGAAGATCACGAAGAGTTGACAAAGTGGAAGCTACCACCAGTAAGGAAGAGTTCTATACCCCCACAGTGTTTAAACCAAATTCGTTCATGAACTTTGAAGTCCATGAGGGATGTAGTACTATAGAAAGAGCCCAGTCAGTGTCTGTGCGGCTCGTGCGGGTACCAATCCTAGACATCATCACATATGGCGATGCCTTTGCCTACGCAGCATTTCTGCTTGGCCAGCACCCCTTCTCTGTCCTGAAAAGGGTCACTAATAGCTTGATTAGTGAAAGCGTTATCTTGGAGATAATTGTTTTTTGAACCTACACTATGCTCGAACTGTCATGGATACATGTTATCATGGTTTTTATCTTCACTAAGTTGATCATCAGCGGCAATTGTATTTGTTTGTTACAAGAAACTTATTACCAGTTGGTAATCAGTTCTTATGGCAAACTTCTGAGGAAGTAGCCAAATTTCGGATTTGCCAATTTTTTGGAATTCTTCAGCAATCAGTATAAGGTGCTTTCTGTCGAATATTCAGGACTTTGTTTATCTTCAAAAAGCACAATAGTCTAGTTCCAAGTATATTTATAGTTTGCACACATATTTTAGGAGTAGTGCATATAATATCAACGCCAGGCAAGGCCCCTAATTTTGAGGAGATATTCTTCGAAATTAACAGAACTTTAAAAGGTTTAGCTTTTTTATTCATCCACTTAATTTATGGAACAAATATGGCTGAAGACATCCATACATTTTACTTAAACTATAGAAAATAAAATTTTGAAAATTATCTACTTAAAATTTTGAATGATTTGATATGGATCAATTTGTCTTTTCAGTTGCAACAGCAGCTAAATGCTGCATATGGTCAAGAAGAAGTTAGGAGCAGAAGAGAAAGGGACTCTTGAGAAACAATATATCAAAGATTGTAAAAATAGCACTGTAGACTCTGGTAAAAAACCGCCGTCACCTCTAATTTTCCATTCTCTATCTTTTTATGACAATTGGTTTCTACTGTTTTGCTATCAGTGCATGTAGAAAGAAGCAGGAGCAGGGTCTCAATTCCTCTGGATCGTGCTTCTAGACTACTTATTGAAGAATTTCCTATGAGATATCACAACATTCTCCTAAGCGAATTTCCTCGAGATATACATAGCCCTCCACGGCTACCTACTGCTTGTTGTTCGCCATTCGAGGTAGCAAGTAAACGTCATTGTAGTACCTAATTGGCGATTCTTTTTGAACCGGTCATCGCCTATTTGTGAAGCCGATGGTGGTGGTGGTACTGTTTTATCTTACGGTTTATATTGTCGTCTTTGTAAATGTTGGTAGCAGAAGTTTATATTTTGTTGTTTGGGGTTGGAATCTGTCATTTTTTTTCTTCAATTTACTGTTTAAGGCCACCTATTTGTGAAGTTGGTGGTGGTGTTGTATCTTGCAGTTCATATTGTCATATTTGGAGATGTTTGTAGTTGAAGTTTCTGTTTTGTTGTTTTAGGTTGGAATCTGGCTTTTGTTTTTCAAGGCATTGTTTATGGCCATCAAAGCATTTGATTACAGGTAGAGTGATCCAAACCCAAGGTTGCATTCCATTAGCTATAGAGTTGCTAGATACAATGCATGGAAGAATATTGTTTGTTTGCTGATGAACAGCAAAGCAAGTGACTCTCTTGCTATATGGGTGTCTTGTAAATCTAGGATCAAGGCATTCAATCATCTTGAATATCATTGTGTTAGAATGCCATGATCACCCAAACAGTTTATCTAATGGAAACTATTTTACAGATCTATTGAAATTAATCTATGAGGAATGCTAAACGAAAGGGTGCCCTCGCAAAAACCAGCTGCAAGGGTGCCTCCATTGGATCCCACATCACCGATGTGCATTATGATAGCATTGAAAAATGCAGAAATGATGGAATAATAAATGCACATGGGCGACCTAAGCATATTGAGAGTATCATCTTCATGTAGTGGTTGACTGAGTAATTATTGATTGTTTTTGATAAATTCTAGAGATTTCACTAAACTTGGATGCATTTACAAGAGAATCAATGTGGGCTTATATAGAGCACTTACATGATAAACATGGAATGAAATCAAGATAATTTTAGAAGGAAATAATCCTAATCAAATCTACTTTCCTAATCTCTGTTGCTTGCCTCTTCTAATCCACTTGCCTAATTTATCTAGTTGCCTCGTTTACCCAACTTACCTAATCTACCTCCAAGATGATCCAACGGTGAGATCTTAACCCAATCTAACCGTTGGATCCTACATATTCTAACAGTTTTAACTCGTTAAATATAATCATTAATAGTCAAGTCTCCCATTTTAATAGATTATAATTGTCTTTTTGAGTTATTGAATATGAGCCTGTATTTTGGATGCATAAGTTCTTTCCATAGCTTGAACAGTATCTTAACAATCTGCCCAATATGGACTCAGGGAGAGGAGACTATCCATGTTAAAAGTAGCTGATCTTGGCAATTCCATGCGAGAAAGACTGGGTTTTTTCTGAGGTATTCCATTTGAACACGAGATTTGTTTAGGTGGGCATGGAAGGGGTCCATCCACATATCCCATTAGTTCAGAGATCTTAATTATGGAAGAAATTGTGATTTCCAAAGAAGGTAATTTGGTGGTGCTTAACTTAACAAGGAGCTAGTGCAGCCCATTGCCCATTGGCATAGTAATGTTCAACAGCACTTCGATGGAGACAAGACGTTGGGTGCTTTAGTTGATGCTGTTGAATCCATGGCAATACATGTGACTTTTGACTGAGTCTGATGATTAGATAAAACGAGTTGATTCAATGGCACAAGGCCAAAACTAGCTGACACATTCAGTAGTTTGACAATGGTTGGCTTGAATTTGCACACAGATTTAATGGTGATGATAAATGACCACAAAAAATTTGGTAATCTTGATTTGCTATTTTTTGATAGGTGGAATGCTAAACTAAGGGGCACCCTTGCAGAAATGGGGTGAAAAGGTGCCCCCATCGGCTGCAAGGGACGGTTATGCATTTAATACACTCTGACTTCCAGCCATTATAAATGCACAACCGTCCCTTGCGGCCAATGGGGGTGCCCTTTCACCTCATTTCTGCAAGGGCGCCCTTCAATTTAGAATACCTCTTTTGATAGATTGGTTTTCAAGAGCTTAAACCACATCCAATTGATAATAAAAGCTATTTTTGAGCCAAAAGCATGATAGAAGTGAGAAGGAATGAAAAGTAGATATTTTTATGGGAAATGATATCAGCACTGCAATGTTTTGATATCTCGCGGAAGCTTCTTGTCCTTTAGTATTTAAATTGCTGTGAAAAGGTTATTACAGTTCCCAAAAAAAAGTCTCAGAAGCCCTTTAAATACTAAAAGACAAGAAGCGCCCTCAGAAATATCAAAACATTTCAGTGGTGATATCATTTCCCATTTTTATTTCTTTATGTGAGAAGGAAGGGTGGTTTCTTGGAAAACATGCGTGGAGAGTGAAAGAACATAGCTAGATAGGTGTGAAAATAGTAAGGTTTAGTTCTCTCTCTAATCTAGGAGATCCCAACACCCTTGTTTGTTTGTAGATTACAATGAGTAATAGTAAGATAGCAACAAACACTTAGAGGATAAATCCAAAGAGATTGATTTAGCCATGGACTCTTGTAGCCATAGGACTCTTCATCCATCAGACCTCTTTAATAGAGAGTGGATAACCTGAAGTCAATTTTAGGAAAAGACAAGAAAAGGGGGATGGAAATGCTGAGAAGGGAACAAGGTTGCCATTATCAAAATACATGCTTTTATGAAGTAAGTTTTATGATGTAAAACTAGAGATAGACTTTAAAAATGTAAGGTATTCAAATAGCTATGAAGAAATTTACATCCATAAGGAATATAATAGTTAAACAAAAATTACTTTATAAGATTTAAAATAATCTCTTGGCCACCCAAATTTTATTGATATATGGTATTACTAAATATTTTGACTACTTTTTGTTTTCAAACAAAGGAGTGTGGAATCATAAGGTGCGCTAATAATTTTTGGAGCAAAAGCAGATGAAGAAAGTGAAAAGGTAGACATCGCAAACCTAATAATTTAAACTCTTATCATCGCCAATGATGAGAAAAGAAGAAAGGGTGGACCTATGTATTGCCTCTCAAAACTACCTTTGCAGAATGAGCAGATGCTCTCTCTCTCTCTCTCTCTCTCTCTCTCCATTATTATTTTTTGTTTGTGTTTGAGAGAGCCGTTGCACCCTCCGGGACACCAAATGCTACGCACATGCAATCACCCTCCTGGCCATAGTTTCAAAACTCGTCATTGTGGACTCCCCAAGTCGACTTCCTTTTACATCGTGCATGTTCTTGTTCGAGCCAGTATTTTGTCCTACAAAGTCAATCAAAACTCCTTCACTCTTTGAGTTATTTGAGTTATGACCGCATCAACTGAGTACTCAAGGGTATTGTGTTGAGTCAATTAGGATTTTCTTGGTTGTGCAAGGAATAAGGAATGACTTACTTTTCCAAGTTTTACCCCTTTTCGAATGACTTTCTTAGATAGAAAGACCTGTCATCCCAAAATGAAATTACCCATTGCATAAAGGAATTACTTTTTCTATCATTAGACACTCTATGTAGACCATACTAACTATCTAACTCATTATTACTATATGTGGTCTGCATTGGTTTTTTGCCATCGAGCCCTCCATGTCCTACTGGCCGATAAATGATTAGTTTACATACTGTCTTCCTTGTTCTTTTAGCCATTATTTCCTCTATGTGAGCCCCATTAGTATATGGATCATTAATATACATGGGTCACATTGGATTTTTGCTAATTGAATCTTCTATCTTAGCACAATGAATAGATTAGTGATTATTACACATGTCGGTCCATTACGTTTTGGTGATCAGACCCCACAAAACAAAGAGGGCCGCAATTCTGTTTGTTTTGGATTTTGAGAACCGATTGCAGTCCGAAACTGATTATTGAACCCAAAACTGATTTTATTACTCGTTTGTTTTGGACTTCAATTGGTTCCCAACAACCGAAACAAACAGGGGCAGCAATTCTGTTCATTTTATAGGCTTTGGTATGGATCGCTCACGGCCCCAAAATCAGGCCAGTTATGTAATCAGAACTTTTTTTTGGGCCTTTAAAAGGATCTTTGAATTTGACAATTCAGATCATACTAAGTTTCATTTGGTATTATCTTTTCTAGAGGAATGATAGAATGAAGGGTGCCCTTGCAAAAATCAGCTTCAAGGGCGCTCCTAGTGGTTGATTTCTGCAAAATGAACACAGAGTTTCCACATTCTATCATTCCTCTCTTTTCTATTATATCTTGTCTTTTATTTAGTAGTGGAGTTAGTTAGAAGTTAGAATAGATGATATGTTTAGAAGAGTTTGAGTCCTATAGGACTCTAATAGGTGTAGTTTGAATCACACTATTTAATTCTTGTGGACCAGTTTTGCAGAATTAAGAAAATATTAATACTTTTTAGTATATTTTCTCTCCAAAATCAAACCGAAACCGAATTTTCGGTTCGGTTCCGCCAATTTTGCCACCCCTTACTCATAATCATTGGAAATATTCGGTTTCGGTTCGGTTTGATGCCCAAACCGAACCAAAATCGGTTTGGTTACCGAATTTTCGGTTCGGTTTTGGCTCGGATCCGGTTCGGCTCGGCCAATTTTGCCACCCCTAATCATCATCCTTTTTTTTCAAAAGAATTGGGTGGTTGAAAGATCCCACCGTTTGAGTGATTCAAACTTTTTCAATCAAGTGGGCTCCACCACCAGATTGATACCCTTTCGGCGTGAAATTTATTACTTTCCAGGTCCACAGTGGGCCCCACTAGATGAACAGTCAATATCTTCTTAACCTCATTTTCTAGCATCATTAAAGACTCAAAGTCAATGCTTGAAACCAAAAAAAAAAGGCAGGGAATGACAAAGGAAATTTTAATGACTTTTTTCTAAGACTAATGACGTCATTTACATGGACTTTTTACCAACCGATACCCGAATAATGTAATTCCCTACCCACCCCCCAAAAAACATATACAAAAAAAATGAGTTAAAATATAGAATTTCCTACCCGATATTTACGAGAAAACGATACGTACCGGATCGGATCGTATCGTATCGCTCAATTACCCTCTTTTTCCAAGTCAAACGAAGCCCCCTTTCTGCTTCCGAACCTCAACAAACCGTACAGAGACCGAAACTCACGAACCGTGTGAACGCTCTCCCGGCACATCATCGAGGCCGATTCCGGCGAGTCGTCCGAGTTACCATTCCGAGATCCACTCTCGGTCAATCTCCGCCCTACATTTCCCGATCCTCTCCCTCCACCGTTGGATTGCAACGCACTAATCACCGATTTCAAAGCCCGACTCGGTGAGTTCCGGTTCACAATCAAAATCTCCCCGATCTCGGCCGGGCTCAAACTCGCTCCCGTCTGAAAAACCTCTTCAACTTGAGGAAAAAGCTTGTGTTCTTTTAACCCTAAATAACTACCCGCGAGCGTTTTAAACGCCGAGAAATCGCATAACGGGAAATAGATGTG
Source organism: Tasmannia lanceolata (assembly GCF_043159265.1). Taxonomy (NCBI): domain Eukaryota; kingdom Viridiplantae; phylum Streptophyta; class Magnoliopsida; order Canellales; family Winteraceae; genus Tasmannia; species Tasmannia lanceolata. The sequence continues at coordinate 48,955,809 of NW_027518679.1, forward strand.
AACGTCTAATCGCCCTGGCCTCAAAATCGCGGGATCGATATTCTCCTTACTGTTCATTGTAAATACCATCACTCGTTCTTCTCCGCAGCACGAGAAAATGCCGTCCATGAAATTCAAAATCCCCGCTAAACTCACTTTCGTCGATTTCTCGCCGATAAACCGGTCGAGATTTTCGATCACGATCACCGATTTGTTACTCGTTTGTAAAAGGAGCGATTTTAGATCTGAGTCGTCCAAAACTCGGGATAGATCTACATCGTACACGTCATAACAGAGGAATTTCGCCATTGCTGCAATGAAGATTGTTTTTCCCGTTCCGGCAGGACCGTACAGTAAATAACTCCGTTTCCAGACTCGGCCGAGTCGGTGATAGTACTGTTTTGCTTTTACGAACGATTCGAGATCGGATTTCACCTTGTTCTTTAGATCTAAATCCATGGCGACTGTGTCGAGATTCGATGGATGCGTGAACGGAACGGATCTCCACCGTCCGATTGTTCCGTTCTCAGATCCGACGTTCGTGAAGATTTTGATCTCTTTTTTTCGCTGCAAAATCTCATCTGAAATCGATTCTATGTGCTGGAGATAAGGACGGAGAATCCTCCGCTTGTCTTTTTTACGAATCTTCAATACGAACATTTTACAGTCGCTTTTCGCTTCGTTTTTCCACGAGATCTTGGATCCGAAGAAAGAATCTTGTACGGTCTGGTTCGCATCGAGTTGGAGGAAGAACTCGTTGGATTTTTTGCCGGAGAAGAGGTTTACAAAATCGGAGTCTTCGATCGAAGCTAGGGAGCTTAAATATAAAGAAACCTTTTTGTAAAGCTGATTTTCTTGAAAGCTTTCGTTGTACTCGGGAATTTTGTAGAACTGATAGACATGACACCGATCTTCGAACGATCTCCACCATCGCTTTAGAACTGAGAGAATGAAATTCGCAGAGAGGATTATTCGGAGAATTACGAAGCCAATGGCGACCGAACCGAGTAAAATTAACAGATTTGAGAAGATCATAGCTCTGGCAGCAGGAAATCAGCTAAGATCGCCGATTTCAAAGGCAAAATTCTTCCGAAGCTTTATTGTAGATCTTACGAGAAATCAAAATCAGCTGAGATCGCCGATTTCAGCCGCGAAATTCTTCAGAAGCTTTTTTTTGCAGATCTTAGAATTAATTTTTCCTCTTTCCTCTTTAAAGCAGAGAAATCATATTTCTCATTGCCTGAAAGGAAATGATTGAAGCCGAAAATGGGAGAAATTCATGGTGAGAGTGTTGGATTTTTCCTGTATAAGATCCCGATACTTTCGGTCCAAATCTTTCGGGAAAAGAAAAGCGTAAGGAGAGAAATTTAAGAAACAGGAGAGTGAAATCTTTATCACCGATTTGTTCCTTTTTAAGGTGGAGGAGTTTCTATTTGTCACGGCATTTGCCAGCCATTAAACGGTCAAAGACGGCCAATTTTTTTATTTGGAAAGCCGGAGATTTTCTAGTTGCAGTCGGGGACTTATTATTGCCTACCATGGAATTTTGGGAGATGATAAATTCGCACCCACTGTAGGATAATTCGCACCACGTGAGTTTACCATGAATTGACGTCAAAAAGCCTCATGAAAAGGAGGGCATGTGGCACACTTTAACCTTTGGAAAAATTGCCAATGGGAGATGTCAGAATACGAGAATTGCCCACGGAGGACACACTTTTGAAAAAATTGTTAAGAGGGTTGATAGCGCCCTTTTGAGTGTTTGATAACCCCATTTAGGCTCTCTTCACTTGTTTTCTCGGGAAAGGAAAATAAAAGGTTTCCCGGGAATCTGACATGGTATTAGGAAAAGAAATCTAGGGAAACTATGTAGGAAAAGGTTTCCCGCGCCTGTTCACGTGCGCAGGAACTGTGCAGGAAAAGGTTTCCTGAGAAACTGCTTGCTCACCTTTTTTTCACTAGTTTTCCCGGGAAAGCAAATCTGACCAAAATAGTGGGATTTGTCTTCCCACACTTGTGAGAAAAGAGACATTTCCACATCATTTTTGGCAATTTTCATGTCATTATTTGACATTTTCAACCTAGGCTTGTTACTTTCTCAGGAAAGCAAGTGAACACAAGAATTCTACCTTGTCAAGGAAAAAAGAGGTTGTTTTACAGGGATTTGCTTTCCCGGGAACGCAAGTGAACAGAGCCTTAGAGGGTTGACAGTGATGAGAAATTATATGGTGTAAGGCGTCACAACAATAAGGCCTTTGTACGGTGGAGGTACCATCCTTGATATTTGATCCGACAGTAGCTTCTCAAAAAGTGAGCTGCTGTTGGATCAAATATCAAGGGTGGATCCCCTACCGTATAACAATGAGGCCTTACATCATATAAAAATTCGATATAGGGTCTTTGTTTTGAGTCGGGTTTTCCAATTTAAACCCGGCCCTACCCAAGATTGAGTCGGGTTTTCCAATTTAAAACCTGACCCATCGACCCAACTTGTTGCCCTACAATTTACCAGTTCAATGAAATAAATACAAGCGATGGATGATACAAAAATAAGAGGCTAAAGGGTCTTTGTTTTGACTAAAGACGATTAAAAGAATGAAAGTTAGGACGAAAAATAAGTGTTATTTGTATTGTTAAAGGTTCCGTCTCTTCATGGACTGTTATAAACCGTGAAGCAGGTGTGTTCGGTTCTACAAGTTATCCAACGTAACATACACTTAAACTCGGTGTATATAATGGATATCTATGGGCCACCGCCCCTACTTATCGTTCTAACTGTCTATTAAAAGGTAGACCTGTAAACGGAATGAAAATTTATTAAATTTTTTTATTTGATTTTTGAGGAATGATAGAGTGAAGGGCGCCCTTGTAAAAACCAGCTACAAGGGCGCCCTCAGTTCAAACCAGAAGACTAATTTTGCAAATATGGCAAAGATGAAGACTTTTGCAAAACCCCGTTTTAAAAACACAGAACGGAGTTTTTGACCGTCAACCCTTTTTTAAAGTTGGTCAGAAAACAGAACAACAACGTAGAGAATAGAGACGAGGGTTGGTATTGCTGGCATCATAGGTCTCTCCTTCGTTTTATTTTGATTTTTCCAACCAAGATTCGAACCCAAGACCAACATGTGAATTCAAAAGATAACAGTCTTAAGTGGCATGCTATGCCCAAATTTCTTGACTTTATATTGTACATGTGATGCTCATTTTTGTAACATCTCCTTGGCTTGATTGTAACTGAATCCGCACTAGGTACTCTATTTGATAATCGCACCATTCACTTTGTTTTACACTTTTTAATTGGATGTTTGTAGACATGGGATTTGCTAGGGACCATCGCAGGCGGCTCTGCTGTTGCATGTGAGAGCAGCCACCTCAGATGAATTAAATGAATAAGACAAAATCTGATTGTGTGGCTGCTTTCACATGCAATAAATAGCCCATCCGCGAAATGCATGCCTTCTGATATGGTCCTTAGTAAATCCCTTATAGAAAAATGGAGTAGGGATTTGCTCGGGTCCATCGCAACACCCACCTCGTGGATGGAGACAACTTGCCTCTTGCGATGGACGCTAGCAATTACCAAAATATGGTAGTGTGGATATCAGTCCCTTGCTTTTAATCTGTGTTTCCAGCTAAGACCATCTAGAGTTCAGTACTTTGCTGGCCATTACACCAGTTATCCCAATCACCATATCAACCCAACGGGGATAGCAACCTATGGTTTATTTTATCTAGGCTTGTTTTCGTATGTTCATGTTGAAAAATGGCACAATGAGTAGTGTGTATTTTACAAGAAGTGGAGCCAATCGTTAGGGTTTTAGTCAAGATAAAATTATCCAAGGTAACCAATCCCGAGTATAACTTGACCTGGGATTAGATAATGGCGCGCACTGCTCGCTTTGTTTTTCTTTTAATTCGCTTTTCATGCTGTTACAATACTTTCGGCAAGTTTGGCTGCCATCAATTTTCTTTTCCTGTAATATTAGATTACCCAATGGTGAGGGTGAGAGGAGCAGAGACTGGAGAGGGTAAGAATGGGGAGAGGGTGAAAAGTGGTTAAAAGTAGGGAAAAAATAAATCGTATTTAGAGTGGAATTTTTCAGCCTTTTCTTATCCTCCCCTCACTCAGTCCTTCTTAAATTCATGGTTGCCAAACATGACCCAAGGCTCCTATTCTTTTGGGCGTAAAACAATTTTTAAGCACATTCTCTGCTTATAAACGGGCGTAAAATTTGTTTTACACCCATTTTACAGAAAAGAAACAAAACAAGATAAAAATAACAATGTTGAACTAGGAACTAGGACAATATCTTCCTGACATTAATACTGAAAGACATACAACAAGATCAGGTTGATATCTATTTGGAAGCTGTCCTCCTGTAGTGAAAAAATGAAACAAAAGAGCAGGAAGCAATTTTACATTTTTTATGTCCCTCTTGTTGATCTAAAGACAAGTAGCAGAAGTACATTTTGCTGTTCTACATAATATGAGGGCCCGTTTGGATGCCGAGAAGATTTTGATTTGGATTTCTCACATTTGCAGCCCTTTTTGTGTTGTGATTTGGATCCAGATCAAATCCTTGGATTTCCAAATAAGCAACTGACAACGAGAAAAATCAAATTTCCAAATATGCTTTGGAAATAAGTAATTAGAAATCTACAAATCTGGCAGTTTCCTTCACCGTCTTTGCTCATTAACCTCTCCCCTCTAGTAGGAAGTACCCCCTTCCCTCTCTGTCTCCCTCAAAATGAGCTGGCGGATCTATTCATTTTGAATTCAAAACTCAATTCCAAATCCAAATACAATATATGAGGTATACTAACGGGCCCTAAATGTGCCCAAGGATTGGGATTGTGTTAGATACCTAATCAATACGCCAAACGCCTCAAGCATGATGGAACGTGTTTGGCTAGGTCCTGAAATCATTTAGAATAGTAACATATTGAAGCGCTTTACAGACTAGTTAGCGTAGGCTACAACTTGAATGTCTTGTACACCGAACGAATTCCTGTGCATAATGGGGAAGGTCTGCACTTTATTGCCACCAAAGACAATTACAGAATGAAAAAACTTTCATGGATTTTTTTGTTGATGAACAATTAGAGATCGAAAAAAATTTCTTGGAAAATTTGCATGATTTAGAGGGAAATGATATGATTATGGTTAATTAGAAGGGTATCATCATAAATTGAAGGTCCCTCTAAGTAAAAATTAAATAGTGTTTACTCAACTTATCTCTTTTGTAAAAAAACTAGGAAAATTTAGAAATATTTTCCTTTCCAAACTTTATTGAAAATTCCTGCAATTCAAACAGGGCATTAGTTCAATCACTAAAAAAACACTAATCGTATGGACATTGGAGCAAAAGACTATTGAGAATGAAAATTCTTAGCATGTCTTGAATGTTGCCAGCTTAGCTTACTATCCCATGTGCATGGCACATTCAAGGAGCAACAAAGTCATGGAGTCCTTCCATGTTGGGGAATATTTGAGATTGGAGCCGGTGACCTTTTAATATCCCTACCACATGTGCAAGAGGCTTTAAGTGCACCTTAGTTGTCAATGACTTTTATAGCTTCCCTAAAATCCTAAATCTAGGGTTAGGTCTCCCTAGTCAATTCTAATTTAAAAGGGGTAAATTGGTCTTCCCATCACTAGATGCATAATTATCAACATGATCATCATCAATCAATAATTATAATAAAGTCATAGTATGAACAACCTTGAGATAGTTTCCCAATCAATTACATTTATTATACCCCTATTTTGAATTGAGTTTAATAAGGATTTTTTCCGTTTTTCCAATCATTCGTTTATTTATGGATTTTCTCAATTTAAAATGTTTCTCAACTTGACGAGTCAAATTGTAAGGCATTTTTTAAATTTCTACGATGTAATTATTTGAGAACTAAATATTTAATAATATATTATTTTTGCAAAAAATAAGTCGCCGATTTTCTTCAAAAATGTTCCGATCATAAAAGTTTCATTTGGCCTCATCGATCAACGAGTACCATCAGGGTAATTATATTTAATTATCGTGCATATGTTGAGGGCTCTAAACACACTCAAGTTAAACTTATATTTTCTTTAGAAATGTTCCAAGGCTAATTCCTCAACTTCGATCGGCATTTTGCAATGAGTCCCAGAATGGCCATTCATCACTCTGTACAGCGTAGTGGCCTATGTCCCATACCAAAGAGTTTACCACAATGACTTCTCTAGTTAAGTATACTACACACTATCGTATTACAGTGTTCACGATTCAATGTATTTCAATAAAAATGTACATTAGCCCAATTTTGTCAAATTGCTTTTCAATCTCTCACACATGTGTGTATTTCCACATATTGTGAATGAGCACATTTCAGTGTGAGACACATTAACACACGATCTACATGTTTCCTTCAACACATAGGGCCACGATTCTTCAAGAGCTGATCCCTTCAAACAAACCCTAGCAAAATGTTCACATCTTTTACTGAGTCGACCCCATCTTTTACAGAGACAACCCCAAATGTTACCGAAGTCTATCCCAACTTTTACCAAGTCGACCCAACGTTTTTGAGTCGACCCTAACTTTTATGAGTCAACCCTATCTTTTACGATTTTTTACTGGATAGACTGCTTCAATCGGTTGTTTTGCAGTAAAACTATTTTTTTACCACAAGTTAACTTAATTTTCTCCAAACATATAACTTAAATCAAGAAGTTTCATACGGTTTCTTAATCTTCATAATGGCCTATGGTTCCTTGCCAAATGTTGATGACAATGGTCGATGGTTCTTACGTTTTCTCGATGGAGGCAGCAAGGCGACGACATGACAACAAGATGATGGCACAGCAACAAAGTGACGTCAAGGTAGCAAGGCAACGTCAAGGCAAAAGTGCAATTGTCGATCGAAGATACATGTTAAACGGGTTGAAAATATGAGAAAGGGAAAGAAGAGAGATAAGATGTATTAAGTGGTAACAAGGGCATTTTGGTCATTCACCTAAATATATTAATTTAGAGGAATGGTAGATGCAAGGGAGACTCTTCATTGGATCCACACCATTTTAGACTATGTTTGCCAGAAATATTGGAGGCCTCCCCTTACTCAAATAGGGACCAAAACCTCTATCTTCAAACCGCAACCACTAAAAAAGGACTGTCATAAGGCAACTCTACTCTGCTCACCAATTTTGATTTCGACTAGAGGAGGGAGGAGTTTGAGCCCATAAGTGTAGGAATCAATCTACTGTCGTGTTTCTCAGGGAATTAGTTACAGAAGATCCAAAGGCATCTATCACGGTGCATTGTGACATTGTGACGATGCGTGCCTCCTTCTAGATAAGCTCACATGCAGGTGCAGGAAGGAAGCTTATGCAAAACAATCAATGAATATATAAATCCCATTCTAATCCGAACCCCTCCCAGTGGAATAAGTTAAAAGTTGTGGCCTCTTTGTACCCAGGATCTTGCCACTAGGAAGGAAGAAAATGAGAGACGACCCTAATATGATATTATGAAGGAGAGCTGACAACGATTCTATTCTGTTAAGGAGGAACGCCAGAATTGACAATCTATTTGATTCTATAGATCAATGGGGTTTGGCCTATTTACAATCGAATATGAAACCTTCATTAAAATATTCATTTTCAAAGGTTACCCCGATCAAATAAGAGGTTCCAAGGAACCATGCATTGCACTAAATAGGGAACCTTCGAATGCACCAACACCAGTACCAGCTGCATCGAACATGTGAAATAGATGCACAAAGATGCTGTGCTCAACTTGGAATACAATTATGAAGCTCAAAGTGCCAGATATTCTTTGGGGCATATGATTCAAGGGTAGACTTTGGTGCATGTCCCATCCATAGCAAAAGAGGAAAAAAATGAGTAGTTTCAATTATTGTGGCATGCACTTACACTAGCCAGGGGGATCGAGGAGGGGCAATTGCCCCCCTCAAATATCGAAAATTTCTGATAAAGCTTGGATTATTTGGTAAAGTTCATGTGATTAATGATGGCGTCTGAATCCGGGTCTGCGATCGCGCGGTCAGTAGAGGGCCTCCGCGGGGTCTGCAATCACAAACAAAGGGGGTCAGGGGGGTCCTGGGGTGGGTCCCGGACGACCGCTTCGACACCCAAGTCAGATCCTTCGACCAATCAATATAAAGAACAGCGAGAGGGGGGAAGGGGTTCCGATCAGGGTTACCAGGGGCAACGCGTGGAATCTTTCCTGGGTGCGTGAGTGAGTGGGTCGGAGGGGACTAGCAGGGAGAGTAGGATTGAGTTCCTAGCCTCCTCTGTTGTTGCCTCGCCTCTTTTTCCGGTGTGGCGGAGTGGAGAACGGGTGAAAATCCTTTTCTTCAGAGGAAGGTCCTTTTTCCAGAGAAAAAGTCCACCCTTTTCTTCTTCCTTTCCCTCCATTTTTAAAAGGAGGTGTGCGGCCATTTTCATCATTATGGAGAGAAAATCTTCATTTGCAGGATTGGGCCGTCCCCCTGGCTTGCCGGCGCGCATGGCTTTGGCGGGGCCTTTTCCTTCCATAATTGATGATGAGGCCTGGGCGGCGAGAGGGCGACACGTGTCATGATCGTGTGGTCTTTGCCGTTTTCCAACGCCTTTCTTCATGATGGTTGGGCTCTATTCGTGCATGGATGACATGTGGCGATATCTGGGAGCGTAGCCGTACTTGCGCCCTATCAATTAATACTTTTGGCCCCTTTAAATTCGGGATTTACCCCATTTAAATTTGTAGTATTTAATGCTTTTTTTTGGTAAAGAATGCTAGTTTTTCTCATAAAGCTAGCCTTTTTCCTCTAATAAGTAGCTCTCAACAATCCACCTAAAGTAACTTTCTCCCTCTCTCTCTCTCTCTCTCTCCCTCTCTCTCTCTCTCAATCCACCTAAAGTAACTCTCTCTCTCTCTCTCAAATTTCTGGATAGAGGCTAACCGGCCAAGGGAGGGAATGTTTGATTTAAGGGGCAAAAGCAGAAACAATAGGAGGAGGTCACTAGGATGATCCAAACTGTTCATTTCCGGGGCCACAATGGTAAATAGGCTGCTTCTCATAAAATATCTCCATAGGATTATGCTAACTATCCGATCTACAATGGGTTACCCATTATAGAAACCTCTATAGATTGAACAGTTAGGATCATCCCATGGAGATGATTTATGCGGTTCAAGCTATTTACTCTGTGACCCAACAAATGAACACTTTGGATCATCCTATCACATTGGCTGGTAGTTCTTTTTGAAAAATATTGGACTTCACATTCACACAACATATAAAATCTCAAGAATTATTATGATTTTCAAAATAGAAAGCAATCCTTTGGGCTAGGGGGCTCTTGGAATTTGTTAAATCACTGGCATTCTTGGGCCATGCTATGCATAGGTGTAAAATAGTGGGCACCACCCATTAGAACATGAGGTGTAAATACTGGGCTCCACTGCCTCAAAATATGCTGTATAAATTATGGGCTCCCCCTAATGCATGGTTGATGGTGGGGCTCACCTATCGAAATATGAATTGTAAAAGTGTGGGTCTGAATATGCTATAACAACCACTCTTTGCCCCCCTAGACCAAATTCCTGGCTCGTCCCTGCACTTACACTTTTGCTTGAACAAACATGCATATCCATCTCTTAGTCCCTATTTGTTTTATATTATGACAACAAATTGTGGAGTCCCCAACTGAATATTGGACAGAAATTTGCACTAAATTTGAGTCCAATAATTGGCTGAGGACTCTGCAATGTCATAATCTAAAACAAACAGGCCCTTAACAACTCTACTAGGGTAAATGAGAATTCTTGTTTTGAATGATCATTGTTTTCACTGGCATTTAGTGATTAGGTCTATGAACATTGTTGCCTGTTGGGCCATCACATGTCCCAATTTCCCTTGGTCCCGTTCTCATTGGATGATTCTAGACCTGTAATCAAGTATAATGAAAAAAAGATGTCTTTCATATGTCTTTATTCCATGGATTTTTGCACACTTGAATCTTATGGATGAGATCTCAACAGAACATCATATCAACTGTTCTGATCACATAGCGCATATGACACATGTGCAGCAGTGCAGAGCGTCCAACCCTAGTCCTACTCAAGATAGCATTCCCTCAACCATAACCTCACCTGTCTGACCTATTTTCCTCATGGGGTCGGGTTCGTATGGGGTTGGGTTGGGTTAAGCCTCAACCCTAACCCCACCTGAAATTAAATCGGATTGGTTTTTCCCAACCCAAGGAAATGCCAACACAACCAGAGCTAAAATCAGGTTGAACCCGCCCGGTTGGGATCAAGCCGTTTCCACTGCCTTTATAGCTCTCCTACAGCAATCCATCTCCTCTAAAAAAAAGTCTCTCTCTCTCTCTCTCTCTCTCTCAACCATGGCCTCCATCGCCTCCTTCAACCCTACCCTTCTCTCCCCCTCCAAAAAACCCCACTCCCCTTTTCCTCCCAAAACCCACTTCCAAACCCTAATAAAACCCCAAAACCCCACCCCCACAAATTTCCCCAAATCACTATTCAAAACAAAACCCACCCTCAAAACCCTAAACCCCATTTCCTCAAAATCCACCCCCTCCGATCTCACCCTCACACCCCTCCCCAAAACCCTAAAAACCCGTCTCGCCTCCGGCGAAACCCTCTACGGCCTCTTCCTCCTCAGCTTCTCCCCAACCCTCGCGGAGATCGCCGGACTCTCCGGCTATGACTTCGCCGTCGTCGATCTCGAACACGGCCCCGGCGGAGTCTCCGACGCCCTCCCTGTCCTCCACGCCCTCGCCGCAACCCAGACTCCGGCCATAATCCGAATCCCCGAATCATCCCCAACTTGGGCCAAAAAAGCCCTAGATATTGGCCCACAAGGCATCATGTTCCCCATGATTGAGAGTCCGAAATTGGCCCGGAAAGCCGTTTCGTATTGCCGATTCCCGCCCGACGGGGTCCGCGGATCGGCCCATCCGATCGTTAGGGCGTCTAATTACGGAATCAACGATGGATATTTGTCGAATTATATGGAAGATCTTCTAATAATGTGCCAGGTGGAATCGGAGGAAGGGGTTGAGAAGATTGAAGAGATCGCGGCCGTTGATGGGGTGGATTGTATTCAGATGGGACCGTTGGATTTGAGTGGGAGTATGGGGTATTTGTGGGACCCAGGGAATAAGAAGGTGAAGGAGGTTTTGCATGAGGCAGAGAAAGCTGTTTTGAAAAAGAAGGGTGCAGTTTTGGGTGGTTTTGCCATGGCGCATGATAGCCCGATGGAGCTTAAGATGCGCGGATATCAGATGGTTTCTGGGGCAGTGGATATTGGGTTGTTTAGGAGTGCGGTTGTGGAGGATGTGAAGAAGTTTAAGAGCTTCAAGGGTTTAGGGGAGGAGGAAGAAAAGGAGAAGGATGGGGATGCGAAGTACTGGAGCGAGTGAGGGTAGCAAAACTGCAAAAGTTAGTATTTTTGTTTTCGTTTATTTTGGTTGATTTTATTTATTTATTTTTCTAGTAGAACTTGATAGAATTCGGCTTTTTATTAGTGACGTAGAGTAGGGAATGCACTATGACTAATTAACTTGAATGTAAGGTTTTGAATAGCGATAGTCAAATTTTAATTTAGGAGAAAATTAAAATTTCGTGGCCACCTCAGATGAATTAAATGATTAATTCAGCATATTTTGTCTTAATCATTTAATTATCTGAGGTGGCTGTTCTCACATGCAACAGAGGCCGTGAAATGCCTTTCTGCAATGGTCCCTAGCAAATACCATTTAATTTGTGCAAAGAAAGTTGAAACTGAGGGAAATTTACATTGGTAAAGTTTGAAGGGAACCGATTGTGTTCTGCATTGTATAAGAGATGTATATTTATCTGGGATTTGCTAGGGAGTTTTGCAGGAAAGGCATTTGGCAGGTGACTTTATAATAGATAGTATATGAGAAATTATATGATGCCCAACCAACTTTACCGACGATCATTCAATGGAACCTTCATGGCCTGTATTGGAGAAGGAGAAGTTGAAGAAGTCTTGCAACAAGCCCACTTAGGTATATGTGTATGTGGTGCTCACCAGTCTAGTTGCTGCCCTAAATTGCCCTTCGGTCCTACTAAGAAAGCGAAGCCTCTTGTTTTAGCCCATGAAGTCCAGTGCAAGTGGCACCACCCTTGTTATTTGATCCAACAGCAGCAGGGGCGGAGGCTCATATAGCATGAAGGGGGCCATGGCACCTCCCAATGACTTGAAAAATCCCTTTGAAGGTGCATGTACAGCCATGCATGCTTAGGTAGTTTAGTGGCCATGCCCTCCCCTGCCCAATGCCCAATGCAGGCAAGTGTAAATTAAGTATGCCCCCAACCCCCCTCCCCCCGTGTAAATTCCTAGCTCCGCCCCAGCAGCACAGTTTTTAAGAGGCTTCTGTTGGATCATATATCATGGGTGCTGCTTCTGTTGTACCACTTTACTGGACTTCACGGTTAGGAACCATATAAAAACTCTATAATATATATTTATGTGAGATTGCATTTTGCCACTGATATGCGTAACAGGACACAGCCACACAGGTTCCCTTTTATACAATTTTTTTCTTATTTACATATTTCAGGGTGGTTGTTCTCATGCAAAAGTCAGCTTTGAAATGCGTTTCCGCAAAAATGAAGTGGATTCTATGTAGTTTTATGATTTTGGGAAGGAGGTTGTTCTAGAATTATGATTTCTTCAAATGTCAGCTCTGTTTGTGCAACTTGGGCCCTGTCCCTTTTAGATTATGACAACTGATTGTAAGACCAAAACCTATTGTTGGACTCTCAACTCAATAATAGGTTATCATCTCGCAATCAGACGAACAGCGCCTTATTCTTCATTGTTTTTACTAAGGGGTGCCACCGATCAACTTCAGTTTGTATCCAGCTATGTCTTGCTCACAATCCGTTATGATCTCTTGTCAGTCATATCCTTTTTTGAGTCCTTTTCGAATCTTGCCTTCTATGTTTGGGTTACAATCGTTCGGAATTGGACCATCTATCAGAGTGTGCTAGGTCACAACTAACAATCTTGCTCACGATCAGTTTTGGAGTACTTTTTCGAATCCTACTTTCTAATTCTGGGCCACGACCCATCTTGAATCAGACCATCTAGCCACCTGGGTCATACTTACACTCATGGTTTTAAATTTGGTTGAAACATTTTGTTTCGGCAGAAATATTTCTAATTCACCTGCAAACCCACATGATTCTGAAAGTTACAAGATCTCACCCGAAATTTTGGGATTTCATCCTACAAGTCGACAGTTTGTTATAAATCCTGACGGAAATCAGCTCCACATGTAGAAAAGAGAAGAAGAACAAGATTCTTTTATGTTATTTCTAAAAAATGACAAAAAAAGAAGAAAAAGAAAAAGAAAAAGCCATTGGTTAAGAACAATACCCCATATGAATGGACGTAAGCCCGTTTGGATACCTCATATTTCGTATTTGGATTTGGAATTGAGTTTTTAAAACAAAATGAATGTATCTGCCAGCCCAAGTCCGGGGGGGGGGGGGGGGGGGGGGGGAGGAGGAAACTGTCATATTTGTGGATTTCCAATTACTTATTTCCACAGCATATTTGGAAATCTGTTTTTTTTCTCGGTCAGTCGCTGATTTGGAAATCAAAGGATTTGATCCGGATCCAAATCACAATACAAAAAGGGCTGCAAATGTGAGAAGTCCAAATCAAAATCTTCTTGGCATCCAAACGGGTCCTATGAACAGTGTTTTCATACATTGATGCCTCTGTTGGGATCTAGGGTGCTCCGTAAGATTTCTGTGGTACTCTCGGTCCAAAATAATATCGGATCCTTTTTCGCGTAGGTGAGCTGGGATCGAACCCCAAACCTTTTGGTTGCCGAACAAGTCCTGTTACCATTTACCAATGATGAGCTAGAGGCTCAACCCCAATTTCGGATCTTATATATGACATAGATCCAATTGTTGTGCCCACATCCTTTCCATTAGTGTTCACATACTTCGGATCCATCAGACAGCATGGGTCCATTGACTGATTGACACCTATATTTCTTTCCATAGGTCGCTATTTCATGATGGGGTTGTTTACATAGTCATATGCACCGTAATGTCTATATTTAGGAAACACTAACACTGTGATTAGGGTCGATGCAAGCAATACACCATTGTGATTATGTTCATTGGATTGCCCTCATTGTTGATGAATCATCACCCCAAATTCTATTTAAGGAACTTCTGCTTATTATATATGTGGTTCATTGGCCCTATTTGGATGGCTGAGAAAATATTTCTTGTGGAATTTTTTTTTCTAGGAAAAGTTTTTTATTCCCACAATTTGAAGGGAAATGATAAATTTCATCATAAATTAAAGGTCCCTATATATATAAATAAAACCTAAAACTGCCGTGCTTCTACCCATTTTTTTCATGTGTAAACATACAATGGAAAAGCATGAAATTTTGGTAAAGTTTTTCTTTTCTAAAGTTCTCCAAACAATTCCTCCCATCCAAACACGGCCTAAGTATTCATTTTCAGCATCTTAAGTCCGTGACGGAATAGTTAGGATTATCCAACGTGATCTTCATGTTATTGCCAGACCTAACAGCACTCTGTCCACGTGAAGAGTTTGAATATGTATGTTTCATGCTTTGCAAACCTAGAATTCTATAGTGGCTCAATTTGTTACTTAGCTTGAGTTAACTAGGTATCTTGAGAGTTGACTGGGTTAGTGAGTTACATGATTTTAGGATTGATTTTAAAATTCAACACTAACCTTAGTAATTAAGAACTGAAACCAGTCGAGTAGTAGTTCGAGTAAGTCATGATTGAGCCCCTAAAAAGGTTGATGCAAAATAAGCGAAATTTTGTTCCACGTCTGAGCTGTATATCCTTGAGCTATCAATGAAATTTAAGGTGCCGACCTGATTTCTTAGATAAATCTGGGTAATTTTTTTTATTTTTTTTAAATTTCTTTGATAAATCAACATATTATACATCATAATGATTCAATGGTTTTTTTCAGAATTGTGATAGGAACTTGGAGCGTGTTCAATGTCTGTTTAGTTATATATAGTATGTATGAGTGCAACTTGGGTCAGGCTCAACCCGAGCCCGACAGGTTCAACCCGATTTTGGCTCTGGTTGGGTTGGCATTTTCTTGGGTTGGGTTAGGGTTGAGGCCTTGGAAACCCGACCCAACCCGAACCCGACCACTGTCCTCTAGTTTTCTCATGTTTTTCTAGGATTATGCTTTTTTTCCTTGTATTTTTTCTATTTGGCCCGAGATGAACCCGACTCAACCTGACCCGATTTGGAGGCGGGTTGGGTTAGGGTTGACCATCCTCAACCTGAGGCTGGGGTTGGGTTAGATTCGGGTTGAGAGAATGCTATCTTGGATTGGGTTAGGGTTGGCCTCAACCTGACCCAACCCCTCGAACCCTAACCCAACCCGACCGAGTTGCACCCCTAATTGGCTGCTTAGGACCGTTGGTCTTTATGTTAAAGTTTATTTGTGTCATATCAGTTGTGCTATTTTTACCATCTTCTCTAATTTTTGTTGTGGCTGGGTGTGAGGGAAGGGCGTCCTTGTAAAAATTACCTTGCAACTGTTTTTTAAAGGGTACCCTTCAGTTTAGCATTCCTCTTAAAATGTACTGTTTATTAAGGAGGAATGATAGACTGAAGGGCGCCCTAGCAAAAAATAGCTACAAGGGCGCCCTCATTGGTCCTTCTCCACAAAGTGCATTTATTAGGGCACATAAAAATATGAAAATTAATGGCGTTAACAAATATAAAATTAAAGGAACAACAAATGCACTTTGTGGAGATTGGTCGATACTCCATAGGGGTGCCCTTGTAGTTGTTTTTTTCTTGGCAAAGGTGCCCTTGTAGTTGTGTGTTTGTGTGTGTGTGTTTGCAAGGGCGCCCTTCAGTATATCAACGATAGACTTAACGGCACCCTTGCAAAACCCATCTATAGGGCTGCAACAGGATTGGGTCGGGTTTTTCGAAACCCTAGCCCAACCCTGGATCCCATTATCTCGGCCTTGACCCTGACCCTGAGTCAGGGCCGAAAAACCTCAACCCATTGCCCGCCCTACAAGGCTCGGCGCGGCCTTGGCCCGCCCTGATTGGCCCTGATTTGGTCGAGCCGGGCCGGGCTGGCCCTGATTGACCCTAGTGCAAATAACTGTTAAGAATGCCAAAAATAAAGCAACCACATATCATATAGAACAAAATGATAAATAAACGAGAAAGGGAACAAAATAAGACAATATGAATTCAACAACATGACGGGCAGAGACAATTAATAATAATAATAATCTAAAGAAACATCAATAAAAAATAATAGAAAACATAAGCAAAAGAAACATGCACAGATGGTTCAATTTATAATAGGATCGGGCCGGATCGGGCTAACCAGAGGTACTAACCCTGAGTCAGGGCCTAAAAAATGAACCCTGACCCGCCCTCAGGGTTGGAAAATCTAGCCTAGACCCTGTTCGGTGTCAGGGCCGGTCAGGGCTGACAGGGCCAAACTTGCACACCTACTGCCATCTACATGGGCTCCCCCATTGGTCAATCTCAATGAAGTGCTTCAATAAGGGCACAGAAAAGTACAAAAATGGTAAGGCAAATACAAAATTAAATGCCCTAATTAATTCACTTTGTTGAGATTGACCAGTAGGGGCTCCCTCGTAGATGATTTTTTTGCAAGGGAGCCCTTCAATCCATCATTCTTCTTATTAAGTATTTAGGTCTTAGCCCAAAAACTCGCATAGTTCACTCAAAACTCTCGGGCTTGGAAGCTCGTTCGAGCTCGGCTCGAATCCTTAACGAGCCGAGCCGAGCCGGTTGGCCAGGCTCATTAAGCTTAACTAGCCGAGCCCGAGCTAGGCTAGGCTCGGCTCGTTAAGAATTTAATATATATATATATATATATATATATATATATATATATATATATATATAACACTAAAAGGGTTGTCTAGGGAGTGAAAGGGGGAGGCAAAATATGTCACTTCTTTTTTGGAACCCCATTTGTTACTTGGACCACTCCCTGTAGTGTAAAAAGCATAGTCAAATTACACTAGATAGGGCTGTCCAGGGAAGATGAGGGGTGTGAACTTAATATAACCCGAGCTCGATAAGGCTCGCGAGCCTGGCTGAGCCTGACCGAGCTGAGCTGAGCTCGAGCCTGGTTCTAGCCCGAGCCGAGCTTTTGAGCTTAACGATCCGAGCCAGGCTCGTTTACCCATACTCAAAACTGAATAAATGCAGTTGACTAGGCAAAAAAGAAAATGCAAATGGATCGGATCTGAATCAAAAGAGAAAAATAAAAGAAAAAATTATACGGCCTGTCCTTGGATTGACACATGACTCATACCTTAAAAACATGGGACTGGTCGTCCTAGTTTCTATTTATATTTTTTTAAACAAGCTTAGATGTCGGTAATAAAACATTAGAGGAAATTTGAATGATAAAAATATCATTATTTATTGATTAAATACTAAAACAAATGCCCTCACCATTAAAGCTACAAGTGGAATGAGGCCAACACTGACTGGAGTCTTTCCACACGCCCATTGGGCCCATATGGTGAGCCCAGATGGCGAAAGGTGGTATGTCGGCCACTAGAAAATCAAACTAAAATCTAACACTTAGTTGATATTGATCTTTTCCTTAAGTTCTCCTGGAAAATTTATCTTTGATATAGAAGTAAATTAGTCATTTTTAAGAGTTGAATTATGCTTAGACAACGTTTGGCGCCCTTTCTTGGCTTCCTACAAGACCTTTTTTTCTTTTTGTAAGAGGTGCCCTCCCCTAGGAGTGTATTGACTTACATAAATAAACACGAATAGATAAATCATTAAATAAATAAAGAATGAGGGATTATGAGCCAGGCCCTTAAATGCTCTCGCTAATCGAGATTATCCGCCATGATATTTAGGAGATTAATTACTAGAGAAGTTGCATGACCAGAGGTTTTTAGAAAGTAAAGTCCTAGAGGTTTTTATTGTATCAATCTATCCTGGTGTGATTCTTGTTGAAACATAGACTGAGAGGAAAGGGGCGCAGGTGCAGTTTCAAAATGAAGTCCTCTCTCATTTGATAGAGAAAATAGCCAAGATTTCGTGATCCATCCCCAACGCCCACTTCATAAGATGATCCAAACCACTCTTTTGATGGGTCATAACATAAATAGGTTGTACCCCATAAATCATCTCTATAGGATGATCCTAAACCTTCAATCTGAGAACTGAGCCCACTGTACTGTCTGAATAATACTAGAATTCAAGCCCACACATCAGAAAAAATCTCACTTGGCAAAACTTCCACCACATTCAACACAAAAGGTAGGAATTAGAGAGTAAGTCAACATCACAGTTGGCTTCATGACAAGTATGAGAGACGACCCGCCTACATCCAGCTGTGAGGATTAGTGTGATTCAGATCTGAAAAGTATCACTTTCTAGCAATTGCTGTCTTATTTGAATGACACTGTATTTCAAGTTGCTTTTATTTTGTAGGAAGCTTAGGTGTGATTGGCACAATGGTGATTTGGTGTAATAATCACTTATATAGCTCCATGTACGAACAACTGAACATCAAGTGGAATGGAGACCTAAACTCTGAACCTCAACTAGAAAGAATGACAGGAGTGAGATGGTAAGAGCCATTGCAAAACATGATGTCACCATAGCAATTTGCTTCATAGTGTACGACTAGCATGATTTGAAATTAAATCTCTTGTGGTGGGTCTCACTCTCTTGTGGAGTTATAACAAGCATGCCTCTAGTAGCTATAGGAATACTTATCTTCTCTAATAGCTATCCCAATAGTCATCTTTATCAACAACTATCCTTCTTAAACATTTTCTACACATAGAAGATTCATCTGAAGGCTCTCCCAAGATTGGAGAGAACCAATCCATACGGTTTAAGATTTGCACCCCATGTTTTGGTGGTTTGGGTCCCACCATCTATACCCAAACCCATATATAGGGTGGGGCCTTCTAATTTATGCCTCATGTTTTGATGAAAGGAATATGAGGAAATCGTCCACATGCAATGACCAATGCCCTGCAGTTGGAGCTTACTAGTTTATCTTGATGGACAATTTCCAATTTTGGTACATAATTTCCATAAAAGAGTCAACAAAACAAAGCATCAGCCACTGCTACACACTCATACTGAAATTTCTCTGTTTGACTACATCCTTCATAAAAGTCAAGCAAGGGGGCCAGGTGACCTTCACCGTTGATCAAGATCGAACGGCCAAAAGCTTTTACCGTCCAACACCCAGATCATTTCCCAATAGTGCTGCCGACGAGAATGAGAAAGTTGAGGAAGCTAAGGAAATGTTTTGGAAAGAAAAACTTTTCCAGAAATTATTGTTTTTCCACTATTTGATTACAACTGAAAAACAGGAACTTAGACTAAGTAATTCTTGAACTATAGTGGGTCAAGTTCCTGTTTTCCAGCAAGTTCCTGTTTTCCAGTTGTAATCAAATGATGGAAAAACAATAATTCCTGGAAAGTTTTTCTTTTCAAAACAATTCCTTCAATCCAAACAGAACCATAGGAAAATTTATAATAGTACCCCCTCTAAATCAAGGTTTAAAATTTTGGTTTCGGACCCTGAAATTTTGAAATTTCGACCGAAATCTAGTACAAAAGTCAAAATCAATATTTTATTCAATATTAAATTTTGGAAAAACCGAAATTTTGACCGAAATTCTAAAATTTCGGCTTAAATAAATGACCGTTTCGGTTTTTAGTGGTTTCGGTAGAAATTTAAAACCATGCTCTAAATTAGCCATAATTATATCTCGAGGAATGCTAGATTATTTGACCAATCAGGGCACCCTCTGCCCCCTTTTTTAGTAAGGTGCCTCATGAATTATACAAATAAAACAAAAAAGTGAGCCGATGTGGCTGGTCTCTCATGCAAAAACAATTTTGCGAAACATGCCATGGTCCCTAGCAAATCCCTTAGGGCCCGTTTGGATACCTCGTGCATTTGTATTTTGAATTGGATTTGAGTTTTGGATAAAAAACACATCAATCATCTTCATTATCATGTTTTAAGAGAGAGACAGAGAGGGAGGGAGGGATATCTCACTGATGTCGGAGCAACGTCGAGGAGCATCGATGGTGAAGGAAGTTGCCGCAAATAATGATTTCCAAATAATGTCTCGCAGAACAGATTTGAAAATCAAAATTTTTTGCACTGATGTAGCTGACTTGGAAATCTAAAGATATTGTCCAGTTCAAAATATCAACTAAATCCAAATCTAAATCTTGTTGGTATCCAAACGTGTTACGAGATTGCTAGTGGCTCTTTTGTCTCCATTCACGAGGTGGGTGGTCTGTCATGCCACAGACTCTTTTGTCTCTATTCACGAGGTGGGTGGTCTGACATGCCGCAAAATGCCTTTAGCTACGGGCCCTAGCAAATCCCACGAATATAATAAAAGCTTGGAACAATTACCAATGGGAGACAAAAATTATGAGGAATTATCAATAGGACCCATGCTTTTCTAAAATTATCAACGAGGGACAAAAAAGGTCTTGTCAGTAAAAGTTGGACGAAAATGCCCTTTTCTTAAGCAACACGTTTTGCTCTTCCACTTTCCCCTCTTCTCTCTTCTTTCCCTCTTTCTTTTTTACTTTTCCATTTTCAACTTAATTTTTTTACCCTACCTTCTTCATCGTTTAGCCACCATTGGAGGTGGGAAAGCTCGAAAACTTGAAATGTGAGTTCATTCCAATCTATCTCTCTATATCTAGGTTTTGTTTTTCATTTGTTTTAGGGTTTTGCATTTCCCCTTCTCCCTTTCAATGGAGGATGAGGAAGATGAATCGTAGGGTAGAAAGAAAAAAAATCGGTGAAAATGAATGAGTGAAAAAAACAGGAAGTAAAAACGTGTTCATAAGGGACTTGATAAGCCCGTTCGGAATTTGGTAACCCCATTTTGATACTGGATAACCCCAATCCCACAGACTTGAAAACCCCTTCCAAAACTCCAGTACCCTTGGCTAATTTTAAGGGACTTGATAAGCCCATTTGTAAATTGGTAACCCCATTTTGATACTAGATAACCCCAATCCCAAATACTTGAAAACCCATTCCAAAACTCTAGTACTCTCGGCCAATTTTCAGGGACTTGATAAGCCCATTCGGAAATTGGTAACCCCATTTTGGATACTAGATAATCCCATTCACACAGACTTGAAAACCCCCTTCCAAAACTCTAGTACCCTCGGCCAATTTTCAAGGACTTGATAACTCCATTTGGAAATTGGTAACCCCATTTTTTATACTAGATAACCCCAATCACACAGACTTGAAAACCCCCTTCCAAAATTCCAATACCCTTGGCCAATTTCCAAGCACTTGATAAGCCTATTCGAAAATTGGTAACCCTACTTTTGAGAGTTGCTAACCCCCTTCCAAAGAGTTGATAAACCCCTTGTGCTACAAAACCCCCTGCCTATAGCAATTCTTCTAATGGCATTACAATTCTGCTCATGATAGAAATAACAAAAGAAATTGATGTTGTTTTCATTAATTGTGCTTCATGTATTACATCACAATTTGTGTATTACAAAAAAAAAAAATTTAAGTACATCAAAAAATGTGTATCCATCCATTCATGTATTACATCAATTTTTTCTTATACAACCAATTGCCTTCCAAAAAGTGAGTGAAGCCATCCATGCATTATCTCCTGAACATACCCTAAAATACAAACCGCTTAAATCTTAAACAAGATAAACAAGAAATAGAGGAATGAAAAATAGTGCAAAAATCCTAAAAAAAAGAAAAACAAAACCTAGATATAGAGAGATACATGGTAATAACTCAACATTTAAGTTTTCAAGATTTGCCAGCACCAATGGTGGCTAAACAAGGAGGAAGATGACTAGTAGGGTAAAAAAAATCAAAAAGTGAAAATGGAAAAGTAAAAGAAGAGGGAAGAAGGAAAAAGCAAGATGGAAACATGTTGTATTTGTCTAGCTTTGACTGACAAGACCTCTTTTGTCCCTCGTTGATAATTCCGCCTAATTTTTGTCCCCCATTGGTAATTCTTCCTAAAAGCTTTCTTGGAAAAAAATTTCCAATGAGATAATTTTTCTTGCATCCAAACAGGGCCTATATAACACAACACATTAGAACTCCTAATCTCTCTCCACTCTTTCCGCATCCACATTTTCTCACCGGATTAGAGCTTTTCATTTTCTTCCTTCTCCAAGCATATCAACCTGTATCAATGGAGATCTTTTATTACCTCGTATTCGGAGCGCTCTCTATGGTCGTTGCAGTTCTAGAGCTGAGCAAGAACAGCAAAGATCGAATCAACACCTCGCCAGCTTTCAATTCCTTCAAGAACAATTACCTCGTCGTCTATTCTCTCATGATGGGTAACCACAATCTTAGATTTTTATCCTTAATTCCTTTCTGGGTCGTGATGATTTCGTGTTAGAATTGAGAATTTCTTACATTTGTGTTGTTTTCTGATCTAATTCCGATCTGGGTCTGTAATTGCTTTTTATTTTTTGGAGGGATCGGTGTTTTGAATCTGACCTTGTTTTCTTTGAGAGATTTCTTTAATCGGGTTTGTTTGGTTGTTGGATTTTAGGGTTTACGTATTCTTCCTTGTTTGGGGTATGGGATCTGAATGTTGATGGGCTTTTTTCTGCAATGTGTATGAAATGTTTGCCTTGGAATGATTTCTAGGTTTTTTTGGGTTGTCAGCTTTTCTGTTTTGGGTGTTCATTGATCTGATGATTATGTTGTTAGATTGTAATGTGGGTGTCATTTAGTTGCCTTTCTAGGGTCTTTCTTTGATGGATCTTTATTGGTTCTACTTTTTATTTTATTTTTTGGCTATTATTTCATGGATCCCTCATGTAGGTCTGTCGCTTGATTCAGCGTAGATCATTCTGGTTCTTTCAATTGTCTATGTAAAATTCCGTTGAATTGGAGATCTAATTACCAAACAAGTTGTAGAATCAACTACTCTTATGCCCTGTTCGTTTAAGATTATGACAACCTATTGTGAGTGCTAAACCAATTATTGGACTCAAAATTACGTTTATATTTGAATCCAATAATCGGTTTGGCACTCACAATCGGTATTCATAATCTTAAATGAACAGGGCCTTAATCTCGTTGAATTGGGGATCGAATCACCTAAAAATTTAAATTCAACAATTCATAGTTCTTGACTTCTTGTGCAAGGTCCAAGCGATATTTCACTCGAAAATTTTCTATATGGCTTGCCTTGTTTTTTGTTAGAGGGAATAAAATATTTGATCATGTAAAGTATATTTCATTTCATCATGTAAGAAGATTGGCTAATATGGAGGCCGATAATCTAGCAAGGGAAGGTTCCTCAAGGGTGGCGTAAGTAGTATTTTATTTTCTTCCCCCTTAAGGGGTGGTTGGCTATGATTGTCTTGTTTTCTCTCTCTTTTTTTTTTGTATTCCTTTGATCGTCTCGATCGCTGGGGTTCTCCCTTTGTTTCTTCTTCTGATTAATATAATTCTTTGGCATTCATTTTTGTTTTGATCTAATACTGTTTTTATGGCTGTAGCCGGGGATTGGTTGCAGGGTCCTTATGTCTACTTCCTATACAGTCAGTATGGTTTTGGGAAGGGAGAGATTGGACGACTCTTCATTGCTGGTTTTGGATCTTCTATGTTGTTTGGGACTATAGTTGGATCTCTGGCTGACAAACAGTGAGTTCTCCCTGAAAACAGGATTTATTCGTCATTCTTTAGTGATTAAATTGCTGGATTCTTTTTTCATTTGTTTCTGACATATTCGTCTTAAAAATGTAGGGGTCGTAAAAGGGCCTGTGTAACTTACTGCATAACTTATATCCTGAGCTGTATAACTAAGCACTCTCCTCAATATAAAGTCTTGATGTTAGGACGTATATTGGGAGGAATCGCAACATCTCTCTTGTTCTCAGCCTTTGAGTCATGGCTGGTTGCGGAGCACAATAAGGTGAAGGATCTCACACATAGCCTTAAAAATGTCAATCATTCTTAGGAAATCTTTGTTCATGAGTTTCCCACTGTGATTAATATGAAGCTATCAAAGCTATTCATCTGCCGTATTCTATCTGAGAACTTTTTCTTAATTCTAAATATTTTTATCCTGATCTATGCAGAGGGGTTTTGAACAACAATGGCTGTCTCTAACATTCTCCAAGGCTATATTTCTTGGCAATGGTCTCATTGCCATTGTTGCTGGTTTGTTTGCAAACATGCTGGCTGATAATTTAGGCTTCGGCCCGGTTGCCCCCTTTGATGCTGCCGCATGCTTTCTTGCTATTGGCATGGCTGTTATCTTATCATCATGGAGTGAAAACTATGGAGATCCTTCCGAGAGCAAAGACTTGCTTACCCAGTTCAGGGGTGCTGCCGTAGCCATTGCCTCTGGTGATTCTCTGCCTTCATTTTAGTATGCTTTGATTCTAATTAATAATTTCATAGAAGCCCTATAAGGTTTTTTTTTTTTTTTTTTTCTGAAGCCCTTTTAGCTTTATTGTCAATAATATTTGATGTGGATCATCTTTTGTTACCAGATGAAAAAATTGCTTTGCTGGGTGCAATACAGTCGTTGTTCGAAGGTTCTATGTACACCTTTGTATTCTTGTGGACTCCTGCACTAAGCCCGAATGATGAGGACATTCCTCATGGTTTCATTTTCGCTACATTCATGTTGGCTTCAATGTTGGGAAGCTCCATTGCATCTCGGCTGATGGCCCGCCCAGCCTTGAAAGTTGAAGGCTACATGCAGATTGTTTTTGCAATTGCTGCTTGCACATTCTTGCTTCCCGTTATCACCACCGTATGTCTTAGTCTATTCATTTATCTTTGCCGGCATTAATTTTGTTAGTAACTTGGCAGGCATTCATTTTGTTAGTAATTCCACCTAGCAATCACTAACATTGAACAGTTCTTGGTAGCACCATCGTCGGTGAAAGGTGGGAGCATTTCGTTTGGGGGATGTATCCAGCTCTTTGGGTTTTGTACCTTTGAGGCATGTGTGGGGATATTTTGGCCATCTATCATGAAGATGAGATCCCAGTACATTCCCGAGGAGGCCAGAAGCACAATCATGAACTTCTTCCGCGTACCTCTCAACATTTTCGTGTGCATTGTTCTTTACAATGTAAGACATCATTTTAGTTTTTATATCTCTTCTGCATTAGAGTTTTTGGATACATAGAGTATACTGTTGGAAATAAAATTAAAAACATTGATTTACTGGGAAACATCAGGTTTTGAATTTTGAGTTATTTCAATTACCCTCATCAATACATCCAAGCCCAAATGCATGAACTGTTTCTACTGGAAACTTCTTTATATGGAATGATGATCTGTTGAAAGTTTTATGGGCACAATTGTTTTAGGCTACTGATACTGGCACTATCATGTTTGGATAATTGCACTAACTCACCTTGTCTTTTTAATTGGCCTCCCGACATCTTTTTGGGAATTGTAATAACCTTTTACAGCTTGTTAAGTAATAAAAGACAAGGTGAGTTCAATTTTCAAAAAAGAAGAAGAAAGAAGACAAGGTGAGTTAGTGCAATTATCAGTAGCCTTTTTTTTTTCCAATGGTGATGCACTTTCCATGAGTGGCTTGAATGAGAGGATGAGCCAAATGACATTAAAGCTGGTGAATTAGTTGTATTATTTCAACTTCACAATTTGGTGTCTTTGTGGACTGGTTCACTGATTTTTCTTTTGATCATTTTTAGGTGAATGCATTCCCTATCACTGTCATGTTTGGCATGTGCTCGATTTTTCTCTTCATGGCATCCATCTTGCAAAGACGGTTGATGGTGGTTGCGGAGAGCCACAAGTCAAGTAAGTTCTACATAGCAGTCATCTCATTCAACCACAACTAGTTATTTACTTATTTAACTTTTACTTTTATCTGTCTATGCCTTTTGGTCATATGCTTTCCTCTGAATAGTGCCCCTTTGTGGGAATGTGTTTCTTTGCAGAGACACAAGATTGGACTATAATGAAGGAGAGAGACACTGAGAGTGAGCCCTTAAACATCTGATGATGGTTAAGAGGGTCAAATAACTGAAATTCAGAGAGTTTTCTCATACTGCTTGCTCTTGCGACCAAGCCTATAAATAAGGTGAAGTATTATCTGTCTCAACAGAGGGGAATTATCTCGGCGAAAATCTCGATGCAAACTGGTGCCAAAGTTCAGGTAATCGACTTAGCCGTGGCTTTTGACTCACTGGTTCTCTTCTGTAATCTTGGGTATTCCTTTTTTATCCGGTTTAAGGCCGAAGATTTTATATGGAGCTTTTAGGATTCTTTTTTACCTTTGTTTTTTTGATACCATGTATCCTTGCAGTGCCTCTGCACAGTTTTTTCGTTTGGGGATACAGAACCTGTGTTCCTAACAGTTTTAAATATTTAGTAATCTCTCTTATGCTTCAATCAATTAATGAAAGCTATGCTTATTGATTTCTCATAATGAGTATGCAATTCACAGACTTGTATTCTAAAAGTAACTCCCCTTGTTTTAATTTGATATACATATTTTGTAGTTGGGAGATGATTTTTTCGCCCCCCGTAGGATTATGCCCGCCCCCCCCCCCCCCCCCCCCCCCCCCCCGGCCAACCCCGCAGGGGGTGGCGGGGTGGCGTGTGTTTACTTAGTAAGTGTGAGGGATTCCACCCTTTGCCTGCAACCACAGATGGAGCATTAGGCCCCCCCTTTCGTAAGCTATGAACTACATATCATAACGAAAAGTATTGCAAATAGTGACATGTAACTCTAAAACCATTTGCTTATTAGACCATATGCAACTAATTTTTTGAGGTATCTAAGACGCCCTTACACGTTTGATATTTAAAAAATGCGATGCCAATACATTCTGTATCATTTTGTTCCAAATTAATCCCTACCTACTAGATGAAAGATGCAACTCCAATTCTCAAGGATAATTACCCCCTTTGGCTCAATTTGAAGGTGCCAAAACCTTGAGGTTAGTGTCAGTGATCCAGGATCAATCATAACTTCAACTAAAATTACTTAATAACCCAAATTTAGGTTTTAGATTGAATCTCAGTTGTAGATTTTGGATTTGATAAGACCATAGGTTCAACCCATTGACACCCTTGATGTGATAGGCCCACTTCATGATTACTTCGACGATCAGAAAGAATCCATCAGCACTTGCAATGCTTCTATAAACATAATTGTTATGATTTTAAAAATGGATTTTTAAAATCAATGTGTACCATGGATTTTTTTTTCATGATAAATCGGTGGTCTCTAAAAATCACGAAACAAAAAGCAGGAAACTAGTGTCTCCAGGTGATAAAAGCGTGTAAAAATTAGGAAACAAAAAACTATACTCAAAATACAATCAACAGGAAACTAGTGTCTTCAAGTGATAAAAGTGGCTAAAAATTAGGAAACAAAAACTCAACTCAAAATACAATCAATTTTTTCCTGATTCGTAGCCACTGACACAGCCATCTTATCATGCCATCTCAAATCTCTCTCATTCTCACACCGCCCGACCGTCTCTCACCACTTGGAGAACGATTTTCATGAAAAAAAAAAAATTCCTGGCTGCCAAACATGGCCTAAGAGTTAAAAGAATTCACGATTGGATTCTTCAATGGAGATGATTTTTAGGGTATGAAGTATGTGCGATAGAGACCAACAAACGAATGCTATGAAACAATGGTACCCACCTATATTTTTGTCCTCACTTACTTCTCTCTCATTCTCACACCCGCCCAACCCCTCTCTCATCAGTTGGAGAAAGTATGGTTTATCATGAAAAAAATGTATGGTAGCCAAACGTAAAATGGATGCAACCTATAACATAAATATTGGATCAATGACTTTTGCATGAGAGAGCATCCACCTTTCATGAATTAAATGAATAAGACAAAATCTGCTGAAAAGCGAGCCTGTGTGGCTGTTCTCTCGTGCAAAAGTGAGCCATGAAATGCCATTCTGCAAAATTCCCTACAAATCCAATTAAAAAAAATTAACCCTCATGAGTGAACATTTTGGTCTTTCTGCATCATCTTTTTATTTCCGAACCCGTTTCAGAAGGGAAGTATTCACCCCAACTTTCTTCCCTAGACCACCTACATCTACTGTATTTATAGCAACTCTTTTTATACTAAGAGGGGTGGCCAGAGTAAGAAAAAGGGGCGAATATATCATTTCACTAGAAGACTGACTTTCAAAAATAGAGCCAGAGACTAAATATGATTTCTTCTGGAGTATGATACATAGCCATGTTACAATGGACAGGTTCCCATGTGAGAGAGGAGACACTTTTGGGTGTGTTTTTGTCCTATATCACATAATTTGTCGGTTACAACTGTCTTCATGTGCCTCTTTTTGGGCAAAACACTCACTCCCTTTATAGTCCTTTGATAAACAGAAATGCCCAACCTATCTAAGATATTTTATACAGTGTGTGAACCTGAAATCCAGTATTTTTCTACAGATCAGAGGGTTAGGATCATCTTGTGGAGATGATTTACAGGGTATGGGCTAATTATGTTATGGCCCAATAAATGAGCAGTTTGGATTATCCTATGAAGTGGGCTTCGCTATACTTATTAAAAAATATCAGACATTAGGCCCACAGACCATATAAAATCTCACATATCTAAATTCTAATTATCCCATTTCAGAAGAGGCTTCACGGTTTGGATTGGATCAATCTTGATGATCAATTTTTGGGTCCCACAAGAGGGGAGATGCACATGTCATCACGACTGTTGATCTTGTACAAACATCATGAGAGGACCCACATTGTCCTGCTCCCGATCCGGAAGATTAAGCATTACAAAAACAATCAATGGTTATGTTTTTCATCTCGGAACCTTAAAACTGGTGCGGATGGATCAAGTGGCTAGGGTCATTCGATCAAGGTGGTGTCTATGGTCATGAGCTCGACTTTGGTTTTTAATCGGTAGGACTGTTTTGATATCCACGCTCTCCTTAATTGTCTTTTAGTATTTAATGGGCTTGTGAGAGCTTTTTGGGAACTGTAATAACCAGTTGACAGCCTTTTAAATACTAAAAGACAAACTAGTAGAGTGTGATATCAAGACATTGGACTCTTGATATCATTTCCCAAAAAAAAAAAATAGATCTATAGTTTCACTGATAAAAAAAATAGATCTATGGTTTCTTTAGAATAAGAGAGGCATTCTGGTAATTACACCTTACTGAACTTTCCCTTTATCAATCACAGATCTAATGACCAAATAGATTTCCTCAATTTCCCAACTTTGACAGAGGAGAAAGAATGGCTTCTCCATTTCCCAAATATCAGATCTTGTGTGCACTTCATTTCCTTGTATTCCTCCAAACAAAAGTCCTTTGCTATCAATACAAGGTAGGAGATTTGGATGATTGGGGAGTTCCCACCTCTGCAAATCCCCTCATCTACACCAATTGGTCTCAAAAACACCAGTTCACGATTGGGGATTCTCTCTGTATGTTTTTCTCCTCTCCCATCATCATTCCACAAACATTTAAAGAAAAACCCAATTTTCTTCTCAATTGTTATCTTCATTTTTTTTTCACTTATGTAGTGATTTAAGTTGATGGGTCTGTTCTAATTTGCAGTGTTTCTCTACCCACCAAGTCAAGACTCATTGGTTCAAGTGACAGAGCAAGCATTCAATTCCTGCAACATTTCAAACCCCATCTTATACATGGATGATGGTAATTCAGTTTTTAACTTAACTTCACCAGGGAAATTTTATTTTACCAGTGGGGCATCTGGTCATTGCCAGAATTCACAGAAGCTTGAAATTTCAGTGGGGTCCACAAATGGGTCTGCTTTTTCTCCTTCAGATTCTTCAACCATGTTGCCAGCAATGTCACCTTCTTTTTCTAATGTCTTTGGTTCAATCCCAACCTCTTCATCAACATCCAAATTTATTCCAGTTTCTAATTTGGGTGCAATTGGGTCAGCAATTCTTATACTTTTCTCTTGCATCTAAAGGAGAGGGTTTAGTAGCCTGAGGGAAAAAATAGATTTGATTATGCAGTTTTAAGAGATTTTGGTAGTTATGAAGGCTAGATTTGTTCTTGGAATTGATTAATTTGCAATTCTTTTTCCAATTTAAGATAATAAAGTTACTGTCATTGGCAAATGTAATTCTATCTGTGGCTGTTCATGGGCTATTGATTGGTAAAGAGGCCTGTGTTGGGAAAGTAGTAATGAAGATTTGGAGCTGTTATTTGGACATATATATAGTTGAAAGCTTTATTAATATCTATCTTCTTATTTGTTAGTTCTTGTATGAAAAAGAAGAGTACTACCCATTTCCATTTTCACCTGTGGTTAAATTTTCGGGAACCATTGTTTTACAGGGATAAAAAAGGTGGCCTAAACGGGGAATTTTTTTTCTTCTTTATTTACCAAACCTGTCATATGCTCTCCTCTCTCACGGCCCTCTCAAATCTCTCTCACCGGTCCTCTCTACCCTTCTCTCATCTTGGGTAAACAAATATTCCATGAATTTGATTTTCATGCTTACCAAACATGCCCTTAGCCCATGTTTGGCAGCCATAAATTTTTTTTTCCCTGATAAATTAGCGTATGCAAGTGGTGAGAGGGGGGACTTGAGAGGGCACGAATGAATTGAGAGTAAGAAGTGGCTAAAAAATCAGGAAAAAATACGTGATAGCCAAACATGGCCTTATTGGAGTATGGCAAAGTAATGTGGGTGCTTAAGAGGGAAGAAGAAGAATTAGAAGGCAACTAAGAGAAGAAGAAAATAGGACCAATGCTCAATCCAATTGATATATCATCAATTGTATAAGTTTATCAAAATCCAAAATCCCCTTCTCTGGATTGTTTCTATTCCTTTAAATGAAAGACTCCAAGAGAAAATTTGTTCAAGCTCCTCCACTAGCTAGCTTACGAACTTACATATCATAAATTGCTTTCGAAGTCACAAAACTTGACTAGTTTGTGAACCCAAATATAAAATCTACTAAAACTTCCATAACTCTTTAACCACTTGTCTGATTTTTGTGCTCCTATCCGTGTTTTTTTTTAGTTGAAAATTAAGCTCCTATACATGTTGGAAACATGACAAAAATACCTACAACTTTCTAGTTTACCACATTTCCAGATTCTTCCATCTGGAAATCCAAAAAACCAGGTAAAAAATCTGGCAGTTGCATTATAGTGGGAATGGACCTTGGATCTCCACCTTAGCCACCTAGGTGTGACATAAATCAGGTCCAAAATCTAGCAGCTGCCTTATAGCGGGAATGCACCTTGGAACTATACCCAAGCCACCTAGGGATGTCAATGGATTGACTTAAGTTATACTTTTGCCTAGGGATGTCAACGGATTGACTTCAGATTGGATTCACCTATGTCTTGATCAAGAAAGAAATCCGTAGATGTGCGGCTCTTTGGCTTAAAGTAATGGGTATGCTCCCATTGATGTGAGTTCGAATCTCCCTAGGCTTACCCGATGTGTGTGGTTTACAGGTGATTGTGTGCATCCATAGGGAATAGTCCTGCCCTAAAAATTGGGGTGGGTACACCCTATGTCACCAAAAAGCAAAAAAGAAAAAAATAAAGAGAAAAAACAATCTGGTAATTACTTTTCCTTTTCCTTTTCGGGGCGCTGTCTTGGAAACTCTAGCAGTGGCATGCTGCCCCTCTTTACCTCACCTCAACCAATGTCTGCATCAGATACATTGGTTCACTGGAGTGACCGGGCGCTGTCTTGGAAACTCCAGCAGTGGCATGCTGCCCCTCGTTACCTCACCTCAACCAATGTCTGCATCAGATACATTGGTTCACTCGAGTGATGAGTCACTACCCAAATATAAGAAGTCTGCATAGCTAGGGTCCAACTTTACCTCACTAGATCATTCCTCTAAAAGTGAATATTTCCACCCCCTTTACCAACATTTTCTCCTATTTTGTTTCTCTTTTTCTTGAAAACCCATTCACTTTTGGAGACTTCTTTAGGCTGGGATATTTGCAAGTCGCAGCTTATTTTAACCTTGTATAGATTTGTACCTTCTACCTCGGCTATAAAAGTGAATTGATATCCTCAATCCATAGTTTCAATAATGACACTCCTCTTCTCGCAATGTTATAATCATAATTTGCAAATATTCAAAATCAACTTCTAAACCATTTGGGTATAAGACTGTTTGTTTCGTAGCTTGTTTCCCAAAGCAGTTCGGAAATGGTTTTGAAACCGTATTACATGTGTGTTGAAACAAGTGAAAAAGAGAGACAGAGAGACGGTTATTCTCCTGTGGTAAAAAATGAGAGAAGAAAAGAGATTAAGGAAAGAGATATATACTCATCTCTTCGAGAAGGAAAAGAAACACGGTTTGATTTTTCCTCCTGGTGAAAAGTAAGAGTTGTTTGGTGAGGAAGATAGAAAGGTGAGTTGTTCTTGGTTTTCTCTCTTGTGGTTTTCTTTTGAAAAGGAGGTTTTCTGTTCTGTATAAAGAAAGGGATTTGAGAGAGAAGTCTGTGAAGAGCAATGAGAATTACGGATTTATGGGATTGTGTAAATCCTGTTATAATCTTGTTATCTTTTCTCTAATAGTCGTAGGATAACGTTGATATCGCATGTGGATATACGTCATTGTGCCAAGACACTTAAATTGTGTGTTTATTGTGTGATGCTCTCTTGTGACCATTGTGGTTGCGTTTATTTTTGCTTCTGATCGTGTTCTTTGATGGGATTTTTGGGCCGACGGGATTTTTTCTCACAACGACAATATACCAATCACTTCTAGATACATTTAAAGAGGCATTTTTTCTTTATATTTATTTCATTCCTACATAGCCTCTTAAAACACAATGAATATTTCACTGACTTACAATTAGAACCCAATCCATCTATGGATTGAAATAGATATTTATACAGTCCTTATTTTCTTTTGTATTTAAATAGAAGCATCAAGTCCAGCGGTCTTACCACCTACCCTGGCTTAGAAAGCTGGGCACCCAGGGACAATGACACCTTTTTCAGTAGGACAAGAAGCCAAAGGGCAGCCATCCAAGTTTTCTCCCCACCAATTGAGGTTTACATTCTTGGACCCCAAGCATAGATACAAGAGTACTCCCATGAACGCTAGACCGGCGTCAAGCGCACCTGAGAGCACATAGTTGTGGCGCTGCCACCAGTTACGCCGATACCTATAGATGACAAAGCTAGAAAAGAATCCAACAATTATCCAACTTGTGTAATTTACAGCCGTGGCGTAGGGCATTATTCCTGTAGAACCTATAAGAATAGGCATGTTGATGAGGCAGATCCATTCATGGCGAGGGAAGGCCTTGTGGGCAATCCAGACAAGGAGAGGAGCAATTGCACCGGCAAGAAAGAACCAGTTCACGCCGAAGTAGGTGCCGAGATCGCCGAAGATTCTGCGTGGGCCGATCACTCCCCAAATGACAGAGGCGCTGTAGAAAACAAGGTCAGCAGGGCAGGCCCATGGGCTATCTGGGGGGAGTAGAGCAGTCTCACATATGTTGGGGACAGTCTCCATGAGCCACCATGCAGTTCCCAAGTACACGAATGATGCTAAGATAGTCCCCACGATCTGTACATATGTATATATGGTGAGGGAAGTTTTGAAGTATGAATGATTAATAACACCAACTCTAACGTACCTTACGCATTTCAAGTTAGTTTGTTTCACATGTTACCAGAGCATTGCCTAAGGGCAAGTCCTGCATTCAAACCCCAACAACTCCTTGATATTAAAAATCCACGTACCAACCCAAAAGAGGAGCCACATGTGCCACGTGTACAGCCAACCTCAAAAAGGAGGGTCCACACGTGAGGGGACATAAATGATTAAATAACACCAACTCTAACATCTTAGGCTATTGGATTGTTTCACATATATAACTACAATCATCCCTTGTATGAACTGAGAATTTATATGGTATAAGGCCTTACCACAATAAGACCTTTGTACTGTGGAGGTACCACCCTTGATATCTGATCCAACAGCTAGCAGCTTCTCAAAAAATGAGCTACTGTTGGATCAAATATCAAGGGTGGTACCTCTACTGTATAGTTATGAGGCCTTGCACCATATAAAAACTCGTATAAACTATACTCTCAGACTTGCTTAGAATATATTTTTTGCTTGGTAAATGAATGTTCTAGCATTTGGCTAACTTATTTTTCATGAAAATATTTTCCTTATATCCAAGCACCCTTAAGTCT
This sequence comes from Tasmannia lanceolata, assembly GCF_043159265.1. Taxonomy (NCBI): domain Eukaryota; kingdom Viridiplantae; phylum Streptophyta; class Magnoliopsida; order Canellales; family Winteraceae; genus Tasmannia; species Tasmannia lanceolata. Next base: position 48,990,066 of record NW_027518679.1, read on the forward strand.
GACTCTTAAGCATCATGTTTCACAATTTAAAAAATTAAGCCAGGAAGGAAAGAAAAGGAGGAAGAGGGAAGTAACAAACCTGTGCCATGAACATTGTTCTTGGAGGAATCTTCATGTAATGACCGAGCTTGAGGTCTGTCAGGAATGTGAGGGCCTGTTCCATGCTAATATACCCATACACCTTGAAGCACATGTTGGCAATGGGGCGCCTCGGGTACAAATACCCTATGATATACTCGGTAATTATGTTCAAACCTGGTACCTGTATTACGATGAAATTAATCAGTTTTTGGTGTGTATAATAATCTTATAATATAAAATATATAAAAACTGGATTATATTTCCAACCCCTTTTGTTTCTTTTCCATAAACCGAGCTAGTAAAATGGCACACGTGACAATTTCTTTTGCCCAGAGTGCTCAAACCATATGTAAGATCCCACATTGGAAATGTTGAGAAAGTTCCTGGGATATGTGTGTGTGTGAACTCTTCTTCTTCCTGTGTAGACGTGTTTTCACCATCTCAAATGGGCGGGTCCCTACAGAGTGGGTTGGGTGGAAAGCAAAACCGGAGAGGGTGAGAGAAACCCTGAACGGGACAATATTTACATAGTGGAGTCTGGATGTGAGAAAATGGTATCAGTGCCTTACCTCCTGCAGTATGGTGTGCTAGCTGGGATGCTGGCCCCCAAAGGGGGTGGATTTTAAGATCCCACATCGGAAAGGGAGAGAAAGTTCTTAGGCTATATATGTGAACTCTCAATCTCCCTGTGCAGATGCATTTTCAGCATCTCCAAGGGACGGGCTCCGCGGAGTGGGTTAGGCACAGTTAATGCTGCTAGAAAACAAAACTGGGGAGGGTAAGAGACCCAGAACAGGACAATATCTACATAGTGGGGTCGGGGCGTGATACCATGTTTGGCAAACATGAATTTTTTAGGATATTACTTGCAAAAGGCACACAAAAGACAATGCAGGTGTGCGCGAGAGAGAGAGAGAGAGAGAGAGAGAGAGAGAGAGAGAGAGAGAGAGAGAGAGAGAGAGAGAGAGAACTTAGGATTTTAGGATTCAATGTAGAGTGTTTCAAATTTTAGGGATATTTTCGGATTTTATGATTCAAGGGATCACAGTCACTCTAATATGAAAACTTAGGTCCTTGTCTACTATAAGAACGCATTGCAAGTAAGGTTGCAACATGGGCCATGTTATACCCGGCCTGAGAATAACCTAGGTCAGATTTAGAATCATGGGTCTTTGGTTGGGTCGGGTTTCACGTTGAAAATATAGATCTTGAAAATATAGATCCAATCTCGCGTCAGGTCGGGTTTAGAGGGAAAAAAAAACCCCAAACTTGAAACCCGGCTTGACTCCTATAGGTGTACTATGAATTTCTTAAATATCTGTTGAATAACAACGACTCAACTCAACTCAACTCAACTAAGCCTTTCTTCCAAACTAGTGGGGATCGGCTAATGAATCCTTTAGAAAATTTTCATGAAGATGGTGAAAGGGTATACCTGGCTCAAATTGACTAAGTCTAATTTTGACACTAGTTGGGTTCATCTACGTGGATCATTTTCTTCCATTCTCTCCTATCCAAGGTCATGTTCTTTGTTATGTTCCTAACCATCAAGTCTTTCCTCAAGTTTCTACTCAAGTTATTTTCGGTTTGCCCGTACCTCTTTTTACTCCATCAACTTAGCACGAGTCAATTCTTCTCACTGGAGCATCCAAAGGCCTACGTTGGATATGCCCACACCATCTTAAGCGGTGCTCTCTCATCTTCTTCTCAATTGGTGCCATCCCCACCTTTTTACGGATGTCTTCATTTTTAATTCTATCTAACCTTGTGTAGCCGCACATCCATCTAAGCATTCACATCTCCACTACACTCATCTCATACACATGCTACTTCATCATGGCCCAACATTCTGAGCCGTATAGCATGGCTGGCCTCACAACTATCTTCTAAAACTTTCCCTTCAAGTTGGTAGGTATTTTAAGGTCATAGCATGCTTCCACTTCAACTAACCTGCTCTTATTATGTGGTTAAAATCCTCTTCAATCTTTCCTTCCTTATGTAGGATTGAACCAAGATAGCGAAATATATTCCTCTTATGTACCTCTTGTCCAGTCATATTTACTACATCCTCACCTCACGCCCTTACATTATTAAAGTTGCACTCCATATACTCTGTCTTAATCCTACTCAGTCTAAAACCTTTGGATTCCAAAGTAGTTATCCATAACTCTAACTTAGCATTAACTCTTGCTTTGGTTTCGTCAATTACTACTATGTCATCTGCAAATAACATACACCATGCCACCTCGTTCTTGATACCCTCCGTAAGTTCATCAATAACTAGCGTAAAAAGATAAGGGCTTACGGCTGATCCTTGGTGCAGTCCTATGGAAACTCACTAGACGTGCCATCTGTAGTTCTAGTTACTGCTCCATTGTACATATCCTTAATCATATCAATATATTTAGTAGGCACTTTTTTCCTCTAAATATCTGTTGAATAACATGAATTTTTTTTGATATATTGATATAATTGTTTGCATTGAGGTGATGTGGTCTGTGAAGTAAAAAAGTAGTTTCCTTCTCAAATTTAAGTACTTGGTGAATTAATTTTTGAAAAATTTGGTGTAAGATTGGATGTTTTCTATAATATTTGAAATTACCAATTATCCTAATGTCAACATTAAAAACCCAACCCGAGAAACTAACTCATGTAGGGTCAGGTTTATAAATTTTTGGTTTTCTAAAAACTCGACCCGCCCAACCTGAGTTGCAACCCTAAGGGGCAGTTTGGATACATGGATTTTAGAATCGTGGATTTCCTCAAAATCGTAGTTGGGAGACGAGAGAAGGAGACCTACTGCTTCACTTCTCTCTAGAATCTTGGATTTTAAGTAGAAATCCAGGTTTTAGAAATCTCTCCCACATCCTGAGATTTCTAAAACCTGGAAACATGGGATGATCTCCTGCTCTCTTGCTAACAGAAAGAAGGGTGAGTAAACTGAAAACGACGGCTGGTCTCCTTCTTCTCTCGTCTCCCAACTACGATTTGGAGGAAATCCAAGATTCTAAATCCGCGTATCCAAACGGCCCCTAAAGGAAGGTATTGGAGTTGTTTTTAGGAATATTGACATCATATACTCTTTTGCAGGCCCAATCCATAACATCCAATTCATAGAAGCGGAGGTTCAAGCTCTCCAACAAGGATTGACCATTTTCATCAGCGAGATGGAGGGTAGTTTGGAAGTTGATAGTGATTCCTCTTCTAACACAAATTTGTGGGCTAAAGGGATTTGGGACAGGCCATGGATACTAGCTAATCTCGGGATTAAAGATTTGAGTATGCGATTTGGGTATGCACCGTACTTTCTCTTTGTCTTTCATTCCTAGAAGCACCAAAGATTTGACTGGCCGTCTAGCCAAACTAGGAGCATCTAGTACCTCATATTATATGGGAGAATCTTTACCGAGTGCACAGCAATCATTTCTATATTTCTAAATAAAATTATTATTTTTCAAAAACAAATTAACAATGCCCCCGTAAAAAGTAGGAATGGACTTCACTTTATATATTATAGATAGCGAAAAGTGTTCAAGTGCAGGGAGCTCCCTGCGCTTAAGTGGCTTAAAAACCAACTGATTGGTCACCTATTGGTCCGTATAGTGGGTCCACCTTTGCGGGGTCCACAAAAAGTGACCAATCGGTGGCTTTTTAAGCCACTTTCCTCTTATAGATAAATAGATAGTATACACTACGCCCATTTTGTTTGTCATTTTCAGGAAGAAAATAAACAAAAAAAAAGTAGATGAAAAATGCTAGGAAAGTGTAGAAATAATTTTCCATGAGACTTTACAAGGAAGTCTTCATGAACTTTCTATATTGTAAGAACATCTGTCTTCTTCTTGAGCATAGAAATTATAACTAAGCCCCTCCTTTTACGTAATCTCAAAAAATAACTTCACCTTTGGTAATGGTAACTACCATCATTTTTTGCCCTTGAAAAATGACCAAGCCAACTATGAGCTAGAAAATTAAGAAAGAAAAAAAAAAAACAATATTCCAAGTGCATATATGGATAAGATACCTGGTTTGTTGTAGCGGCAATGATTCCGATCGGGAGGGTGAAGAAAAGGCCAATGGCGCACGCTAGCATAATGCCCCACCATGGCAATTGAAGCTGGTCATTGTAGTACTCACAAAAGAATATAGCGGAGACAATGTTCGTGCCAAGGATCCACATGAACCAAGACTCTGGAACTTGCTTGTACTTGCTCATAAGGCTCATGTGAACATCCATTTTCCTGTCTTGGGAGGCTGATTTGCTCAACATCCAAATTTCACTGTGAAAATGCGAGTGAATTTAATGAGATTTATCCATGTGAATCCTTTAGTGTCAGTTGCGACCAATTAGGCATTCCATATATTCGCACTAAATAAATTTTGCTTGTTTCTTTGTAACGGGATAAATGGGGTTTTCTTTCTTTCCTCTTCTTGGACAAGAGGCAAGGTTTTATGTCCTCCCGTAACTAATATTTTCCTATCAATAAAATTTAAGATGCCACCCCGGGTTGCTGGATAAATTCCAGGTTTTTTAAAAAAAATCCTTTAGGGCCCGTTTGGATGCTGAGAAGATTTTGATTTGGATTTCTCACATTTGCAGCCCTTTTTGCATTGTAATTTGGATCGGATCAAATTCTTGGATTTCTAATTCATCAGCTGACAGTGAAAAAAAAACAGATTTCTAAGTTTGCTGTGGAAATAAAAAATTGGAAATCCACAGATCTGGCAGTTTCCTTCACCCTCTTTGCACCTCAACCCCTCCCCTCCACTAGGAAGTACCCCCTTCCCCCTCTGTCTCCCTCTACATGAGCTGCCGGATCTATTCATTTTGTATTCAAAACTCAATTCCAAATCCAAATACAAAATGGGAGGTATCCAAACGGGCCCTTAGTGTTCATTTGATTACAAGGATTAGGGGCTGAAGTCGGAATCTGATACCAATAATCCAGCCAATTCCGGCATTTGTTTCCAAAAAAAGGACAAAATTAAGAGGGGAAGGGGGTGTTGGAAAAAACTTGGGTTGGGTCAGGTTGAACTCGGGTCGGGTTGGAAAAACGGGTTCCTCGGGTCGGGTCGGGTCATCCGCAACCCGACCCTAGTTGCACCCCTAGTGTTGTACCGGTTGTGAAGCCACAACCAGTAAAAAAGGATGAATTCATCTTTATAGGGGGTGAATTTATCACTGCCCTTTTTGTTTTCCTTATTTTTCAGCCCACTTAAGCACCATATCCTCATCCATACCCTCTCAAATCTCTCCCCTGCCACTCTCCCAAACCCTCTCTCAACAGTTGGTAAGCCAATTTTCCATGGAAAAAAAATTCATGTTGCCAAACATGGCAGTAAAATAGGAATTTTGAATCATACCTTCCATGGAAGAGGAAGACATGGACCACTGTGGCGGCGAGTGTGGCGAAGCCAACGCCATAAGTCATTGCAAAAGAGGTGCTAAGATAAAGAGGTCCGACCCTCTCGTAGGCATCAACGTCAAGGTGGAATTTAGAGTCGATGATGCTAGAAATGTTGTATTTATGTCCCGAAGATGTGTAGAGCCTACTGGAGAATATAGGGAAGGCCTTGGCCTTGTATATGTTGAGCCAATAAGTGATAGGTGTTAAGATGTAAATGATGAAGACATATCCTACGGCAATATTGGCCGTGGCAAACCACGGGCTAGCGAGCGGGCTTCCGAGGTAGGATGTGATAGTGGACCAATCGAGCCCAACGGCCCCAAGCCCAAGCCCACTGAGTCCTGACCCAAGTTGTTGGGCTAGGATAGAGTGTGGGAAGGTCCAACATACCCATGAGAGGGATGTTAGCATAGGAAAGAGGTAGCCAGGGAAGACATAGTAGGCAAAGCTGCAGATGAATGCAATAAGAAAGAATTGGTTCCTTGTCATTCCACCCTTTGGCCTTCCTTCCTTTTCATGTAACGCCCTGCAATTCTTATATTAGTCAGTGTATATAACAGCAGAAACAAAAGAAAATAAAACATCTAAACATTAAAGTGTAAAGAACATTCTTATTTGGTAAGGGACTCTTTTTGTATGCCACCAAAACACGGTTTTATTTAAGGATAACATTATTTTAGTTTAATCTTTATTTGCAAATGGGTCGTTAAGGCCTCTTTGGAAGCTACTAACTATATAATTTCTGGAGCTAAAATATCTATTATTTGCAAATAATTATATTTAAATTCAAATCCATTTGCAAATTGTTGGACTGTCTCAAAGTGGTGTCTTCTAGCATGAGAGTGGTCTCTTGGAGAGAGAGAGAGAGAGAAGAAAGTGTCTCTAGTCTGCCGACTAGAGATCGTTCTCTAGTCCGCCGATCAAAAACACATGGGTCCCACTTTATTTGGGTGATTATTTTTCTCTCACTTTGTATCGTCTCCTCGCTCAATTCTCACTCCCCTCACCTCTCTCTTAGTCTCTCAACACTAGGGGCATGTTTGGCTACCATGATTTTTTTTCATGATAAATTGGTGTCTACAAGTGTAGATGAGGATGAAGTTGCTGGTAATCAGGAAACAAAAAACAGGACAGCATTAGTGTCTCCGGTGATGAGAAGTGGCAAAAAATTAGGATACAAAAAAACTTTAGTCAAAATCCAATCAGCTGTTTCCTGATTTTTAGCCGCTTCTACAACTTTGTCGGATATTTTAATATTTTAAAACTTTAAATGCTTTGACCCCTGAATCAAATTTCAAAGGACTTGCAACGTTTCTCTTTTATATGCTTTCATAGCTCTTTAGTATTTTATGCGTTTTGGCGACTTTTATTCAATTTTTAATGCTTTATGCGTTACACTTGCTCTTTGCAACATTTTGATTTTGTTTTCAAGGGAGAGTCGGTGAGGAGGTAATATACCCTTCTACAGTGTATAAAGAGTCTTCCCTTAACATTCTCAGTTTGAAAAATTACACATGAGAAAATCAAAGGCTCTTCCCACTTCTTGCTACTGTTCTCTTCTTTTGGACCTTTGTCCTTTAACAAGTTATTGAGATTTACTTGATTTTGGAAGCTTTTGTAAGATCTTTCTTTTGGGCAATTTGTTTGGCACCGATCGTGTTTGCTAAGTCCGAGCCGGTGCGTGTACACCGACAAATACAAGAAGTGGTGTTGTATCCTGGAGATTGAGAATCCGATTGCATACCAAGCATGGTGGGGGCGATAACCTATCTTGAGGGTAGTGTTATTCCGTAATGTGCTCTACCACTAAATTCATTCCATTTTCTTACATATTTCCTTTGATCTTTGCTTAGGGATTTGTGGTTTACATTCGGGATCATCAAAGGTGATTTCTTATTTTCATTTCAATTACATATATCACTAGTTTTGTTGAACTAATCTACTTGACCCCAAACATTTATCCAACATAGTTTCCTGTATTTTGTTTCTTGGTTTTCAACCATACCCATCTCTAAGCACTTGGAGATCGCCAATTTATCATATAAAAAAAATCCTGACTGCCAAACGTGCCCTTGGTAAACTTTATTTATACCATGAAAAAATAATTTTGATGGTTTCAAACATGGCTCGTCCAACATACCTGAAGATTGAAACTTGAACGAGATTGCTGGGCCACCACATAGATGCTGGCTCCACCAGATAACGCCGGAGGATCCCAGCCCATCCAAATCCCAACAGCTACAATTTCAAAAAAAAAAAACAAACAAACAAAGTAAATAAATATTCAGAAACTAAATAATTTTCTCATACGAAATTTTTTGAAAAAAAAACCCCCACCTGAGTTGTTCGCACCAGAAACAGCGCAACCAAGAACGTGAGCTTCTTCTGGTAAAAGATCTTAACCGCGGAGACAATGTAAATGGAATAAACTGTACCAGCACCAGAATTTGCAAAGATGGTGATTAGGACATGTTCTTTGATATTGAATGGTCCAGGATTGAGCGTAAATTCCCATAGCTTTCCCTTGAAAAAGATCCTATTGGTGATCGCGGATGCCATGAGGTTTCCAATAGGCACCACGGCAATCTGCGCGGTGATAGAACTGATGGAAAGAGACTCCCTTGTAAACGAAAAGAATTGGTTGAGGAAAGATAGAATAATACATGAGAGAGTTCCCAACACCCACACTCGAAATGTGACCACCGGGAGGGTCGGGTCATCAGTGATCGGCACTGTCAATTCAACTTGCACTATTGCAGAGTTATCAGTCGGGTCATCGGTGATCGGCACAATCAATTCAACCTGCTCGATTGAAGAGTTATCGGTCTGGTCATCAATGATCCGCACTGTTAATTCAACCTGCTCGATTGAAGAGTTATCGGACAACTCTGAAGAGTGTTCCTGTGAAGCATTCTCAGCCATTGATGATGGTTGCTGTTTCGAACTGCATTTTGGTGAAAATGTTAGGGAAAAAGAAGCAAAGAAACAGAAACAACAGAAGCTAACGTGGGTTCGGTCTTAGACATACATCCACAAAGGGCAAATACAACTTCCTGTTGGGACCCGGTTAGAAGTAGAACTCACCCTTTATAGCTAGTCGTTGAGGGGAGGATGCCCAAGCCCCAATAAGCTCATCCGCATGTTGAAAACAAAGATCAAAGCAATAAGGAAAGGACCCAAAAAAAAAAACACAAAAGCCTCAAACCCACAAAACAGTAGAGAAAGCGAATTTTCTCTTTGAATATAATATTCAAAACCCTAAACCGTACACCCCGCTTCTCGACTTCATTTAACGTCTTTTTCTCTCTAGTCTCTACTGTTGACATTTTGGCTACCTTTTTTGTAAACAGAAACAATAAAAAATCCCATTCTAAGACCATAATCGCTTTCTAAAACTAAATAAGTAAATTAATACTCTTATTGGACTCTTATTAGACTCCTTGCTAAATACATTCCCTTTGCTTGTGCTTTGATTAAAGTCAAACATGACCACAATTAACTCTTACCATATACAGTTTTTATCTCCCACAAAAAATTAGAAACTTAAACTATGACTCCTAATTACCAAAATTAAACTATGAAAGAAAATTAGAAGCTTCCAAATTAAAATCCTCAGCACTGACTCTCTACAAGTCATGCCAAGCTCCTCTCTAAACTTCACAAACTTCTTATAACTTAGCCCTTCGAAAGTAGCAAAGGGCTACGAACACACGAGCCTTCATAACTTTGGCCGATTGACTAAACATTTTATCGTAATCCTGCTTGTACCTCTAAGAGAATCCTCGAGCAACAAGTCTCTCCTTGAACCTCTCTACCGTTCCATTCGCTTTGGTCTTTGCCTTGTGCACCCACTTATGTGAAATAGGCAACATTCTAGTAGGTACTGGAATTCGATCCCACGTTTCGTTCTGCTTCATGGCTATGATCTCCTCTTCCATTGCTTCTTTCCATTTAGGAATACTTTCGGCTTCTTCAAAAGATGTCGGTTCGGTAATACCGACTTCTTTAATTGGTGTCGTTACGTACGCCACATCTGGAAATTTTAGACTTTCTGAGCTTTCTTCTCTGGGGCATCACCTCCTCCTGAGGTTTTTTTATTCGACATCACCTCCACTAGAGTCATTGTCAAACGGAATGTCTGTCGCGTGATTCGAGCATTCCGAATCAATTGTTCGATCACCATCGTTTGTGTCCTCCAAACTTGCGACATCCATGACTTTTGTAGTCATAAGAAAAGTTTCACAAGCATCAACTTTTTATTCTTCGACAAAGATAAAAGCACAGCATCCCTCATCACTATCATACTTTTGATTATCTTCATACGTTGCAAAGTTACCTTCCTCCTTCTTCTTTGGTGCACTTCGATCCTTGGCAAAGTGGCCTGACTTACCACAATTGCAGCATGCCCATCATTGTCCCTTGTTCCGAATTTGTTTCTCATAACCACGACCGCTTGAGACTTCCCCGTCATCAGAACTTTGTTGCTTTTGATCTAATCTAGCCTCTGCTTTACTTTTCTTATTCTTGGAATTCTGAAACTTCATTCCTTAGCTAGCAAAGAGAACTTCCTTGCTAGTTATCCTTTATCATAGATCCATCCATCTGCTTGGATAGACTCTCTTGATTTTCCAAGAAACTCTCCAATTCAATTAATGTTGGTCGAATCGGCCATCCTTGGATTGTTGTTATGAAACCGTTGTACTCGTGTTTCAATCCTCGAATTATAATCCTCCGCATTCGCGTCTTTAAAATTCTAGACTCTTTATCAAGTGTGATATTTCATGACAGATCTTCCTCACGTTCATGAATATTTGGGAATCACGACATTCCCTCATGATATGGAGCATATCTTGCTTTCGAGCACATGTAGCCTTCCACTTTAATTCTTGTACCAGCTTGTTATGAATGGTTCATCAGGTGGTTGACAACATCCACCTAGTGAGGGGTAGTTGTCTTAGATGGGTTTGTGTGATTGGTGGGTATGGGTTCATTGTGGGAATGAGAAGTCTCTCCAGATTAAAGTCTTCCAATGAAATTAATATTATATGTTAATATGATATTGAATGTACCTAAATTATAAAATATGATGGAAATGGAATATTATCACTTAATATGATATTGAATGGACCAAAATGATAAGATATGATGGAAATGGAAAGTCTCTCCTTAGCCTAAAAGGAGATGGAAGTTATTGGAAAATAAGCAACCACCACCATAAGGGAGTATAAATATCACCTGATAAATCAAGAAAAGTCATTCTGACGAGAAAAATTGACAAGTCCACACCCTCCCGAGAGAACATCAGCATGTCCCTTGGTTTATCGAACCCTAAACTCTCTCCTATCTTACCCTGTGTACATCCATCTGCTCATCCTGAGTTTTACACATACCTAAGTATTCCTCGTGAGATATTCAGAATCAAGAGATAGATGAATTGATCTCACTAGTTTCTCTGAGAAACATGTTGACAAGGGAAAGGGAGATTATTTTGCTGGATTTCCCAATTAAGCATCTCCCACCTCCACTGTTTGTTTGCCAGTCACATGGGACTGCGAAAAAAATTTAGCTCGATCCCTTGGGATTTTAGTATCCATTCTCTTCCCTTTCAACCTTTCTTGTGTGACTTAGAAACCGGTGGTTGCCGACTACAGACTACAGACTGCCATGAAGACAGCCATAAAAATGGAAAGAAGGAGAGAGAGAGGGAAAAAAAGAGAAAATGGGAGAGAAGAGACAAGAAGAAGAAGAAGAAGAGGGTTTTTCTTTCTTGTGTTTAGGGTTTTGATTTGAGATCAAAACCTAGGGCCTATTTTAGGGCGTTCTTCTTGAAGATTTTCAGTTCTCCATGTATTTCTCTTTTTAATGATAGATAGGAGAAAGGAATATGCATCCTCACGTATCCCACAACCTTCAATATCTTTTACCAAATTTTCTACTTATTTTTCATGGTCTCACCAAATTTTAACAACACTATAAAATACCACAACAGGATACATTTATTTGTAAAATTTTATGAAGGTTGAGATGTGGGCTGTTAGTCTTTCTTCGGCTTTGGCCTTTGGTTATGGCTTGGGATGTGTGTTACCAGGTTTTTTTTTTCTCAAACTCCCCATCATACTGTTTAATGATCTGAGATGATAATTTGATGTCTCACCATTAATATATACTACAGTTCTACAGTCTTATGTTGGATTTTGATTTGAAGCATTTGATTATTCTTTTATGCCCTGTTTGGATTGCAGGAAAAAAAAATCTCTACATAAATAGCTTCAAGGCGGGTATAATTGGCGATTTTGAAGGGTGAGTTGTGGTGAGTGGTGAGTATAACGGCTTTGGGTCTAGCTTATTACCCGGGTCCGTTTTTTCTCAAATTCCCCAAATTCACGTATTGTACATGCTTACTGATCCGAGATGATAATTTGGTGTTTCCCCATTATAATAGATTATAGTTCTACATGCTTATGTTTCTCTTCAAATCTGTGGATAAAGACCCGGGCAAAGAATTCTCAGTTTCTCACTCAGTCAACTACACTAACAGATAATCTCTCTCTCTCTCTCACTGGATATTTGTTACAAATCTCTTTCTCTCTAAACGGAAAATAGGGGACATTAGACATTGAATCACTCTAACTCTCAGATACTCTCCGTCAATTACGTTCTTTTGCAAATCTTTCTTTCACGGTCTCTTTCTCAGTTTTCGGACTTTTGGAAACCGTATTAGTTTTCTTAACTTTTTCCTGAGTTTTGGAAACCGTATTAGTTTTCTTTTTCTTTGTTTTTAATGGGCAATTAGTTTTCTTTACTGTCCTATAAAAAAGAACAAAATCTTTGTGCCTATTTACAATGCGAGCCAAAGAATGAACGGTTTGGATCATCCTAAGAAGTAGGCCCCACTGCACTCTTTTGAAAATACATGACTTCAGACGCACACAGCATATAGATTCTCAGTTTGGTAATTGGTATACAACTACAACCCAGTGGGGCCTATAATTATGATGACATATATGATTTGAATTGCCTAATGAATTCAATTTTAAGCCACATCTAGGTCGTGGGGCCTAAAATATGAATGGTCTAGATCATTGTGTCATGTAGGGGGCTCCAAGTCACAAGAAATAGTGCTAAGTTGTCCAAAGTCACCATCAATCTTTAACGCAGGAATATCATGCAAGTTGTCCACAGTCACCATCAATCTTTAACGCAGGAATATCATGCAAAACTCCCATGATTTTTTTGTATAATAGGAATTCAAATATGATTAGACAACTTAAGTTTTGTATAATACGAATTCAAATATGATTAGACAACTTAAGATGCTTGAATAAAACTCTGAAGGCTTAAGGCCTTTGGGTACCTCTAAATGTTATTTCCAAACCGTGCAACGCACAGTTGGTCCCACTAGTTACTATTTAAAGAAAAATTCAAAAGTCAATCATCGATTCGCCTGAGTTGACTTTATCTTGCAATGGCCAAATCCTCATCTCAGTATGAGTTTAGTAGGGGTGCAACACGGGTCGGCTTGGATCGGGTTGAGGTCAACCCTAATCCAACCCGAGATAGCATTCCCTCAACCCTAACATAGCCAAACCCAACCCGAGCATCGGTTGGGGATGGTCAATCCCAACCCAACCCGCCTCTAAATCTCTCAACCCTAACCCAACCCATCTAACCCGAAATCGGGTCGGGTTGGTTCGGGTTCACCTTGAGATAAACAGAAAAATACAATAACCCAAAGAAAATCAAGATCGAATCAGAGATGGAGGTTGGGTTCAGGTTGGTTTGGGTTGCCAAGGCCTCAACCCTAACCCAACCCAAATTTAAATAGGGTTGGGTTTTCCCAACCCGAGCCAAAAACGGGTTGAACCCGTTGGGTTCGGGTTGAGCCCGACCCAAGTTGCACCCCTAGAGTTAAGCCATGCCGGATCAATCAAAAGTACTCCTTTTATTGTCCCGATTTAACAGAAAAGTGATTCCAATAACCGAGTTGATGCCGTTTTGGGTTTAACAAGTTATCGCCCTCTAACTTAGCCAAATGCGATGAGCTTTTTTGCGGTGGGGATCGATTGGGAAACCAGATCAACGGATGTGATCCAGGTGGTCCCCTTAACCGTTTGGATAATGCAATGCAATCATAAGAGTCTTAAGTAATATAGAAAAAATTCGCAACTGTTTAGAAGATCAGAAAATGATATTGTCATACCTAAGGATTCTTGGAAAGTAGTTTTTTAGATTAACCAGGTCCTTGCATGCATTCTATCTACCTTCTCTTGTAGGCTTCTTCTCTTGTAGGCTTCATCAACACTGCTAGCAAATTACAGTGTTAGAGAAAAACAGCAACATAAAATATAGGGAAATGTTATCAGCACTACTGTCTTTTGATGATCGCATTCCTCACATTATTAAAAGTATGGTATGGACCGAACCATAAGATAATCCAAACCGGTCCATTAGATGGACGACAGCCTAAATAGGTTGTGCTCCAAATATCATTTCCATAGACTGATCCTAATTCTACGATCTGAATGTTAGAGGGTTGATCCTAACTCTCTATAGATCGGAGGCTTAGGATCAACCTATGGAAATGATTTTTGGGGCACAACCTATTTAGGATGTGGCCCATCTAATGGACGGTTTGGATCGTCCTATGGTGCGGTCCATACCATACTTTTAATAAAGTAAGGAGTGCGATCATTAAAATACAGTAGTGCTGATAACATTACCCAAAATATATAACAAAAAAAAACAGAGTATAAAAAAGAAAAAATAGCCACACCTTAACCATTTTATTCTTCCCTGTAGAAGCCAAAAAGAAAAACAAGAAGTGAGGTTATGGAGTGTTCTTAATGAGCATAGAGAGAGGCATTTCCTTCCTTTATATGATAAGTCTGAGCACAGGTGGGGACATTCATTAAACTCTAAACGCGTTAAGTCAAGGTCTTCACTCCACTCCAACTATGTGCCCCACCTCAAGAGATCGAGGTAGGGGTGTAAATGGATCGAATTCGAATCGGATAGTGCTATATCCGAATTCGAATTCGATTACAATATTCAATATCCGTATCCGTATCCGTATCTGAATCCGACGGATAATTATTATTCGTTACCGAATTCGCATCCGACGGATATTATTCGAATTCGGATATTATCCGTATCCGTTTATCCAGATTCAAATCATATCCGAATATCCAAATTCGAATAAATCATATCCGAATGTCCGAATTCGTATCCATATCCGAATTCGATTCATGTCTGTAACTTTAAATTAACTAGTTAAATATCCAAAATTATCTAATTGAAGTTGAATTCGAATGCGAATATCCGCATCCCTAACCAGATATCCGAGTTTGCATGCGAATCCGGATATACGAATTCGGATATATGGATACGGATGCGGATATTCGGGATAAACGGATGTACGTATCGGATTCGGATGTTAAACGGATCGGATGCACCATTTACTAGATCCGGATCGTTAAGAACAGGATATCTCCTAAACGGATTCGGATAATATCCGCTTGAAGCGGATTCGGATACTATTCGCTTTAAACGGATTCGGATGCGGACGGTAATCAAATTTTTGAGTATCCATTTACACCCCTAGATCGAGGGAAAGTACCGGAACAAGATGTTTCTGTTGACTTTTTATTTAATTTAAAAATAAGTCATTTAGAAATTCAAAAATTGTGTATTTATTTTATACAAATGGTCACATTTATTTTAAAAGAGAAGAGAAGTGTCTCTTCAAGTGTCTCTTCGTCTCTTCAAAATCCCTCTTCAATTCCTATAAATAGATATACATGTATTCGTAGGAAGTGGCTTTTCTTTCTTCCAATTTGTTCCTCTCCTTCCCACTGGTCAATACTGCATAAAGCGTGTTCTAGGCATCCGGGTAGCATGAGTGCACACCTCCTGGAGCGGAGTTGTTGTATCCTGGAGACATACGCCGGAGTTCCCATATTGCATCACGATTCATCGTATGTGGGGGCGATACTTATCTCAAGGACATCGGAATTAGATCCGTGCTTTGACTCAAAAGATAAGTTCCTTCCTCGTTTCTTTTTACAGGTTGATTCCCTCGGCAGATTGGATTTCTTTTTTATATTAATATTCTGGTAGGGGTCCTGCCTAACCCAGCTTAGTTATAAATAAAAAAAAGTCAGCCGCAAAATGCCTTTCGGTGAAATCCCCTAGCAAATCCCAGATAACATAAAACCTAGGCATGCTCCCATGAAACCAATTTTAAATAGGTATTTTCTATTCACTAGTGCTTAGGGATTATTGTTGTTATCTCAAATCTCTTCCACTCAACTCTGTATTTATCTAGGAAGCCAATACAGCACCTTCAATTTATTATCGGCTAAGAATCTTTCTCTCTTAGAACCACGAAACCCAGCCGACGGCTATCCTTGGCCAAGTGTCAGTGCCTGCCATCACATCACTACAGTAGTCACATTTAACGAACGATCGATTTTTGGGTCCCATACTTGTGAATTTATATGTGGAAACCAATCTTTCAGTCCCCCACTTGTGGTTTTATATGTGGAAACATTTGATCTTCTACAACATCGTAAGACGACTCACAGGTCTTGGTCTCACGCGGAATTGAAAACACGATAAGAGAAAAAAAAAAAAAAAAACTGAACTATAATAACATTCCGCAGCTGTTTAAATAATAACAAACAAGATGAGTTAGTGAATTTATCAAAACATGGTGGTGCCAATACTAGTTGCCAGGGATAGAGCTAGAAATTTTCTTAAGAGGGGGCTGGTAAAATGGTTAAAAGTACTCCTTAATGTTGGCTCAGATGATGGTTAGATTAATTCTTTAAACCATATTCCTATCCAGTGGACGGTTCAGAGTAATCAAAAGTAGTTATAAGTGGTACTCAATCATTCTTCACACCCATGTACCTCATAAGCGCAGACACATGGCCTTTCTATAAACAACATAAAGAGACTATCTTTTTCTTCACAACTCTTAACAACAAATCACAAAAAATTCCTATTTTCAAGGGAGCAATTGCCTATTCTATCCTTAATGAAAGATGGAGTTTTGTTATGATTAAAACTTCAACGATACTATTAAGGACAAATTCCTAGTCTCTCTCTTTCTCTCTCTCATAGATAAAATAAATAAGAAAATGCACCCTCCGATCACTGTCATAGGGTAAAGAATACTTCGATCACCGTAGAAGGGGATGATATTTACTTTGATCTGTCATAGTCGAGTTTATAAGAGCGAAACTAGAAAATAGTCCTGAATGGGCTAATCTTAGAAATCAAAAAGCCTAGTGGCCTATTTTCATTCAATAATTCTAAGAAGTCACTTTTAATGCTTTGATAATATCTATTTGTAAGAAAAAGAAACAATAAAAGCTAACTTCAGACCTAAGCAATTAATCTCAATTGTTATCTAAAGTAACTTAAATAAAAGCTAAAACTTAACAAAAATAAACCAAAAATAGCCCACCATATAGATATGTACTATGTTGAAAAATCACTCATAACTTCCTCAAATCACTTGACCTTTGACTTGTTAGATAGGTAATCGAAAAGACATTCTAATGATACCAAAATCAATCCAAATTAACAAGATTTAATGCCTAAAAAATATGATACAAATAAAATGATGGAAATAAAACTTGACGAACAAGAGACTCATTCCCCGCTTTTTAGTCAATGAAAAACCACACATTCGTTGTGGTTTTTGCGTGGATCATTCTCCTCTAGTTCAAAAAAAAATATCCTTGAGTTTTGAAGTATCGAAAAAATATTCTTCAACTGAAACTCACGAGGATTCACCACGCATCATAAATATACAGTGTAGGCTTCAACGAAGATTCTAATAAAAATTAATTAATATAAATTAATGAAAAATTCGATGTAATTTTTTTCTCTCTCCCATCTTTCCAATCTCCATTGGTCTACTTAGACCCGATTTCTTTTTCGTTCTTCATTCATGGTTTCATAGAGCACATTAACCATCACATTAAGGGTGCATTTGGATTGTCGGAATTGGAAATCGGGATCGGTATCCAAGTCCAATTTAGGTGATTCTAGCGTTTGGTTTTGTTTGCAAAATGAAATGGGAAACGATACTTAATTCCAATTGGAAAAAAACAAGGGAATATTTGGCGCTTTTTTTCTGGCCAAGGGGGTGGTATTCTAATTCCTGAAATGGGGAGAAAAACGGTGTTAAATCTCCTCCGAATGGCACTTGACCAAATCCAGGTGAAAAATGACTAAAATACGCCAATGATATAAAAAGTGATCAAAATACACCAATCAGGTAAATATGACCGAAATACCCCGCATCATGGAAAATGATAGAAATACTCCTATATCGAATGGGAAATGACCAAAATTCCTGGAAAATGACTAAAATACTCTGATGACATAAAAATAATCAAACCCTCCTAAAGGGTAAAATGACTGGAATAGCCCCGAGTAATGAAAAATAATTGAAATACCCCAATATTGGGTAAAAATGACGAAAATGCCACTGAGTCATGCTAAATAAATAATATCACCCATGATATAAAAATGATTAGAATACCCCATATCGTGTAAAAATGGCCAGAATACCCCTAAGTCATGAAAAAGACCAAGATACCCCTAGTCATGGAAAATGACTAAAATACCCCTATGACATAAAAATGATCCAGATACTACATATTGGGTAAAAATGACCAGAACAACCCTAAATAGTAGAAAATGACAAAAATACCGCTTATATTGGATAAAATGATCAAAATATCCTTGAGTCAAGGAAAATTACTACAATACCCCTATTACATAAAATGATCGAGATACCACATCAGGTAAAAATGACAAGAATACCCTGGGTCATGGAAAATGACTAAAATAACACTATGGGATAAAATGATTAAAATATCCCATATCGGGTAACAATGGCCAGCATACCCCTAGTCATGAAAAATGACTAAAATACCTCCATGACATAAAAATGATCAAAATATCCCTATCATATAGACCACACTACCCTTGAGTTATGGAAAATAACTTAAATACCCCTAATCGAGTAAAAATTAGAAAAATACCCCTAAGTCGTGGAAAATGACTAAACTACTCCCATGATATAAAAATGATCAAAATACGCCATATCGGGTAAAAATGACCATTATACCACTTAGTCATAAAAATGACCAAAATACCCCTAGTTATGGAAAATGACTAAAATGCCCCCATGATAAAAATGATTAAAATACGCCAATCGAGTAAAACTAAGCGGATTGCCCATTAGTCATGAAAAATGACCAAAATGCCACTAGTTATGAAAACATGTGATGAAGCATGTTGTTGCATATGGGATGTGTGTTTTAATGCCTAGTTATTTGTATGGCCTTTAAATTACTATGAGAGTGAACTTATTATTATGGATCTGATTTTGTTATCTTAGCCATGACATTTCTACTGTGTCAATGTCTTAGTAATATATATTCTTTTACACTTTAGTAAAAGAGTCTTATTGATTAAGATATTATGAAATATTTATTGAAAATTTAATTCTATTCCGATGTTGGTTTGGATGGTACCAAATGCTAGAATTGGAATCATGATTGATTCCCTAGATGAATTCCAGTGCTTACACAAACACTAGAATTTGAATCGATATTCCGTTTACAGGGGGATTGTGATACCGATATTGACTACCGCAATTCAAATGCACCCTAAGTGTTTCATTGATGACTTTATCACCATCAAAAGCAAATGACTCATTATCTAAATTTTAGCCAATGATTAAATATCAATTATTTGAATATTCATCATATATTGAGCTGACTCCGAATCTACGAGTTTTTGCCCTAAGTAATAATAAAATTATTTCAAGTCTGGTGCTACCTTTAATTATTAGTATTCAACAACTCTCATTGAAGTAATCGAAGTTACTTTGTAGCCATCGTGAATCCATGCAAACATCACTACCAAACTTTTTCTTCAACCTAAGGAAAAAATCTGCTCTAATACCAACTTAATGCCAGGGGATAAAGAAGATACAATCCAAGAAACTAAGAAAAAACCTTCAACCAACCTACCCTATAATTTTTTCCAGAATCGTTACACAGAATATTAGGAAATATTAATGTAGCTTCATAAAATCTGGAAAAAAAAAACCCTACTCAACGTTATCTTCTTCTCTTTATACAAATTATGAGAATCCAACTAAGAATAGAATTCTAACTACTTAAATATGGGAGACTACAACTTGTTTTAAACTCCTAGTAAAATCGACTTTATAAAGACCCTCATATAACTTTCAAACATTATTGTTTTAGTTGCTAAAGGAAATGAGGAACTAAGAAACGTAATCTTTGAAATATGAAGGTTTCTTAATAACTCTTTTGTGTTGGATATTCAGGATAAGATCGCTCACCAAAAGATGTGGCTGCATCGATCAAAGCCGCCTAGTTGAGAAGGACTCTCCCTCAAGGCCGAATGATATTGGCGTAGCCGGAAGTGCGAAGAACGAGTCGGGGTTGATTGCCGTCGACCTCTGATCGAATAAACCTTCGAATTCACGAAAGGTGCTCTTTGAATCCACAAAGAAACCACCTTTCTCACTAAGAAGAAAGGAGAAAATTTTCTTTATTTAAATAAACAAACATAATAATCCCTTGTACATTCACGTAATTGATTTTATAGGAGAGAACTCCCACTACACTTAAACATTTAGGGAAAAAGATACTAGTTAAAGAAAAGGCAACATGCCTTGTTGGTCTAATACAAGTAAATAGCAAGAATATAAAAAAGTAACCGAACCCCTAGTACAAGAAAGAAAGTAAAATGTAGATATTGACTCTTTCTAAAAAAGTGAATATTTAGAGATGTGTTGCTTTTTTTTTCCTCCCAATTATGTCAAGAGATGTGGGTTACTTTTGGAAAATTGAAATTTTTTGGCAATTTCCAAATTGTCATGCCTCGCAGCCCACGTCATTCCCCTCCACTTGAGGAGAACTCGACCTCGAGTTCATGTTCACTGGCAATGCCGTCGTAGCTTCTCCAACTTCAAAGACCTTACAACGCCGATGCTTTTCTTTTTTAACGTTGTACTTAGCTTTAGGCGGGAGTAGGCCTCTTTGGTTTCCTTTTGACTCCATCACGAATCACTTTCTTCTTGGATTTGGCAAAGGATTCTTTTACCGTCAAACATGATTGCCCCTCCACTTGAGAACCCTTGGGGTCCTTCTCATCCGCCAATTGTTGAAGTGCATAACTCTTGTTGTTTTGTCGAACAACAAAGACATTATCTCTCCCCTTATGAATTGAATCCCTGTCAAATTGTTAAGGCCTCCCCAACAAAAGATGACATGTATCCATATTGATAACATCACATAAAATTTCATCCTTGTAAGCACCAATTTCAAAAGGAATACGACAACGTTCAGTTATCTTCTTTCTGTTACCCTTTGAAATCCAATCGAGCTTGTAGGAAGTAGGGTGTTTTTCTGTCTTTAACTTTAGTTTCTTCACCATGTCCTTTGACGCATAATTCTCCATGCTACGTCCATCAATGATGACGTTGCAAATCCTTTCTTTGACCATACACTTGCATTTGAAGAGATTGTTGCATTGCTTAAATTCCTCTACTTTCGAGGTGCACATAACTCGATGCATCACCAAGGATCGTCATAGAGCACAAGTAGTAGGAATGAGATCTTCTTCCGAATTTTGTTGCTCTTCATGCTCTTCTTCATCTTCTTCATGTCTGTCACCGACTACTAGATTTGTAGTATGCCGACCGCGTTTGGGACACTCGTTGGATTTGTGACCCAATTGGTTGCACTTGTAGCATATGATCCGCTGATCGAACTGCGACTCATATGGATCTCGTCGTGGAACTTGGGTCGTTGCCGAAGTAGATGGAATATCTCCACGTCCTCTTCCTCGGGTCGGAAATGCTTGGGCAAACTTGCTTACCCCAACATGAGGATCCAAAACGGCCTTCTCTTCCGCTGTCGGAATCGTCATCTGCGGTGTCTCTACCATGGTTTGACTCATGTAAAAATCCCTCTGAGGCGAACGGTTGAACATGGTCTCAACTTGTTCAGCCATCTTTACTACCTCAGATAGTGTCCAAATTGGGCGGAGAGCGATTTGATCATCAATTGCTTGGCGAAGACCTCCTTTATGAGTGCCACTCGTTGTGCCTCGGTTTCCAAAATATCGTTTATGGACGATAGTCGGTAGAACTCTTCTGTATAATCTCCCTGCGCTCAATAGGATTTAACAGTGCCAATTGCTTTGCTATTCGATTAATGGTAGCCTGGAGAGTGTTAAACATCTCCACCGTCATGGTTTCTTGATTTTCCCGTTCTCCGTGGGAAGCCATGTATGAAAAGTAGCAGGGCTTTGATACCACCTGGCATAGCCGGAAGCGGGAAGAACGAGTCGGGGGTTGATTGCCGTCGACCTCTGATCGAATAAACCTTCGAATCCAAGAAGGGTGCTCTTTGAATCTTCAAAGAGTAAGATAAACGAACTTTCTCACTAACAAGAAATGAGAAAATTTTCTTTATTTCAATAAACAAACATAATAATCCCTTGTACATTCACATAATTGATTTTATAGGAAAGAACTCCTACTACACTTAAACATTTAGAGAAAAAGAAACTAGCTAAAGAAAAGGTAACCTAACAAGTAAATAGCAAGAATATAAAAAAAGTAACCTAACCCCTAGTACAAGAAAGAAAGTAAAAAGTAGATATTGACTCTTTCTAAAAAAGTAAATATTTAGAGTTGTGTTGCTTTTTTTTCCTCGTCCCAATTATGTCAAGAGATGTGGGTTACTTTTGGAAAATTGAAATTTTTTGGCAATTTCCAAATTGCCATGCCTTGCAGCCCACGTCAGAAATCATCATCTCCTTGATATGCCTCCAAATCAACTTTGTTGAAAGCAGTAGAAACTCACATATCGCTAGGTAGATTAATCATATACGCATTCTTATCAATACACTTGCATACACGAAATAGTTCATCAACTCAGTCTTACAATTGCCATGTTTATTTCTTGGAAATCTTTCCTTCCACATGTTGATCCAAATAAGGCCTCCTTTAAATTTCAAGTACATCTTATCAATCAATTCTTTGTATTTTTTGTTGCTTTCTTCTAACCTCTTTCGAACCTGCTCATGCAATTTTTTGATATTCGGCAATATCTCCACTAAAACAATCCAAGTAAGGTAAATGAACTAATAGACTATTTGAATTCTGAACACACTACTTCAAATGGATTCATGCAAATCGATTGATCCTTTTACTTATTGTAGGTGAAATTAGCTTGAGCTAAAACATCACTCCAATTTCTCTTATTTTCACTTACTATCACAACAAGTTTTCCAACGATTGGTTGATAGCTTCGGTTTGTCCATCCATCTGTGAATGATGAGAACTTCTAAATTGTAACTTACCACCCATGTAATTTATAATCTTTGGGAAACTTGTGGTAAAAACAGAGAGAAGGAAAGAGAATAAGGAATGACATACTGGTCATTTTGGAGAAAATAAAGAGAGACGATATGATTTTTCCTCTTGGTGGAAAGAAGAGAAGTAGATTTCTTGTGTGGTGAAGAAGATAGAAATTAAAGGTGAGTTGTTCTTCTCACTGGTGGTTTCCTTTTGCAATATAAAAGGGAGTTTTCTTTCTTGTGAGATCCCACATCGGAAAGGGAGGAAAAGTTGATAGGCTATATATGAGGATTCTTCCTCTCCCTGTGTAGATGCGTTTTCAGTATCTCCAAGTGGTGGGCCCAGCGAAGTGGGTCGGGCACGGTTAGCGCTATTGGAAAACAAAACTGGGGAGGGTGAGAAAAACCCTGAACCGTACAATATTAACACAATGGGGTCGGGGCGTGACATAATGGTATCAGAGTGGGACCTCCCTCAAGTACGGTGTGCCAGCGAGGATGCTAGCCCAAGGGGGGGGGGGGGGGGGGGGGGGGGGGGGGGTGGATTGTGAGATCCCACATCGAAAAGAGAGGAAAAGTTACTGGGCTATATATGTGGATTCTTCCTCTCCCTGTGTAGAGGTGTTTGCAACATCTCCAAGGGACAGGCCCCGCGGAGTGGGTGAGGCACGGTTAGTGCTGCTGGAAAACAAAACCGGGGAGGGTGAGAAAGACCCAGAACCAGACAATATATACACAGTGGGGTCGGGGCATGACATTTCTTGTATAAAGAAAGGAGTTTGGCAAAGAAGTGTTGTTATCTTTTCTCTTATAGTGGAAGAATCTTGATCTCACCGGTGGATGTAGGCCATTGTGCCGAAACACATAAATTGTAAATTTATCATGTGTTGCTCTCTTTTGATCATAGTTTTCATGTTTGCCTTTGATTCTATTGTTTGATGAGATTTTGGTCATACTGGATTTTTTCACACAGATAATATACAAATCACATTTAGATGCATTTAAAGAGGCACTTTGTCTTTATATTTATTTCATTCCTTCTTCCCCATACTCAAATTCCTGCATAGCCTCTTAAAACACAAGGAATATTTCACTGATTTACAATTAAAACCCAATTCATCTATAGATTGAAATAGATATTTATACAATCCTTATTTTCTTTTGTATTTAAATACAAGCATGAAGTCTAGTAGTCTTACCAGCTACCATGGCTTAGAAAGCTGGGCACCCAGGGACAATGACACCTTTCTCAGTAGGACAAGAAGCCAAAGGGCAGCCATCCAAGTTTTCACCCCACCAATTGAGGGTTACATTCTTGGACCCCAAGCACAGATATAAGAGCACTCCCATGAACGCCAGACCGGCGTCTAGCGCACCTGAGAGCACATAATTGTGGCGCTGCCACCAGTTACGCCGATACCTATAGATGACAAAGCCAGAAAAGAATCCAACAATGATCCAACTTGTATAATTTACAGCGGTGGCGTAGGGCATCGATGCTGTGGAACCTATAAGGATGGGCATGTTGATGAGACGGATCCATTCATGGCGAGGGAAGGCCTTGTGGGCAATCCAGACAAGGAGAGGAGCAATTGCACCGGCGAGAAAGAACCAGTTCACGGCGGAGTAGGTGCCGAGATCGCCGAAGATTCTGCGTGGGCCGATCAATCCCCAGATGACGGAGGCGCTGTAGAAAACACGGTCACCAGGGCAGGTCCATGGGCTGTCTGAGGGGAGTATAGCAGTCTCACAGATGTTGGGGATAGTCTCCATGAGCCACCATGCAGTTCCCAAATACACCAATGATGCTAATACAGTCCCCACTACCTGTATATATTTTTATATTGTGGGGAAAATTTTGGTATCAAGATTAATGATCAAATGGTTGAGATGCAAATAATCAAAGTACAAACACAGAGAGAAAATAGAAAGATGGTTAGAAAGATGGGAGGTAGGCAAGGCAAGCAGAAGATTTCTCTTATAGACTTTTAATTTTCCCACTTATGCAGGTGGCTACCAGGAAATAAGTCTAGAGAAACAATGCCTACACCAAGAACAAGGATTGCACTTTGAGTTCAAGACATCTAGTATGCCTGGAAAAAAAAAGAGAAAACTTAAAAAGGAGAGAATCTTTTCAAAATGAGACCCTAATCCCTCTTCTATGGATGATAAAAAAGACATGAAGGCACCCTTTCAGATGAAAAATCCCTTTCATTTAAAATAACTCTTTGAATAATCAAAATACCTTTCCACAATAAAAGTGCCATTTGAAGAAGTGTCTCTTTGGACAAAAAAAAACTCATTCTTTTCTATTTTAAAAATAAAATATTTAGAAAATATCCAACATATATACCTACAATCGTCACTTTTATGAACAATACACTCAGACTTGCCTAAAGATCATCTCTACCTGGGATATTTGAATATTTTTTGGTTGGTAAATTATTGTTCTAGCATTTAGCTAACTTATTTTTCATGAAAATATTTTTTCCAATATCAATTTTGTAACCCAATTGGATGTTGAATTTTTTTTTTCCTAGAATGTTTTCCTTATATCCAAGCACCCTTAAGTCTGACTCTTAAGCATCATGTTTCACAATTTAAAAAATTAAGGTGGCAAGGAAAGAAAAAGATCGAGGAAGAGGGAAGTAACAAACCTGTGCCATGAACATTGTTCTTGGAGGAATCTTCATGTAATGACCGAGCTTGAAGTCTGCTAGGAATGTGAGGGCCTGTTCCATGCTAATATACCCATACACCTTGAAGCATATGTTGGCAACGGGGCGCCCCGGATATAAATACCCTATGATGTACTCAGTAATTATGTTCAATCCCGGTGCCTGTATAATGACAAAATTAATCGGTTTTTGGTTTGTATTATAAATATATAAAAAGGGAAATAATATTTCCACCCCCTTTTGTTTGTTTTCCTCAAAACTAATAAAATGACATGTGAGCTGCCGCAAGATAACAAAACAATTTCTTTTCCCCAAAGTTCTCAAACCATGTTACATACACATGAAGTTGCAAAGGCATGAGAGAGAGAGAGAGAGAGTTTCTAGAATTCAATGTAGAGATTTTAGGATTTTAGAGATATTTTCGGATTCAAGGGACCACAGCTACTGGGGGTTGGGCATGTAGCTCAATGGTTGAGGTTTTGTATGAGGTTTCAGGTTCAATCCCAGCTTGCCTACCAAAAAAAGTGTGACCACAGTTACTATTATGAAAACTTAGGTCTTTATAAATTATAAGAAGGTAAACTTTAGCTTCTTTCTTAATACTACTCGGTAAAAAGTAGGAAAGGGCTTCACTTTATGCAGTGTAGATATATCGATAGCATATACAATGCAATTTTTGTTGGAATTCTAAGCTTGACCACTTTACTGCATTCAATCTTGCAACTTTCTACATGCATAGAGCTTGCCATGCACCTTTTTCATTGAATGTTACTACATTGGGACTTACTACATTGAGTCTTGCTACATTGACATTGACTTTGCCATACTGGAAATCTACTCTCTTGAGAATTTATATTCTTGGGAATCGGTTATTTGTTTTGGAATTGTATGAGTCATTTGCTTTATTTATGTTTTACATTTGATAGTGTGTTAGTCGTTGATTAGGATAGCTAAGTAGAGTTACGAAATTTTAATCTCAGATTTGAAATATAACCTATAATTGGCCATGTATCTACTTTTCTTTTACAAGCTATTTTAGTGAAATATGAATCTCTGGGGTAGTACAACATGTAGTACAACATGTTGGGCTTTGTTCTTTGTGTGTTTGGCATCAAGTAAATAACTTTCTTCTCTTGAGTCTCATCTTCTCCCTCGATCTAGTTGGTTTCATTCCAACATTTTCACCTCATTTTGTTTGTCATTTTAGGAAAAGCACAAAAAAAGGGGGGATAAAAATGCTAGGAAAGTGTTGAAATATCATTTCCCATTAAATTTTAAAGAAGCCACCATTAACCATCTATCTTCTTGAAAGTAGAAATTATATCTAAGCTCCTCCTTTTTTAATAATCTCAAAACTGACTTTACCTTAGGTAACTACCATCATTTTTCGCCCTTGAAAAATGACCAACCCAACTATGCCCTATAAAATATTGAAACAACCAATTACTCCAAAAGCTAAAGCTATTAGAGTTGGTGTTATTTAATCATTTATACTTCAACACTCCCCCTCACGTATGGCCCCTCTTTTTTTTTGGGTTGACAATACACGTGGATTTTTAATTACAAGGAGTTGATGGGTTTTGAACCCATACCTGTCATGAGGCATTGGCTCTGATACCATGTGAAACAACCAATTACTCCAAAAGCTTAAGCTGTTTGAGATGGCGCTATTCAATCCATCGTGCTTTAACACTCCCCCTCACGCTGTGGCCCCTCTTTTTAAGGTTTGCCTCCATGTGGAACATGTGGCGCCTCTTTTGGGTTGGCCATTACATGTGGATTTTTAATATCAAGGAGTTTTGGACCAGGACCTTTGCTCTGATACCATGTGAAACAGCAAATTACTCCAAAAGCTTAAGCCATTGGAGAAGGTGTTATTTAATCTTTTATACCTTAATACCCCCACATTTTTTAGGGTTAGCCTACATGTGGCACATCTGGCACCTCTTTTGGGTTGGCCATTATATGTGGATTTTTAATATCAAGGAGTTTTGAACCGAGAACCTTTGCTCTGATACCATGTGAAACAACCAATTACTCCAAAAGCTTAAGCTATTAGAGCTGGTGTTATTTAATCACACTTCAACAAAAATTAAGAAAAGGAAAAAAAACAATATCACTAGTATATATATGGAGAAGATACCTGGTTTGTCGTAGCCACAATGATTCCGATTGGGAGGGTGAAGAAAAGGGCAATGACGCACGCTAGCAAAACGCCCCACCATTGCAACTGAAGTTGTTCATTGTAGTACTCGCAAACAAATATTGCAGCGACAATGTTCGCGCAGAGAATGCACACGAACCACGACTCTGGGACTTGCTTGTAATTGCTCATAAGCCTCATGTGCACATCCATTTTCCTATCTTTGAAGGCTGATTTGCTCAACTTCCATATTTCACTGTGAAAATGAGTCGATTTCATGAGATTTATCCGTATGCACAAAATAAAGTTTTTGTTTTCGTTATTTTTCAGCGACTTTGCACCATGTCCTCATCCATACCTTCTCCCCTCCCACTCTCCCTACCCCTCTCTCAACAGTTGGTAAGCTAATATTCCTTGAAAAATATTCAGGGTTGCCAAACATGGCAGTAAAATAGGAATTTTGAATCATACCTTCCATGGAAGAGGAAGACATGGACCACTGTGGCAGCGAGGGTGGCGAAGCCAACACCATAAGCCATTGAAAAGAAGGTGCTAAGATAAAGAGGTCCGACCCTCTCGTAGGCCTCATGGTCGAGGTGGAATTTAGAGTCGATGATGCTCGAAATGTTGTACTTATGTCCTGAAGATGTGTAGAGCCCACTGGAGAATATAGGGAAGGTCTTGGCCTTGTAAATGTTGAGCCAATAAGTGATTGGTGTTAAGATGTACATCATGAAGACATATCCTACAGCAATATTGGCTGTGGCGAACCACGGGCTAGCGAGCGGGCTTCCAAGGTAGGATGCGATAGTGGACCAATCGAGACCAACGGCCCCGAGCCCGAGCCCACTGAGTCCTGACCCAAGTTGTTGGGCCAGGACAGAGTGGGAGAAGGCCCAACATACCCATGAGAGGGATGTTAGCATGGCAAAGAGGTAGCCAGGGAAGACATAGTAGGCAAAGCTGCAGATGAATGCAATAAGAAAGAATTGGTTCCTTGTCATTCCACCCTTTGGCCTTCTTTCCTTTTCATGTAACGCCCTGCAATTCATATATTAGTCAGTACAAAGAATTACAGAAACAGCAGGAAAAAAAAACCTAAACATTAATTAAAGAACAATCTTCTTCGGTAAAGGACTCTCTTCTGAAGCCACCAAAAATACTTCTTATTTACGGATGACATTATGTTAGTTAAATCTTTATTTGCAAATGGTATATTAGGCCTCTTTGCAAATGATAATTTTTAAATTCAAAACCATTTGCATATTGTTGGGCTCTCTCAAAGTGGTTTTGAAGAGAAAAGAGAGATTAAGATTTGGGGGTTACAAGAAAGGAGTTATGGATTCAATTGAGTATTGAATCAATCCAAAAATCATTACAATCTTCTTGTTAATATTCTTAGTGAATTTCCTTTCTAATATTCATTCGGGTACTGAATCAATCGAAAAATTATGATAATCATCTTGTTCATATTCATAGTACATAAATTTCTCACCGACTCGCTCATGGTCGTAGGCATTTGTAAAACCATGCTTGTGTGTGTGTTGCATCTTTTTACTTGAACATTAAGAATACCATTAATGACTTAAAGACCCATAAGAACATATTTTTCAAGAAGAAGACAAAAATGTTCTCAAGAAAAACCTTTCTAAAACCGAATAGTTTTTTTGAAAAATACCATAAGGGGAGCGGAGGTGTCCGACCTGATATGCTTTATCTGATCGGACTCCACAAAATCGGTCACTCATTCTTCTTTTCTATGTTATCTTTGCAATGAACCAAGTGAAACCATAAAATTAATGAATGTTGATCGAAACCATTCTTCAGTAGAGAGTGATCGTCCGATTGGGCATGGTCAATGCCTAACATCTTCTATAACTCAGTATGGTTGGGCAGACATCATTAGAGTCATTATCAACACCTAAGACCCACAATTTCTAAGTAGCGACTCTCAATCTCAAGGAGTAGTGTCTTCTCGTAGATCGTACACTTTCGAAGAGGAAATACGTGCTTTGTAAGGCATATAGTGTCCTGATCTATCCCAACACGAGACATATAATCGATCCCCAACCCCCCCCCCCCCCCCCCCCCCCCCCCCCCCCCCCCCAACCAAAAAAAGAAAAAAGAAAGACCAATGACCAATGCGGGCAAAGTGTAAATTAGTCCGGCCCCCCAATGTAAATTCCTGGCTCCGGCCCTGAATCGATCTAATAACGGAGAAACTATTAATAACATTTTCGAATGCTGAAACTGGAAGATAAGACTCAAAACGTGAGAAAGGTGAAAGGTCGCGACTACAGAGGGCAGTTGGCCTTCCGCAAGTCCGCACACAGAGTGAAGCTCGTGGCACCTTTGTTTCTCAACAAAATGATACCAAATTTGTTGAAGATGCTTACGATGAATATCGCCCATCGATTACTAGAGAGATCTTCCAATCTAACCAAGTATGGATGCTCAGAACAATGGAATCTTGGAATTGGACTCGGTAGATTAGGGACTTCCTCAAGAAAACCCTAAATCACTCTTAGTGTCTTAATGTGTATTGCTCTCATTAAACAACTACTTATAGTTACAATCTTGAATTAGGGTTAGGCTATGTCACATATATGAGATATCGTTCTCGGGAATTTCTCGGCAAGGGAAAATCTCGGGATATATTAAAAAAAATTCAGGTATATTTTGGGGGAAAACAATAAAAATAAAATTATTTAAAAAATATATAAATATATAAATTTAAGAAAAAATATAAAATACAAATATAGTAAAAAAAATATCGAAATAAATCATGATATTGTCACGATATTTTATGATAAAAAATGAAAATATTGCTACATTTTTCAAATCTCGGGATTATTTCTGGATTTTGTCGTTTTATTAAAATGTCTGGATAAAAATGGATATTTTGAAAATATATGGGATATTTGTGACATAGGGGTTAGGTCTCCCATGCATCACATTTGTTTCTAAGTATGGACTCTTAAAATAGATTAACTTTAATTATCTTTAGCCCTTGATTAGAAAAACAATAATGCTAATGAAAGTTAAGTTTTCAATTTGGACCCCCATATGGAAAACTCTTCCAACACTCCCCTGTTTTGATGTGTCAATTCTTTTTATTTTCCTCTCTGATACTTTATGTTACCATTACAAACAAGCTATCAACGTACAGCCAATATCAAAACAAGGGAGTGACTGGTGAGAATATCATTCTCTCTAGTCAAATGAAGATAATGGTTGCCCATTCCCTGCAGGTAGTGTCACTGCTATTGGCTGCTTTTGAACTGTACTCTAATGATATATAGGACAATTTTTTTGCTGTTAGGCGTGCAACTTCTGCGCTGCGGTCCAACCATATCAGGACCACTTGATAAATTACTATGATTGTTTAAGAGGAAAAGAGTATTCTATGTGAGGTGGGTGTGGCCTTGGGTGAGCTATACCAAGTTGGGTCCCCAAGATATAATATTAGAACATACCCAGATCTTTTTATTCTTTTGTTATTTTCTTGGGTGGGCAGCTTGGCTAGCTAAAAAGGCATCATTAAAAAATGAAATTTCCTTAAAAATCAGTTTATTTTTCAAGAATTTTTAATGAAAAATCTCTGTCCTAAAATTTTTGCCTAAAAAGTGGGTTACCAAACCTAGAACAAAATTTTGAAGGAATTTGTTTTCATTTTTTGTCAAGATCAAACATGTCCTTGATGAAAAATGTTTAGGTAAAAATTATATGGGGAAATTCAATTTTCTTATAGAAAAATTGGAAAAAAAAAAAAAGAATTTCAGTGCAACCATGCATGCTTTGAAATAACATGTGGTTGAATATATGCACTCAATGTCACTATGATTCATAAAAAAATGTGGGTGTGTGTGCCCATATCAGCTTCTTTACTAATTCCCTCTTACTATTCAATTGGTGTGGCTTTCAACACACAACCAGAACAACTAAACAACCAAAACTTAAGGCCATGTTGGCAGCCATGAATTGTTTTGGTGAGAGAGGAGGGGGGACGAAGAAAATTGCAAGACATGAGTGAGGAGAGGGTAAGAATTTTGGGAAATGATTTTAGTACTCCAATCTTTTGATATGTGGCCAAAGTATATAGGCTGTCATTTTGTTTATAATTGCCGTTGTCATAGCTTTTTGGGAATTGCAAATAAACTTTTGAGCCAACTATAAACAAAACGACATCCTACTTTCCATACTTTTATCAACTCTTTGGTAAGCTAATATTCCACCAAGTTGCCAAACATGGCTTACCATACCTGAATAGCGAAACCTGAACGAGATTTACCGGCCACCACATAGATGCAGGCTCCACTAGATAACGCCGGAAGATCCCAGCCCATCCAAATCCCAACACCTACACTTAAAAAATTTACAAAATATAAATTTACAAAAATTGAATAATTTTCTCATAAGAAAGTTTAAAAAAAAATCCCACCTGAGTTGTTAACACCACAAACAGCGCAACGAAGAACGTAAGCTTCTTCTGGTAAAAGATCTTAACCGCGGAGACAATGTGAATGGCATAAACCGTCCCAGCTCCAGAATTCGCAAAGATGGTGATCAAAACATGTTCTTTTATATTGAAAGGTCCAGGATTGAGAGTAAATTCCCATCTCTTCCCTTGGAAAAATATTCGATTGGTAATAGATGATGCCATGAGGTGTCCCATTGGAACCACGGCAATCTGCGCGGAGATCGAACTGATCGAAAGAGACTCCCTTCTATACCAAAAGAATTGGTTGAGGAAAGATAGAATGATACATGAGAGAGTTCCCAACACCCACATTCGAAATGTGAGCACCGGGAGGGTCGGATCATCGGTGATCGGCACCGTCAATTGAACTTGCTCGATCGAAGAGTTATCGGACGGCTCTGAAGTGCGTTCCAAAGCATTCTCAGCCATTGATGATGGTTGTTGTTTGGAGCTGAATTTTGATGAAAATGTTAGGGAAAAGGATGCAAAGAAACTAAAAGAATAGAAATTAAAGTGGGTTAAGTGCTAGACATACATCCACGAAGGGCAAATACAATTTCCTTTGAGCAAACATAGACAGCTTTATATAAGCTGAGGTTTTGTTCACACACTCTCTCTCTCATTTTGATAATGGCACTACTCACTTTATTTAACACTTATCTATTGGATGTTGATAGCTTCTCCAGTGATTAAAAAATATAAAACAAAATGACAAGTATCATTATCAAAATGTGGTAGTGCAGGCAACTTGGTTACCATGTCATTATTCTAGATTATTTCATTTAAATGACCAACGTTTTCTTTAAGCTATGTTTCTTTCTATGCAAATTAGGTGAAAAACAAATGTTATGCTCAGTTTTAAGTGGAAAAATGAGGGTAAAAAGACAAGGTGCCCATTATATAGTATATCTTTTTTTTTTATGGGTTTGCTAGGCAATTTCGAATAACACAATTTCGTGACTTACTTCTTCAGGAGAGAACAGGCACCTAGATAAATTAAATAAGAAAGGGGAGGGCTAGATGTAGCAGCCTTACGCCTGCTTTGCAGAGAGATTGTTTCCGTGACTCGAACCCGTGACCACCAGGTCACAATGGAGCAACCTTACTGCTGCACCAAGGCTTGCCCTCCCACCCAGATAAATTAAATGAAAAAGATAAAATCTGCTACGAGGTGGCTGTTTTCTCTCTCAAAAGTGAGGCGAAATTGCTAGCAAATCCCAGGCAAAAATTTTTGTCTTATTCCTTTGATTCATCAAGGTGTCTATTCTCTCCCAAAAAAACGTGAGCCACGAAATGACTTACCACAACTTTTTCTAGCATCACCTCCTGGTTGTCATGTTCCTAATAAATAAAGATGCAGTTTTGTCTTTCAATTGACTTCTTTTTCAAATAAGACAAACAAACTGTTATGCTCAGTTCTTGGCTACTGATATTTGCACTACCAATTTTTTTCATGATAAGACAAACTTACCTTGTCTTTTATACATATACCTTCTGTCGATGGCTAAACAACTCTCAAAAAGCTCTCACCAGCCAATAAAAGGAAATTGAAAGACAAGACAAGTTCATCTTAAAGAAAAGACAACGTGAGTTTGTCTTATCATCAAAACATCCCACATAGGGATTTGCTAGGCAATTTCGAATAACACGATTTCGTGACTTACTTCTTCAGGAGAGAACAGGCACCTAGATAAATTAAATAAGAAAGGGGAGGGCTAGATGTAGCAGCCTTACCCCTGCTTTGCAGAGAGATTGTTTCCGTGACTCGGACCCTTGACCACCAGGTCACAATGGAGCAACCTTACTGCTGCACCAAGGATTGCCCTCCCACCCAGATAAATTAAATGAAAAAGATAAAATCTGCTACGAGGTGGCTGTTTTCTCTCTCAAAAGTGTGAGGCGAAATTGCTAGCAAATCCCAGGCAAAATTTTTTGTCTTATTCTTTTGATTCATCAAGGTGTCTATTCTCTCCCAAAAAACGTGAGCCACGAAATGACTTACCACAACTTTTTCTAGCATCACCTCCTGGTTGTCATGTTCCTAATAAATAAAGATGCAGTTTTGTCTTTCAATTGACTTCTTTTTTCAAATAAGACAAACAAACTGGTGTTGAAAAAGTGAAAATGGCAGTGGAAAAATGTGTCACAAGATGAGGTCAAAGAATCTAAAATACTTTAGGCATTGTTGCGGCGAGGGTATCACTTTATTCACGTGATCAGGTCCAACGATTCATAACCCGTTTCCTTACTTGGGCGGGCCACCCCTTGTAGTGTAAATAGGTAGAGGAGGCTGGTCCAGGGAAAAAAAAGGGCGAATAAATCACTTCCCTTTTTTAGATTTCAAAGGCTGGAAGAAAGAGCTTTGACGTACGTGGATTGTAAAGCGTTAGGAGATTCTTGAAAGGAAATGTAGATTTTATAGAAAATGAAACAACAATATTCAAAGTTTGATTAAAATAAAATAAAAATGCAGAGTCCACTTTCAACTGTCTCTTTCTTTACTAGGAAAGTGATGAATTCAAGCGAAGAAGGAGGATTTATCATACGAAAAGACCAACTTTTAATGTGACATTATAATTTTCTAGCATATCTAGAAAAGCTTAATTTGCATCCCATTTTTGTTTATGCTCAGCAAATTTTTCCTATAGGGTGGAAGTAGTTTGTACTTCGGGTGGTGTGGCTCAAGGTGGGAATTGGGCCGTGCCGGCACGGCATGATTGCTACAGTGAGCAGTGCCGGGCTAGGCACTGCCCACTTGCAATTTTGCCTCTCTTTTTTTGTGTTTTTTTAAGTTTTTTGTGTTTTCTCATCAATACTCTTAAAGTTAGAAAAAACGGCTAGTGAAGGGGGTAATTTCAAAAATTACATCGTGTAATTTCTTGTGTTCCAAAAATACCCTTCCCAACAACTATATTTGGGGACTACTTTAGGGATTACACATGTTTTTACTAAAATAACCCCGCAACAACTATATTGGAGGGTACTTTAGGGATTACACATGTTTTTACCAAAATAACCCCCCCCCCCCCCAACAATTATATTTGGAGGTATTTTAGAGGTTACACATGTTTTTACCAAAATACACCCCCCCCCCCAACAACTATATTTTGGGGGTATTTTGGTAACTTATTATATTTCAAGTCTTATAAATATCCCTCCCCTCCCTTTATTTCTCACCCTCAATTAATCTCTTATTACTCTCACTCTTATTGCTCTCTCTTTCATATTACTCTCTCTAATCTTCTCTCTAATTACATCAAATTCTCTAATCATTCTCTCTTATTACTCTCTCTAATATTTCTCTCTGTTACACATTTCGATTAGCGATTAAGAAGAAAGGATTAAGGAGGTGCTTAACAACTTGCGGTAATTAGTATTCAAGAAGGTGTTTAACAACTCCGTGGGCGATTCAAGCAAAGTTGAGGTATTTAGAATTTATTTTTTAAAATTTACTTATAGCCCATCTCTGTAATTTTTTTAAAATGGCCGGTTCAAGTGACCACTATTTTCAACCAAATGAAATCATGGGAAATGATGAATTACCATTTTTTTTTCTTTTTTTCTTGTATGTTGGTGGGTTATACTCAAGGTTCTTTGTCCTCCTCTAATAATTTTCTATATTAACAAAATTTTAAGGTGCCGCCCGAGTTCCTAGATAAATATTCCGGGCACAATCGATCTTTGTTTTTAAATTACTTGCAATTTGACTTGCAAATTTTTCATAAATGACTTGTAAATTTTTTTCAATTTTTATCTGCCATTTTTTACATTTTCTATAAAGATTAATTAATGAGCAATGTGAATAAACTATACACCCACTTACCATCGGCCTTTGAGAATCTAGAGATAGATGTTTTGATCTCATTGGTTTTGTTGCGCAGATGTCTTGTATTCTGACATTATACAAAAGGGTATTTCAGTAAATTTCTCCATGTAGCTGCGTTGATATATAAGCCACAATTTAGGGTTACGTGATTAGATTTTTTTTCTTGTGTTTTCTTGGCCAAGAAGAGGACAGTTTGTAACCCTAGACCGAAATAGTGGAAAATCTTCCCCCGTGGACGTAGGCAGTGCCGAATCATGTAAATCTTGTGTTTCTTGTGTGATTGTGTTTCTTTGTATCGTTCCTTTGGTGTTTTTGTTGCACATCGTGGTTGATTCTTGTCGAGAAGGTATTTCTCGATTTTTTACAGCTGTCTTCTCTTTTAGCCCTTCTTGTGTGACCTAAAAACCGATGGCCATAAAAGTGAATGTGGGAGAATAAGGACAGAGATGGTAAAACGGACATCTATCCTATATTTATACTCTCCATCCTTAACCAAAAAACCGATTAGAATTTAGCTCTCTCTGGATTCTCAAATGCCCATATTGAACACATAATCGGATGGTGGGATTCATCGTAAAAAAACTTGGGCCATAGTTAATCTAACCTGAAGTTTATTGATTGGATGATTTGGATTACTGCTTTGCAAACAAAAAACTCCAAAATCAATTATCGACACACCTTAGTTGACTTTGTCTTGTATGGGCAAATCCTCATCTCAATCTTAGTTTAGCCTTTTATTGGACTGATTTAATGGAAAATTGATTGCATCAACCTAGTTGACGCTATTTTGCCTTGAACGAGTTGAGTTATTGCACGCAAATTTAGCCAATAGCCTGAGTTTTTTGTGGTGGGGATCGAAGGGCCAAGTGAGATCCCTTACCTTAATCATAGCCTAAAAACTTAAAACTGTGAAACATTTTAGAGCACCCATTTTTTATCAAGAGGCTAGGATTATCTGTTCATAATGCTATATAGGATGTGGTGGTGGTCCACCAGATCAACGGCTGTGATCCAGGCGGTCCCCTTAACCTTTTGGGTTATGTAATGCAATCACGAGAGCAGTATGCAAAAAAGAGAGATTCACAACTCTTCAGAAGATGAGATAATGATAATAAACTTTTGTCATACCTGAAGAGTTCTTCAAAAGTAGTTTGTTAGATTAACAAGGTCCTTGCAAGCATTCTATCTTCCTTCTCTTGCAGCTTCATCAACACTGCTAGAAAATAAGAGTGTTAAAGAAATATGGGGAATCTTTTACCCAAGAACAGCGACATAAAATTTATAATAACAAAGAAAAAGAGTATAAAAATGAAAACGTAACCACACCTTAACAATCAAACGCTTGGCAGAAGAACCCTTTTTATTTCCCATTTAGAAACCCAAAAAGTGAAAAAGAAAAAAAAACGACCATTGGCAGCAAAGAAGGTGATGAGCAGATGGAAGAAACAAATTGGTGGAGTGTTCTAAATGAGCATATAAAGTTGCATTCCCTTCCTTTAATTGATAACTCTGTGTGCAGGTGGAGACATTTATTAAACTCTGAACTTTAGGTCAAGGTCCTCACTTCAATCCAGCTAAGTACCCCACCTTCAATTTAATATAGGCGTGCAACTTGGGTCGGGCTCAACCCTAACCCGACGGGTTCAACCCAATTCTGGCTCGGGTTGGGTTGCGTTAGGGTTGGGAAAAGCCAACCCGATTTAATTTCGGGTTGGTTTAGGGTTGAGGCCTTAGGCAACCCGACCTCCCTCCTCTAATTTTATCTTGATTTTATTTGGGTTATTGTATATAGCTGACCCAAACCAACCCGACTAACCCAACCCGATTTTGGGTGAGATGGGTTGGGTTAGGGTTGAGAGATTTAGAGGCAGGTTGGGTTAGGTTTGACCATCCTCAACCCGAGGCTTGGGTTGGATTAGGGTTGAGGGAATGCTATCTCGGTTTGAGTAAGGGTTGGCCTCAACCTGATCCAACCCGACCCGAGTTGCACCACTAAGAACTATTCTTTGTTAGATGGGTGGAAAGTAGGAAAACAAGATATTTCTTCAATTAGGGTTAGTTTTGTATGATCTAAGCTCAAAAATACTTGGCCCTTATTTTTCTTGGTTTGGGATACTTTAACGGTGAAAGAATATTTATACAGAGTGTCCAGAAAGCTACAAAGTGTCCACCTCGTTTTGGGGTCAGGGAAACAGCAGAAAGCTACATGTGTCGTCGAGATTCCTTAAATTATTGGGTAGATAAGATCCTGCCACGTAACAATAAAATCTGAGCCGTTCATTTTCTCAGTTCTACTTGTGTTTGGCCTCGGACTCTGGCCGACAACATTAACCAAGGGTTAGGCCTCGTAAGCAATGCTAAAACATTTGATTGGATCCCAGACTTGGATATTTATGTGGAAACATTTGATCCCATAGACCATTAGGAGACAACTCATTATGGCCTTGGCCCCACGCAGGAATTGGGAACACCGTCTGGGACAATTACAAAAATGAAAAGGAAATGGAAATGATATCAGCACTGTCATTTTTTTATATTTTCACCATCCTAGCTTGTCTTTTCTTTTTCAGTTGGCTTCTTAGAGCCTTTTGGGAACTGGAATAACCTTTTTGACGGCCCTTTAAATACTAAAAGACTAGGAGCTTTAGCGGAAATATATCAAAACATGGCAGTGCTGATATCATTTCCCAAAAGAAAATAAAACTCTATTAAAATTTATCAAACAAAACTTCTTAAAAATTATTAATTATTAAAATTACAACATATAGACCTTAAACCACTTAATAATTTTTCTTATTCACAATATTGGAAAATACCGTGTCTTGATAATTGCACAAACACAGCTTCTCTCTTCTTTTTTAATTGCCTCAGAGCTCTTCTGGAAGTATAATAACATTTGAAATATGCTTAAATAATAAAAGACGTGGAGTTAGTGCAATTATCAAAACATGGTAATGTCAATATCCAGAAGCCATTTTCCTTTTTTAGCCTTAATCAAATATGGAGCTTCGTTTCATTGAAATTTTAGTGATACTACAGAGGACAATGTCCCTCCCTCCCTCCCTCTCGAAGGTACCTCGTTGCGTAGTAACAGAGGCAAAATAGATCAAATAAACAAAAAAATGGGTCATCCGATTATCGTCATAGGGAATAGAATACTTCAATCACCATCGAAGAGGATGATATTTACTTAAATCCCGTGAAGTAGAGTTTCTCTA
Source organism: Tasmannia lanceolata (assembly GCF_043159265.1). NCBI lineage: Eukaryota > Viridiplantae > Streptophyta > Magnoliopsida > Canellales > Winteraceae > Tasmannia > Tasmannia lanceolata. The sequence continues at coordinate 49,029,327 of NW_027518679.1, forward strand.
ATCTCACCAGCCCTCTTTATACTTCTCTCACCTTGGGAAAACAAATATTCCATGAATTTATGATTTTTTTTCATGGTTGCCAAACATGCCTTGAACTAATTGTTATAGTATTCTTAGAAATGATGTAATACTGGCTTACAAAGGGATCCATGTGTCATTTACAAATGTGATTAAACTAAAATAACTTTATTTGCAAATAAAAAACTTATAATTGTGACATCCAAAACAGCCCTTAATGTATCATTTGCTAACAAGTATCCAGAGGCCCCAAGTATCCATATAGAGTTCTCTCTTTAAAAGACTTCATTTTCATTATCACATTGAGTGAATCCATTAGAATCATAAGAGAATTGGAAAACTTTACAAGTTTAGAACGAGTCTCAACCATCGGATGGATAAAGAGATGTTCAGAACTTCAGATTGAAGTAGCACAAAGCCTTTAAATTTAGAGATCTAATGTGGCAAGCAGCATCGGGCTTTGAAGACCCTATCACGCCCTCATTAATATAATACTACTTTTGCACATTCCACTCGTTGTCTTTCCACTGTGGAATCCCTATCAAAATGGAGTCAAAATAATGAGGTGCAACTTGGGTGGGTTCGGTTTGAACTTTTGCTAAAAATGAATTGGAATCAACCCGGACCCGTCCCAATTTTAAGATAAAAGCTCAACCCGAGCTGCACCGCTAATTAAACAATGAGAAATGGGGTGTAAAATATTCTTTCTAATCTCTTTTATCCTGTGCAAAATATGGTTTCTAATTTCAGTCTCTTTCCCTTATAAATTCTCTATAAACAAATAATAAGAAGAGGAAGCACATGTCTGACCTCGCCTGTGTAGTCCTAACACAAAACAAATAATAATAATAATATGTCTGACCGCGCCTGCCTAATCCCAACTTCAACATGCTTCATCAATCACTCTTTATCTAAATCAATCGCACACCTCTTAAACAGTTCCCTAAAAACCACACTTGATTTGATGATACTATAACTAAGGTGTGACCATATTTACCACACATACGGAGGGCAGTTTGAAAGTGGCAAGTGATTCTTCTAATACAATTTCATGGGCCAAAGGGATATGCGAGGGATCATGGAGACTTGCCAGTTTTATAGATGAGCTTAAAGACTTGTGTTTGCACGGTGGTCGCACCAACGATTTGGCTGACTCTCTGACCAAATTAGAAGCTATGGGGAGATCATGACCGTCCGCACTTGTAATTTAAATCTCAAACTTTACTATACTTATAAATGGAAAAATATTATTTCCTGAAAGGTAACCCAAAATTTGTTAAAACAAAAGAAGTTGTCCCGAGTGGAGAATCACCAAAATGAACTACAATTTTCAATAGATGTTATTTGTCTTTCTAACGGAAAGGCGTTGTTGAGAAAGAGAAACAAATGGCTTTTCCGTGGATGAAACATTTGAACGATAACAGAGATTTCTTATTCCACAGATTTCGAATAGCTGTCCCAAATTCAAACTGATTATGTCTTCTTCCTCATCAAATAATTTCCAATCATGTTCCTTGCAGATCGGATCATCTGATCATCCGTGGACGCAAACAAAACTCCAAATATTTTAAACCCAGGATTTGTTACTAGAGCAGATATCCAGAAGACATGAGTCATTTATATTTACCAGTAGATTTATATCTTTCATTAATGAAAATTATTTAATATATAGTAACCAAATAAGAATGGACCAAAATGCCCATTTTCCCTTTCTTCCTGCTACGAGGAGAATGTGAACTAATCGGAAGCCAAAATGAGGGTTTCCCATTGTTTTGCCTGGATATTTTAAAAGAAATTCATGGTTAGTAATATGGTCCATTATGAGTTTAGAGATGTTTGATTATCTTTCCTCCTTGAGAATCTTCTCTGTCTCTTTGTTTGTCCCTCCTGGGAGGGTTATCATGTCATATATCTGTCTTCATCTTTAGATTGATTTCCAAAGATGTATTGACCATCTAGGTAGCCGGATTCTCTCCCCATTTTATCAATAAAGTTCGCTCCCATTCAAAAAAAAAATGTAAGGTAGACCGTCCGATTCTCCACCTTAGGAAGTTAGGAGCAAGAAGTACAATGAGATGCACCACTGCACAAGTGCATCTCTGATCAAGCGATCCTACCAGTCTGATAAAGACAATAGCCTGCCTGAATACAAACAGTCTACAAGTACTGCTTCATCAATCCCCATTTACAGGCCATTAACAACTGCTAGAATCATCCGTCAGTGTGATATTTGGACCATAGACCATTCACAAGGGGCACATCACAGATGTGCCACAACTAAATTTAATGATCCTGGGACGAAACCCATCCTCGATCATAAAAAGAATGAAGAATTTTTTCTAAAATACGACAGATGCAAGCAAACCTATAAACGTCGAATACGAATAGTATATCGTCTTTATATCGCCAATCTAGAAACAAGATCAACATAGTAGCAATCTAACAAAACTCATAACAGATAGCGCAGGCTGAAGAAATGAAAAGCTAGACACACCAGTACTTCTAAGTTCGTAGCGTTTTAGCGCGAAAGATAAACCAGAGACCGAAAATTCTACAGAGACCCTCACTATCGGTAGGCACTGATCCGCACTGATCCGCAGTAGATTTTACACCAAGAAAAAACGCATAGATCGCCTGGACTCATGTTCGTCACCTGGTTTTAAAAGGCATGGAATTCAACGCCTGCCACGAGGCCCCCCACCTGACCTAGGAGGCCCCCCACCTGACCTAGGGCCAGGAAAGCGAGCAAATTGCAGCCTTAAAATGGCCGAGTCTCGGTCGTGCTCATCAAATTTATAACCTGCAAAATCGAATCGGACTGGTTTACGCTGCGCAAGTGACCGCGGATGAACGTATGAAAAAGATGAGACGTGTAACTATTATATAACTCGAATACAAGTGCATACCAAACTTACATAAAGCATTCAAAGGCACTTGTTCTAAGCCTCTAATACACCTCCATTGCTTACCAGTGGGTCCACTAAATTCGGTCGATCAATTCCCCCTCCCTTTTGGTCCTTCGCCAATAACCAGCAACTCAAAGTTTATCCATTTCGGCACAAAGAATGGTGTTTGATGATCTGGCATCCATCCTTTGGATGGAAACCACATTGATCCATTTCAAGGTTCAAAAAAACAAACTATTGTTACAGTGAACTGGAAGAGGTTGCCTAAAACTGTTGGTTGGTCCTCTAGAATCAGTTAGTCGAACATTTGCAGTGGTAAGATTTCAATAAATGCCGGGGCAAAGTCAGTATTCTGTGCCAAAAAGAACATGGCTATAAATATGAGAACGGAAACCATGCCTGAAAAGGGTGGCAGGTTTTTCAACAAGTCATAGGAAGGGAGGCCACATAAGGAAGATGTGGATGAAGTTCCCTAGTCAAGGCATATCAGTATCCTGTGCCGAAAAGAACATGGCTATAAGCCTATAAATATGAGAACAGAAACCATGCCTGAAAATGGTGGCAGGTTTTTCAAGAAGTCATAGAGGGGAAGCCACATAAGGAAGACAAGAGTGAAGTTCCCTTACCAAGGCATATCAATTCCACCAGGAATAATTTTGCTAATCCTACACAAACCTATGCCCGATTCCAATCAGATTCAAACTCTTGGGAAGGAAGAGTGTTTGCAGCTTTTGGCTGCACAGCTCAATGTCAGTTCAATACATGTGAGCTGCTCAAGAGGAGAAAGTTCTCATCTTAGAAGCACGAAGCGGGTGCGAGGGCGAAGGCGGAGGCGGGAGCGGGGGCAGGGAAGCGTGGGGTCTAGAAGAGTCTAAGTTTGGGAGCGCCATGGGAGCGTGTATGTAATATTTTTTTTATATATCTTTCAAAATTCAAGTACATCAAAAAATAATAGTTTCTAACCATTTTCATATGTATCTTTCAAAATTTAAGTACATCTAAAAGCTAATTTCTAGCCATCTTCACCATCTTCATTTGTGTGCACTCGTTCCTCGTGCCTTCTGAAGATGGACAAGCCTTTGTGCTTGCTCCAATGAAATACTATGAAGAGATGGAGGAGTTTCATGTAAGGAAGTTGGTGATGGTGGGACCTATAGAGTAATAGAAGCAGGATGGGAGCATCATTAGAGCAGTTCGCCAGTTCCTGTCTCTTTGAGGTCACGCTCCCTGGAAGCTCCCTTCCTAAGGAGCGCCGAATCGAGGTTCTGAGGTGGGACCGGCACCCCGAGAGAAGGTTCCTGCTTCTAAGGTTCTCACTAGCCAATAGGTGCATACTATGCAACGAAGAGGAACACAAACTTTGGATCATGTGCTGCTTCATTGTTCATTCTCCTTTAGACTATGGAAGCCAATCACCAAAAGCTTTGGTAAGTCTTGGGTTTTCATATCTCCATAAAGAAAACACAATACTACATTGGAGTAGCGGCCTATCTGGAAATGTGGGTCGGATACTTTGGAGGGCCATGCCGTGTCGTACGCTCTGAGATGGCACATTTGGAGAGAGAAACAACCACATTTTTGAAGGAAAAGAGAAACAACTCACAAGGATAATAACAGAAACCAAAGTCGACCTTATGTCCTTGGAAAAGGACTAGTGACGTACTTGATGGAAGACATCACAAGAGAATGGAGAACATTCACTTGGGAAAGAGAACCATAAACCCAAGGTGGCTCCTGAGTGGCAACCTCCAATTGAATAGATCAAGCTCAATTTCCACGGCAGCTCTAAAGGGAATACGGGACGAGCTAGAATCAGTGGATTATTTCGTGACCAGTGTTTAAAAACATGGATGCGGGGCGGAACACGACCAAAGAAAATCCTAGTCGACTCGGCACGACGTGGTCGAGTACTCGGTTGGCACGGCTAAGTACTCAGTTGACGAGGTCGTAATTCGGGCAAGTCAAAGGAGTTTTTATTGACTCTATAGGGCATAATGTGGAAAGCGGATGCGGCGTAATGCGGAATGCGGCCAAGGTAAAAGGGAGTCGACTGCGAACAAGGGGGTGTTTTAAAACTATGTTTGTGATACTGCTGGCCGCACACTCTTCTCCTTTTCTGGTTCAGTCGGAGACTGTGGCTCAAACGAGGCGAAAGAAAGGGACTACTTTGGGTAGAGAAATGGTTTGTCAAATGTAGGCACACCCCATTAGTTATTGCAGAGGATTCATCAAGTGTCTTAGAGTAGGCCAGCAATAGAACGCCAGACGTTGGGAGTTGGCTAATGTAATTTCAGAAATCCGAGACCTTAGCCTAACACTTCATGAGAAATTTTCGCACATGATGCGGTCTGCAAACGATGCTGCTGATAGACTGGCCGAGGGAGCGGACCGAGAATTTATGGAGACTCTCAAGTGTAAACAAACCATAACCAATCCATCGGTTTATTATTTGGGAAAACTTTCAGTGTTGTCAACGCTTCAATCATGCTCGTAACAAATCTCACATTACTGATCCACATACAAGATGATTCAAAAGTAGATGATAGCCCCACTTATTTCAATCATCTTTGCCATCTCAGTTACTGCCCAGTCACTCAGCCATTGGCATACCAAATGAGGTTGAGCTTCAAATGTAATTGAGGCGGCAGCCTCACCAAAGATGGAACTAAATAATAATAGTAGTAGTAGTAGTATGAGGATATCGCCTCGTTTCAAAAGAAATAATCTAGTCATGGCGATTAGTTTGTTAGATAGGAAGCACTTACCAGAGAGAAGTGGGACAAGCAGCAACTGAGATATGCAAACACAAATGGATCTAACATTTACAAAATCAGAACAGAGAGGAATCAACATATTGTATTCACCTTGTAATGCATCCATTGCGACTGCAGCATGGTTAGGATTCGAGAAATCAACAAAACATAGGACCAGTGGCTCTCCACCAGGCTGCAAGAATGAACAAAACATGGATTCATAAAAGGGACATAACCAACTGATCAGTTCTCTAAATAACAATACTATTTACACAGCAACTGGATAAACTTACATTTCTAGGTTCCTTGTTCACAAGTCTCACTTCTTTAAAACCTACAAAAGGACGAAAGATATCTGCAAAGCCGAGTAAAGGAACACTAGTAGAAAATTGTATATATGTGAAAACTCAAGACTCTTAAGACATTTTCGTAAGAATCAATTAAAATGAAAATTATTTAACATTAAGGAGAAGTTAAAAAGAAATTGTAAAGTTTTCAAAATCCAGTACTCCAAGGAGATATAATGTCATTTTAACCAGAAAGGGGTCTCATAAATCCCCATTTCCTGTGACTCTCCATACCATAGACTGGATAATTAAGCGTGCAACAGTAGAGCACTAACACATGGATACGAGATACTTCCCTCCGTCTACAGTCTGCAGGAAGGCCCTCCACAAATAGCGTGTTTGAAGCATCTGGTGGAAGAGGCGGCAGTTCAGGTCTTCCACCTCCAAATCCCATGCTTCGGCCCTTTCCAGCCATGCCCAGATCCATGCCCCCAACACCCATCATACGTGGATCATCGGTAGGATGGCCAGTCATTCCTCCAATCAGAGACCTACCAGAATCCCCAGCAACATAAGAAGAAATTTGCTGGATCAATTAGGAATGACATGTTAGCTCTCATATCAAGATGCAAAATCACAGGAAATGGGAAGTAAAGAATAATATGTGCGAGCAATACCCCATTGTTAAGGTAACGATCATAGGATGCTCCAATGGATTCAGTATCTCTAATTACACGATGCCCACTCCTTTCATCCTCGCGAGGGAAATAACTTGCCATCTCATGACCACCAGGAATATCTAAAAATTTTTGCATATAGACTTCAGCAACAGAAGTAGAAACCAATAGAACAAACAATTAAGCATACACACTTCACTCTTAAAGACATGATAATAGGAAGACTTCAAGATATTTCCTTGAGGCAAAATATGGTTAAAAAAAACTGGCTTTTGTTGCCCAAAGGCTCAAAATAAAATAAAAATGTAAAAGGAAAAAAAACATGGTGACATAGTATGATAGAGTGAAGGGAATAAACTCGGTGCAAACCTAGGGTTCACGGATTAATTTATGGGAACTTACGAGCAAAGTAATAGCTTCTAATTCAAGTTAATATTAAGGAGCAATTCCAAATAAAATAAAGAGGGCTGCTAGCAAAACGGAAATAAACGAAATCGCCTATGTGATACATGTGCAAGAAGACCAAGAAGTGAGCATGAATCCTCACAAAATGCCAAAAGCAATGTGGAAATGACCAAATCGTTGGTCATTTCTACTTTCATCTTTATTTTCTAAACAGAATCCCATTTTAGAAGTGTTTTTTTTTAATAAAACAGCATATATTCAGCCAAGGGTTTTAATGTTTCAAATGCACTCTTTTTTTTAAATATGCTCCCTCAACATTATCAAAAGAATAAAATATTCTTTTAGGAAGAAATGATCAGCTAAATAGGAAGCGTGCACTTAATTGAGAGGAAACATCAAGGAAGTGCGCTCCCCCTAATTTTGGGAAGAGAGAAGAAATTAGCTTAAGAAGGAAGTTCCTGGGGAAGCAAGCTCTTCCCATCCAACTAGGAAGTTTCCAGTAACTATGTTAATCTTTCCTCGTCTCCTGAGATTTTGTAGGGTTTCAATTAATTAATAAACCACCTTCCCCATAATCATGAAAGGGCAAAGAAATAATGATCAATGCATGGACATTGATGATAAAATAGACATAACAGTTAATATTCTCAAAATATTGAAGAATTATTATCACTATACCAAGTTTTCAGCACATAAGTTTATGAACAAAATTTTACATATGTTTATTTCAAACTAAGAAAGAGTTCTTTAAGTTTTAAATACTGATGTGGCACGGCCCACTTGAGGATTTTATTTTCTTCATTCAGTTACATGAGGCATTCAAGATAAATTTTATTTTACTTTTTAGCTAGGATTTTCCAGCACATAAGTTTATGAATAAAATTTTACGTACGTTTATTTCAAACTAAGAATGAGTTCTTTAAGTTTTAAATACTGATTTGACACGGCCCACTTGAGGATTTTATTTTTTTCATTCAGTTACATGAGGCATTTTAGATAAATTTTATTTTACTTTTTAGCTAGGATTTAGTTCCATTTTTCTGTTATTTATTATCCTAGATGTAGGCGCTGTCCACATCACCTAGAGCCCACACACCACTATTGCAAAGTACAAACTTATTATTTTAATAAGCACAGATTTACTATTTTAAGGAAGTGCGGACTTACTAATTGTAGTAAGTACGAACCACATAAAAGCCCTCAACCCTCCATATAAAAACCAAAAGAGAACAGCCCTAGAGACAGTTTTTGAGACTTAGTGATTTTCACCTAGCCGTCGCCGAGAGCGGCCCGCCCTCATTCTCTTCCTCTCCTCGCATCTCTTTCCTTCTTTTCTTCACCTCCCTTCTCTTTTTCTCCTTCTACCCTCATCGTCTTCCTGCCCAAATCCCTTCATGTTGGTCGGCCATCAAATCTAAGCACCAGTGCAGCCTATACCTGTCCCCCATTCTTTCCCTCTTTTCCAACATCTCCCTCCTTTCCCCTGTCAGCCAGCCTTCAAATCTACATCTCTTATGCTTCCATCAGCCCACCCTCTCAGTTTCCATCATGAGATCAGTTCATGGGCTAATCTGCTGCCCTCTCTTAACTTCTGCAGTTTCTAAACAGCAATTTGCAGTTCAACAAATTTGGCTGTATTTTCTCATCCTTTTCTCCCAACAGTCTCCTTATTCTCGACGAACAACCCCCTGTTATAGCTATGGTTAGTTGCTTGCTGATTTCTCATTCTCCAAGCTGTCTTAGCAGCAAATCCTGACATCACTCCCCTCTTTCGACCGCTACTTGTTGTTCGCTCGTCCGGTGACTAGTTTGAGCTCCATGGATGGATTGTGGCCGACGATATCCCTCATTCATCACTTGGGCACTCCTCCACGGGATCTAAGGTTGAGGCACGCATCAGCGGCGAGATCTGTCCCTTTATTTACGGTGCTTTTTGCAACCCTATTTTCTATTATCCTCTACAGGATCTAAGGTTGAGGCACGCATCACTTGAGCACGTCTCTTCTCTCTTTCTTTAGTCTCTTTCTCTTTTTCCTCTTTCCTTCTTCTCCATTTTTGGTCGGGCAGGCCTTAGAGTGGTGGTTTAACATTGAGGAAGAAACGACGCATAATGGGAAAATCTACAAGCATTCGTTAGAATGATTTCGGGAAACTTGGCAGAATGTAAAATACTAAGAGCTAGAATGATTCGAGAGGACAAAGTAAAAGCGCATGCATTAAAATTATCTGCATGCCGAAAGATCCAGAAAACTTGGCAAATGTATCGGGCCCAACAAGTATACAAGAGACAAATCACTTCAACTATCCAAATCTAGGCTTGTGTGCGAGGATTGATAGTGCGGAAAGTACTTAACGTCAAGCAACAAACGAGAGGTGCACTCGCCATCCAGAGAGTCAATTCCGAAAAGATATGGCCCGCTAATATTACCTAAGGATACAGAAAGCAAACATCATCCTTCATAATCGGTTTCGTCAAAAGTTAGCCCGTGAAATTTATGCAAGGATCAAGAGGGCAACAACAGTCATCCAGAATTACCGGAGGTGGAAAGTTGTTTGATTTAGTCGGTAGGCACTTCGGATCAAGCTAACAAAATCACCAATTGTGGTGTTCGGATCCCTTCCAAATTTCTACTTAATTGGAAGCACACGAGCGGGATTCTACAGATCTAAGTAAACAAAAGAATCAAGATTTTTTCTGCCTAAGTTGTCAAGGTACAAGTAGTACGTCGAAGGTGAAACTTGTGATCACATTACTTCTAACCAATAAAATTGCTCAAAGATTTTTTCCGAAAAAAAAAAAATACAATTGCTCAGTTTTTTCAGCGGTGGAAATACTTAGTTTACAGGAAGAGCCCACCGTTTGCGGATTATTTGAGTATTAGAGCCGCAAAACTCTCAAATTTCATGCCAATCATTATTTTCTATTTTTTAAGTATTTTACGTGTTTTTAAGTCTCTTAAGTCATAGGAGAGGTACCACGGTCTTTTCCCATCAAAATCACTTAAGTTATTTGAGTTATGAGTATCTTAAATGGGACCCACACATGTATTACGAAAATTTTAAGTAGAGAAAGTCTTCAAGTCATTAGAGGGTATTTTAGTCCAAAAGTGCTGTGTTTTTTTTTAGGATTTTAGATCTTTTTATTTCTTTTTCTTTTCATATATAAGTGACCTCATGGCAGTTTTTGAGACTTGGAAATATTTACCTAGGAGCCTCGCCTTCCCTTCCGGCCTCCGCTCATCCCTTCTCCTCTTTCCCTTCTTTTAACTCCTTTCCCTTCGCTTTTTCTCCCTCTACCCTTATCGTCTTGCTACCAAAATTCTCTCCTAGATGGCAATCAAATATGCACACTAAGGCAGCCAACAGCCTTTCCCCACCATTCTTTCTTTCTTTTCCCCATCTCCCTCCTTCCTCCTTGTTGGTCGACCTTCAGCCTTCGGATTTCAGATCTGCATCTCTTGTGCTGACGCCAACCCACCCTCTCACATTCCTTCATGCAATCAGTTTATCGTATGATCTGCTGCCCTCATTTCACCTCTTTAGTTTTTGAATAAATATCTACAATTCAGCAGATTTGGCTCTATTTCCCCACCTTTTTTCCCCTCGTAACAGCCCCCTTCTCAAGAAACAGCCTGACGTCAGAGCAACTATTCTCCCTATGTTTGCTTGCTGATTTCTCATCCTCCCTACTGTCTTGTGCCCCCTTGCAGAAAATCCTACCATCACTCCCTTCTTTCGGATCGACCTTACCCTTGTCACCCACAACTCTTACATTACCTTTACCATCACGGATCATATCCTCACCACTTGGGACATCTTGTAGGTCATTCTAGTTGGATTACATAGATCTAATTGTTGGGGCAGATTTATAATTGATGACTGATTTTTTTGTCATATTCATGAGTTACTTCTTGTTGGGACTTTATAGCATGGAAAATTGGTATATGGATAATTTAATTTTCACGGATGATTGAAATTTCAGCCTAGAATATTTTTAAAAATCTTATGCTGATTTTAATTATTGATGTCATGTTTATGCTGATTTGGGAACCCTAGAAACAAATCGACGTATTTGCAAACCCTAGAAACCTAAACTCGAACCCTATCAATACAAAACTGGAAAGAAAAATAGTTAAAAATAGTAAAATCTCCCAAAATTAAGAATAAGCTGAATGACAAGATAAAACTGGAAAAAAGAAACGAATCAGTGTATTAACAAACCCTAGAAACCTAAACTCGAACATTAACAATACAATCTCTAAGAAGAAGTAGATCTCATGAATTATCTTCACAAAAGTTTTGAAATGTAAACCCTAATTTGACCTGGAATGAAATACAGAAGAAATAACAAGGGGAAAAAATGGAAGAGACTAGAACGGGGTGAAGGATGATAACGTGCGGCACGGGTGCGTACCGTAGTCGGAGCGGGGCCGCTTTCCTGGCGGAGGCGACAGGGCACGTGCTCGTCCGCCGGTGTAAGCGTAGAGAGCAAAGGACATTGTCGAGTGTAGTGGAGAGGAAATGAGAGAGCGAACAACAGAACCCTAACTTTGTCTTAGAAAAGTATATGAAAACGCATGCGCGTCTTTGTGAATGGAAACGAGAGTTATTGAGAACAAATAGTTTTAAGTTTGGGCAGTGATATCTAGACCTGGCAAACGCGACCAGTGCCGCGGGTCGGGGTTTCAGTGACCCGCCAAAACCGATCCGCGGGTGACCCAACCCGTAAAAGCACAGGTCGGGTCGGGTCAACCTGCGTGCACCCGCGATTTTTTGGATTTTTTAAAATTTTTTATTTTAAAATAGAAAATGAAATCAAGGGCTAACAGCATCTCACTTTTTGAGCTGAAATAGTGCACTTGTGTTTGGACATCAGCCCTTCTAACAGCATCTCACTTTTTGAGGACTCCCAACTTCCAGCAGCTCATGAGCATTACTAATTTATTATGCATGAATACACTCCCTATTTTCAAAATGGATGATTGGAAGGTACAGCCCACACCATAGGATGATCCAAACCGTGCATTTGATGGGCTATAATGTAAATAGGTTGTGCCCAAAAATCATTAGCATAGGATGATTCTAACCCTCCGATCTAAAGAAGGGCTGACAATATGGAAACTTCTATAGATCGAAGGGTTGAGATCGTCCTATGGCAATGATTTTTGGGGCACGATCTATTTACTTTGTGGCCCATCAAATGGACGGTTTGGATCATCCTATGGTGTAGGCTGTACCGTCCATTTTGAAAATTATGAGGTGAATTCATACATAGAAGGGGGTGAATTTATCACCGCCCAATAAAAACTATGTTTTGGAAAAACATGCGGGTAACCCGCGGGTCAACCCGACCCACCCGCACTGGGTACGGGTCAGTTGGTTGCTGACCCGTAGGAATGCGGGTCATTTTGACTCGTGACCCGCACACCCGACCCGACCCACCCGTTTGCCAGGTATAGTGATATCCCTCCCCCCCCCCCCCCCCCCCGATGGATAAAATCCCCCCCTTGACGTTTTCCGTTAAGTTTCAAAGGTCAACAAGGAAAACATTTACAAGCGGTGAATTTATCGTCGAGCAGTGAACCACTCTCACAAAAAACGTTAAAGGGGGGGATTTTATCCATTTAAGAGGGGGGGATATCACTGCCCTTAAGTTTTAACATAGTTTTCCTCTTTGGATTCTTCTGTACGCCCAGTCTATTTTGGATTTTGAGAACTGATTGCGGAGTCCAAAACTGATTAATTTTTGCCCTAATAATCAGTTTTCAACAAAATAAATTCTCAAGATCCAAAACAAAGATCTCGAGTTGGATATATTATAGAGGGATTTGCTAGAAAAATTTATGGGAAAGGCGCATGAATCTATCCTCTCTCCACATGAATTCCACCATAACTCTTCTTTCCTTTTTATGCTTCTTTCCATGTTGTGTTTTGGAAAGTCGGAGAGCCCTGAATAAAGACCAAGCTACTATTGGAGGCATCATTGACGTCAAATCACCTTATAAGGGGAGCGCATGCGTAATGCAGGAGGGTGAAAATATCATCGCCCTTGTTTTTATCCTGGTTGCTATGTACTGAGGTTATCATCAATATGATGGTTTGTTTTGGGTTAGCTCTCCATCTTATGTTAGAAGAATTTGATGAGTGTTGTGTGGAATAGACATGATTATATGGTCATTTTGTTGATAGATCATGAGATGTGCATCTCAATAATGTAGTGGAAGCATTCAGTCCTTAGCATTGATTTGGGGTTATAAATTCTTGAATTCTCGAAGGCGATGATGAGGACACTTGGAGCCCACCATTGTTTTCCCCTTTCTTTTGGAGACTTGTCTAGTCTCTTTGCTATCCCATTCTTCTCCTCTTCCCTTTGTGAGACTGACTTAGTCTCTTTGAGATCATTCCATATTCACTCATTATCGAGGGCGATGATGATACTTAGAGCCCACCATTGTCTCTCCCCTTTCTTTAGAGACTTGCTTAGTCTTATTAGGATTCTGTCTTATTCATTCTTTGGGATCATTCTTAGCATTGTTTTGTCTCTCCCCCTTGTTTTACCCGAGGCATCCTTCTGTGGGATAAAAGGGTGGTCATAATTTTCGCCAAGATGGGTTTGTCTAGGAGGAAAAAGGGGGGTCGGATAAATCATTTTCATTTGGGATTGACTAATACCCAAGGCACTCCTTTGTAAAAAAAAAAAATGTGGTAATAAATGCACAGAGAGGTCACCCCAGATAAGAGAAACAGGGGATCATTGTTATTCTACTAATATAAAAAGAGGGGTGAATCATATAATAGGGGGTGTGCATAGGAGGATGGAGGATCAAAAAAAATTTTATATATAAAACCTAGCAAATTAGGGTTGAAGATGGGAGCTTGATTTTTTTTTAGAAAAAGGAGGAGAGTGGAAACCCATCTCATCTTCTTCGTTTCCCACCACCACCACCACAATCCACCACCATCTCCGGCTAGCTATCCCCACCACCTTCTTCTTCAACTCTAACCTCATCCCCTGCCATCTCCTCCGACAAGACCACCCCGCACCCCTAGCTCCAGCCGCCACCATTGAATCCGGCCAGCCCACCCTCCACCTCCAATCGGATTTCCGAGCACCAAAGCCTCCATCATCCACCATCATCCACCACCATCCCACCTCCCTTTCCCTCATTTTTTTTATCCCATCATCCATACCTCAAAACCCATTTCTCTACAACCCACCCCAACTTCATCTTCCCCAGCCGGAGCTCCGGCCGAATCTTCTTCTTCTCCACCTCACCCATCTCCGGCCACCACCACAAACCCCATCATCCCAGCCTCCCTTGCACCTCCATTAAACCCATTTCCGCCGGCCAACCCCGTTAAATCCGGCAACCCCATCCACCTTGAAACCGATTTTCATCGACTCCTTCTCCGACCATCTCCTTCCCATCAAAACCCACCTCCATTTTTCCCATTTCAACCTCCTCTGTTACCACCCCATCGCACCTCTTTTTTTCCCCTCCCCATTTTTACCACCAAACCCCATCTAACCCAAAACCCAAATCCGGCCGATCCTCCTCTCAGCCGCACTTCACGCCACCACCATCTTCCATCATTCAAACCCCCATTAAATCCCTGTCTCTATCATCTCCTCTGATCGACCCCCACCACCATTTTCAACCTCCCTACCCAAATCAACCATCGCCAAACCCATCATCTTCTCAACCATCTCAAACCCATCAAAACCCTCTTCATTTCTCATCTCAACCTCCCTATTTTTGTTCTCTCTCCATTTCAAACCCCATCTCACCGACCATCTCCATCTTCGCTTCGTTCTAATAATCCTAAACCCATTTTTCTTAACCCCATCAACCTCCAAGCCCACTTCTAAACCTTAGACCTGGAATACCTTCAGATTCATCCCTTCCAAATCTCAATCTGAGCAATTGGGACCTAAATCCCGGAGATTTCCTTTACTGGTGGTCTCCTTGGCGCTAAATTCGCTCTTCAAGCATCTTTCCTCTTGGTCATCTCTGTTATTCAGGTAACACTTCTAACCCTGCTTGTATTGCTAAAATGTTTGTGATGGCTGACTTTGCTCTATCGAAAGTATGGTAACAGTTCATAAATTTGGGTGTAAAATGGTGTTAATTGTGCTGGAGATGGATTAGAAAGGTATGCGCGCTCAATTGATGTAGGAAATCAGATGATCACTCTACTCCATGTCGAGGGTATGAGTACCATCTGATTTCACAGGAGACCCCATGTCGTGGGGTTGATTGTTTGAATCATCTAATTTCTCTTTTCTTGCCCCGTGTCACGGGTATGAATTCATGCATCTTTTTAATTCTCTTTGTCACATCTTGTAGTCTGCGCCAAATTCGTTTTTTTAATAATCCATGGATTACAAAAGAGCATGTTCAGGTCGCCAAAAGGAAGGATTTCTAATCAATAAAAATAATGATTTCAAAGAAAATTCAGAGCGAGTTTTGAGCGTATTATATTGTATTTGTTATTGAGACTTTGGATCATTTTCCGTGGTATGTATTGATGAGATCTAGGGTGTATGCTTTTGTCTGTATTGATGAGATTCTGAAGCATGCTCTGTTGCATTTCCTTCATGAAGTTTCAGAATATCTTTTGTTGCATTTACTCACAATATCTGAAGCATGTTTTGCCTTGTTCATAGTGCGAGATTATCTTGTGTAAAGCCTAACATCCATCTCTGGTTATCCGGGTGTTAGTTGACTGCCTTGACATCTTTTATATCGAGATTCATATGTTTATGTCATGGATAATCATGAAACAATGCTTGGGAGTCTTGCTTTATTTCCTTTTGGGATGTATCCTTTGAATGGAGTAGAGGTCTACTAGGCTTCACTGTGGTTCATGAGCAAAAGAATTTAAATGAAGAGTAATAAGGTGTAGTGTGTATGGTTCAGGGAACATTCTTCTTTGGTGGGATGGATATTAGCACTGTAGACTAGAGTAATTTTCTAATGTGGACTATGAAGTATTATGTATATGGTCAAGCATTCTCTTTTTTAGGAGAATGCGATCAAGATTGAAGAGAACCATAACTTGGTGATTATCTCGGAAGAGGGTATTAAATGCATTAGCAGCAGAGAGCCATTTTCAGACTATTCTTGGTTAAATTTTCATCAGTTACACAGCACTTATCCGCGATTTGTTCATTCAGTGTCATAGCATGGGATGTGTTCTTATTATTTGATCTGTTGTGCTCAATGCCCCGACATCCTTTGGTTCATTACTCACCTCTGCCACACAGTTCAGGTAATGTTCTACTTATCATTTGGTTTATAGTTTGAGTGGGAAATATTTCATCTGTGGATAATCAATAGCAGCCCCCTCACCTTGATACGTGTACCCCTACTAGTTGAAGACCAACTCAGTCTATTAGTTGCCCTGCCTATTCATTGCTGGGGCGATGATAGGGATACTTTGAGCCCTCCTTTGTGTACAGGGGGGCATGTCCTGCCTCATTTATAGAACCCCTATTTGGAGACAAGCCTTGTCTCGCGTAGAGATTTTCCCATTTAGGAGGCTTACCTAGCCTCATGTTAGAGTGGCCTCCTCTTTTAGAGCGAGTCTTTTTCTTGGTAGCGTTATTAGAGAGTCATTGACTTATTTGTACCCCTCTTTAGTGTTATTAGTTAGGAGTTTCTCCTTTAGAGTTGTTGATTACTTCGCTTTGATTAGAGACTAACTCAGTCTTATTAGAGTTTTGCTTGCTTGGGATCTTGGATCGTTTTCTCTCTTCTTGAGACGCTTGTTTGGTTGTTGTGGATCGTCTCTTTAAGACCTTTGTTGCTTGTTTGGGGTTTTCCCTTTTTGCTTTAGGGCTTTGCCCTAGTTTATGGTTATGCTTGTTTGTTCTCTGTAAGAGTGAATTCATCTAAAGATCCAAAAGCATTGGAATATTTTAAAATCCAAAAATATTAGAAATTTGAAACTCAAAAATATTTGAAAACTTTAAAAATATAAAAAAACATTTGAAAAACATTAAAAAACCTTAAATCAACTAAAATGTTGAGTTTTGTAGCGTATTAGGAGAGTTCGTTTCGAACTACGTTGGCTTGATCCTCTTCCACAAGGTATGTAGTGCAGCTTGGGATCTTTATCCCAAGTCCAGCCAAACTTTGTAAATAAATCTTTAAACCTTTTAAAAAAATGAAAAAAACTTTTAAAAACCTTGTTTTCAATAAGATCTTCCTCTAGAGTTAGGAGTTTGTCCTAGTTAGAGAGTTTTTAGAGTTATGGGTTTGTCCTTGATTTGTTGTGTGCTTGTTTGTGCTTGTTTTAGAGTTAGGGGTTTGTCCTTGATTTGTTGTGTGCTTGTTTGGGCTTGTTTTAGAGTTAGGGGTTTGTCCTAGAGTTATAGGAGCGCCTCCGTCCGGTCAGTTGGCGATGTGACTGATGACTAGGTCTAGAATGCGCTAGTGATCTCATTATTTTTCTTAGGACACACAACCTAGTTACACATAGGTTGTAGGAACCACCTGCATTAGCTTAAGGCTAACTTGCATTTAGTTATGGCATATAGGGTGTCCTAAAATCCACAATTTACTAAAATTTAAACGATCGTTCAAGAAGCTTTAAGAACTAGTCTGATTTTTTAGATCGAGTCTATGATAGAGGTCTAGGCGTCTTATGCATCATAGCTTAGAATAGGCGCGAAGAACTATGTTGCCTTGATTCTCGTGGAGGCGGGGATACGTAGGCTTCTTTGGATGAACATCAGACCATCCAAGGACTCGGGCTAAATCGTTTAGAGTCTTAGGATTTGTTGTGTTGTTATATTGTATATTTTGTTGTATTTTCTTACTTTCTTGTGCAGACCCTATACCTGTAGCTGTAGCATGCATGTGTTTGTTCACCAGAACTTAGACACCAGTTAAGCATATCACTCATAACCTAGCGATGCTTAGGTGGCACACTTCTTTCATTTATGTTATGTATGCTTATTATTTCATCCCCGAGTCATGCATGATTAGTTAGACGTCTACTCGGGGATATTTTTTTCCATTTCACATGATTTTCGCTTAAACTCTTCGAGGTTAATAATAAATTGCATAAGAGACCAAGTGTTCGCACTCGGGCGAATTGGGGGTGCTCTTCAGACCTTCTCCATTCGTCACCAGGCACGAACCTTTTGTATCTCTGGTTATCCATTGCAAACAGAGCATTTGTTTTTGGTTCCATGGCGTATCCATGGATGGCGACTCTGAGTTATTTTTAGATATATCTTGGTTTTGAGCCCTGGCTCCGGATCAGGATGTATCTCTTTCTTTTTTATATTGCCACTCCTGCTATGCTGTGAGGGTGGCACCGTTTCAAAAGTTCCTTGGCAGAGCTCTCTTTCATGTGGAGATCCAGAAGATGTAGGGACTCGTTTCCTCGTCTTTCTCAGGATCGGGGTCCACATCTTTCCATAGGGTACGTAGGCAACTTGGGTTCACCCAAGTCCAGTCAAACTTTTTAAAAATAATAAAACGGTTTTCTAAAAACTAAAGAAAAAATAATTTTCAACCAAAAAAAAAAAGAAAATGCTTACTTTCCCTGGTCGACGACACAATGAGATCGACATCTGCTGATTTCATTGGACCTTAGCGATAGGCCTCTCTAGCCTATTGTGCCTTTACCCCTTTTATTTTGTTTGATATTCTTTTTATTGATTTCTTGATTCATTGATTGCTTGCATGATTGTTGTTAGCTTATTTAGTTGATTATCTTTTTAGCATGTGAAAGATTACTGTTCTTTTGCATATTCGATTAAACATATGCTTGATATGCTCATTGTGGAACCCGATCCGAGAGAGAGGCGGGGAACGGGCCCCATGCTAAGTCTCAGGATCATCCACGTGAATGGATAGCTCTACCAAGGAACTCTCGAAAGAATGAGCCCCTCACAGCATGAGTGGCGATATAAGGTGAGATACCTCTCGATTTGGGGACTAGCCCAGATTCGAGGCGTACCTTAAACAAAGAAGAGTCGCCATCCAAGAAAGTGGGCCAAGGATCTCATACTATGCTCTGTTGCAACGGATAACCAGAGATATAAAATAAGGTTCGTGCCTGGTTACGAATTTGGAAGGTCTGAAGAGCACCTCGTCCGCCCAAGTGCAAACACCTGGTCTCTTATACCATTTATTATTGATTTTGAAGAGTTTTGAGCGAAAGTCATATGAAATGGGAACGAATATCTCCGAGAAGACGTCTATCTAATCATGAATGTCTCAGAGATGAATAATAAGCACACATAAAAGAAATGAAAGAAGTGTCGCCTAATAATAGCTAGGTTATGAGTGTCAGTGTCTGAGTTCTGGTGTGCAAACACATGCATGCTACAGCTAAAGGTATAGGATCTGTACATGAAAGTAAGAAAACACATCAAAACATAAAACACAAATCAATCCTATATATGACAGGACAAGATAAATCCTAACTCTAATGCGACTTGACTCGGACCAAGATGGCCATCCATCCTAACTGCTCTACGTATCCCGGCCTCGGGAAGAATCGGAGTCAACGTAGTTCGATGCCCTATTCTAAACTACTATGCCTAACCATCTAGAACCACTATCCTAGACTCGATCCACTAGACTCGACTGATTTTTAAAGCTTTTTTGTACGATCACTTAAGTTCATGTGAATTGTAATTTTTAGGACTCTCTATATGCCCTGACTAATGCAAGTTGATTAGCCTTAAGCTAATGCAGGTGGGCCCTACATCCTATGTGTAACTAGGCTGTGCAACCTAAGAAAAACCATGGGCTGACTATATGCTTCCTAGTCTAGCCATCGGTTCGACTAAATATCTAACCGATCGACTCGATGCCTCCTAACTCTAAGGACACTCACCCTACAGGACACACCATATCAAGCAAATCAAGACAGCCTCCTAACTCTAAAACACCCCAAATATCTAGGACAGACTCCTAACTCTAGGGGAAGATCTTTTTGAAAAGGTTTTGAAGAATTTTTGTATTTTTGGAAGATTTAAAATGTTTATTTTTAAAGGTTTGGCTGGACTTGGGATATGGATCCCAAGCTGCACTACGTACCCTGTTGAAAGGGATCAAGCCAACGTAGTTCGGAATTGATTTTCCTAACTACTCTGAAAGACTCAAGATTTTTAAGATTTTTGGTTTTTGGAATGTTTTTAATATTTTTGAAATTTCTGAATGTTTTTGAGTTTTTGACACAAGAGGACAAATCCCTATCATCATAAGGGTAGGACAAACTCCTGAATATCCTGCAAAGGTTGGACATCATCCTATACTTTGCGGGGGAAAAGAACAGAATCACAACTCTGCAAGGGTTGGACAGCATCCTATACCTTGCAGGAGCGGATAAAATCACATGATTTGGTAAGAGGGGTTAGATAGAATCCTAGCCCCTATGATGATAGGACTGACTCCTGAAAGACTGACTCTCTACCTAAGGACAGACTCCTATGCTAAAGGACTGACTCTGAAACTAGTGACTCTAAGAGGGGATGCTATCTAGACAAAGCATGTCTTCTAGAGAAAGGAGAGACAAGGAGGGGCAACTAGTAGACTGAGTTGGTCTTCTAGTGAGGGTACAACTGCTTGTGAGACTCGGGCAGTCTCCTAATGTACGACTCACTAATGAGACAGAGCTTATCTCTGAAGGGTTTGATTTTCTGCCGAGACATAGCTTGTCTCCTAAAAGAAGGCTCTAGATGACCTTTCATCGCCCTTGCAATGAAATGACAAATTACAAGGGTTTCTAAACACTGAGTAAGTCTAAGAAAATAAGAAGGGGTGTCAATGAGACTAAGCAAGTCTCCAAAAGAGAGGGGCTCCATATATCTCTTTCATTGCCCTTGCAATGAATGAGGACTTAAGATTTAAGGAATGTACATTTAAAAGACTAGGCAAGTCTTTTTAAACAAAAGAGGGGAGTGCTACTTAGACTGAGCAAGTCCCCTAATTATGGGCTTGGGCTATCGCCTTCATCGCCCTCACCCAAAAGGTCAATTTTTTAAGCAAGAGTAACCAAGTATAAAGGAAATCTGACCGTGTAACCCTACAAACTGACCCAAGCACATTGGCATAAACAGATATAGCTTTTTATTCTGAACATCTAAATTAGGATTATAGTGCTTAAAATGTCTCATAAATGAATCAATTCAAAAAGGTCGAGGCTAAAATACTATGAAATGTACTGGGGTAAGAGTTATCCTACTCTCAGCCACTAAACTCAAGATGCCTGCTATAACAGTATGAATCTTTTTCTCCTAATTCTTTTTGATATTTTCCATGCATAAAGATATGATAACCCTCTAATAAATTTAACACAACATTACCATGATCACTTTAAATCTCAACTTGATGAAGAGACTTCTCTTTCAATTATCCGCTCAATTACAACTGAACATCTTTTCTCTGTAATAATTTTGTCAGTATATCCAACTCATACCCAACGAGTATAATTCTTTATTGTGTAACTTCATTCATATTACCAGGATATGACAGAGACATTCAGACCAATAAATATGTTCACAATGCAAAAATATTAACTATGTTAATCAAATAACTCATACGCACAGATATGTAATTAAGCAAACAAATCCTTTCTACTGAATCTTGAATTTGTTGAATGAACTAAATTTCCCAAAGAATAAAGCCATTCATAGGGCAGACAAGTTATCGATATAATACCAAGCACAATTCTATTAATGCCTCCTTAGAATTACAATAACTCATGCTCAAATCAATAACAACATCAGCAATAAGGAAGAACAAATGGGAAATCAATTTTTTTTTTTATCAAATATCAAGATTTGAAAAGTGATATTGAAAACTCAGGGTACAACACAAATTCTTATTTCTACAGTGTCTAAAAGAAAACCATCATTTGCAAATATCAATACCACACACCATATGAGTGCCCTGATGTTAGTATTGACAACCCATTCAAATTATCAAAAGAAAAAGAAAAAGAAAATTATGAGAATAGTCAAAGTAATAAAGGTCTTGCAAATGGACAGTAGCTTTAGGCTAAAAATGAGGAGTCAAATTGGGTAGAAATACTTACATGAGTGATAGTAGTAGAATGCCAAGGTTGAAGAAGGTCTGTTAGTGGCGTGGTAGGGCTGAGCTTTTGCTAAAAACCACTGAATGCTAGTGAATGCAAATCCAACTTCAAGATCCTCTTGATATCTCTAGTAGTTTTGATCTTGATCCGCAATGCAATTACCAATGATGGAGATCACAACAGACATAATATTTGAAGAAGACAAATTTTTGCCCAATTTCTCTCTTCTGTTTACGTGTTTATCCTTTGATTTTTCTTTCGCTCATCTATAGTAGATCCTCTTGAACTTAAATTCTTGATTGCAAGGAGTAAGGGCGAAATGTGCTCTTAATCAAAAGAAGGCGATGCTCAAGACTCCTTCTTATCCTCAGATCTTTAAATTTTTTTTTTAAGCTAACAAAGAAAAGCCCCGATTTGCAAACAATGATCGAAACTCCAAGAAATTGCAGAAAAGAAGTAATTCTAACTAATGAAAAAAAATCAAATCCACATAGATCTGTGCTGTGTAAACCAAGGGTTTGGACATAGATTTAGGATTTAAAGAACAAAAGCCTCAGATCTAAGGTCTAATGGTCTAGAGCTGGGTTAATCAAAAGTGATTATATGAGAAGAATCTAACCGGAGCTCTGGCAACTTTGTCGGAAAAACTGGCCGAAGAAAAAAAGTTTCAAGAGCTTGCTAACGGTGTTAAATCATGAGTTTTTGGAAGAGATTTGAAGATAAAATTAGAAATAGGGGAAAGAGAAAGGATTAACCGGTTGGAGCTTGACCGGAGTCTGACCGATGATCGACCGGAGAAGACGAAGTTCGTCGGAGCTCAGATCCGCCGGAAAATGGAGATCTGTCGGAGAATGAGGCCGGAATCGATGGAGTTAAGGTCAGATTTGATAGAAAATGGGCTAGATCTAGGGTTCCCTCTAAAACAATTAAAATTTTGAAGATGATAGAAGGGATCTGCAGCTTTAGTGGTTGTTGATAGAGGGGGTAACAGAGGTGTGAGGTGGCAACCGATGGTGGAAAAAAAGTGACCGGAGCTCCACCTTGCCGGCCGAAGGAGATGATCGGAGAAAATGGGGGAGAAGAGGTTAGGGTTTGGCAAAGATTTTTTTTTATATCTGTAACTCTCTCTCCGCTTATATTTTTTCAACGAAAATTAAATCCTCCCTCCCTTCTCTCTAAAATGATTTTTTCGATTTTTATAGGTAACCTTGGGGCTGATATTTGCACAACCATTTTTGATAAGCGCACCATTGACGAGATTTTTGATAGGCGCACATCAGAATCGCGTCCTATTCGGCCATGCACGGCCTCTCCAGGATAAGTGTACCCCCTTCTGCGCATTTGCACTATGGCTCTTACCTCGGCTCGTTCGCTAGGCAAACGCGCTCGGATTTCGACGAAATTTTACAGGGAGCTTGGTGGGACTCTAATCTAGCTTGGGGTGAAATTTGGAACCCTAGTTGATTGATTTGCTGGGGTTTTGCTCAAACTTGGAGGGCTTAGGGCACGGTCAAAATGGGGAGTCTACAGATGCCCCTCTTTGGCAGAGCGTGCTTGTCACGTGAATGTCAAAGCTGAACAGACAACACATTTTGATTGGCCCAAAATTGATTGGAGAGAAAGAAGAATGAAGGAGATGATTTTGTGAATATTGGACTTTTGGAAGGATCAGATACCTCAGGGGTTATGATATGGAATGGATGTTTTAGGGGTTTTAAATGGAAGAGATGCCTCAGGGGTCTTCATTTGGAAAGGTTGCCTTAGGGGTCTTGAAATGGAAGGGTTGCCTCAGGGGTCTTCAGATGGAATGGTTGCCTCAGGGGTCTTCAGATGGAAAGGTTGCCTCAGGGGTCTTGAAATGGAAAGGTTGCCTCAGGGGTCTTGAAATGGAAGAGATGCCTCAGGGGTCTTGGTTCTTTCGACGCTCGGGGCGAACACTATTCAAGGAAATTTTAGATTTTACGTTCTGGACGAAAAACTCTCAGGAGAAATTGGGTTCCACGCTTGGAGCGAATGCTTTCAGAAAGAAAATGGGTTCTACGCTTGGAGCGAATGCTTTCAAAGAGACAAAATTGATTTTACGCTTGGAGCGAAATGCTTTTCAAAGAGAAAATTGGGTTCGACACTTGGAGCGAAAGCTTTCAGAAATAATTCGATTTCTTCACTCGGGGTGGATGCTCTCGGGGAGAAAATTTGGTATTTTCACTTGGGGTGGATGCTCTCAGGGAGAATATTTGGTATTTTCACTCGGGGTGGATGCTCTCAGGGAGAAAATTTGGTTCTTCAGTCAGGGTGGATGCTCTCAGGGAGAATTTGGTATTTTCACTCGGGGTGGATGCTCTCAGGGAGAAAATGGTTCTTCACTCAGGGTGGATGCTCTCAGGGAGATTTTTTTTTATATCTGTAACTCTCTCTCCGCTTATATTTTTTCAACGAAAATTAAATCCTCCCTCCCTTCTCTCTAAAATGATTTTTTCAATTTTTATAGGTAACCTTGGGGCTGATATTTGCACAACCATTTTTGATAAGCGCACCATTGACGAGATTTTTGATAGGCGCACATCAGAATCGCGTCCTATTCGGCCATGCACGGCCCTCTCCAGGATAAATGTACCCCCTTCTGCGCATTTGCACTATGGCTCTTACCTCGGCTCGTTCGCTAGGCAAACGCGCTCGGATTTCGACAAAATTTTACAGGGAGCTTGCTGGGACTCTAAGCTAACTTGGGGTGAAATTTAGAACCCTAGTTGATTGATTTGCTGGGGTTTTGCTCAAACTTGGAGGGCTTAGGGCACGGTCAAAATGGGGTGTCTACACTCATTTGTCACCATGCTACATGTTTATTGTTTCCTAGCATTATTTCTTGCTTATTTGCTTATTGATCTGCTTATCTGTAGCATGTGATTGTTTATTGCTTTCCTTACCACAATTGCTTAGCAGTAGTGGAGACAGGTATTAGGGTCATGCAATTTGGAGTTGCACTAGTCTTTCCCGCCTCCCCATGAGAGATGTGAGGTTTGTTGATGCATCTGTATTGTCTAGTCTATATGTTATGAGAGGGGGAGACGTCAAACTCTAGTGTTTCTTCCAGGGTTGTGTGAAACTAATGTCAACCCTCCTTAGGTTGTGAATGGTTTTTCTTTTATTTGTGGTTGTGATTGTGCATCCCCTTGGTCCATTATTGATCAGTTCCCTTTGATAGGCTCTATATATTTGATTGATTGCTTGATGTCAGATAATTGAGCCAATCAAAGCGAATTAATCAAAATGAGATCACATTTGTAGATAGGTCACTTATCTGGGGATGTTGGTTCCCATTTTATGCCTTTTCGCCCAAAATTTCTTAAAATTAAAAAATGGCATTAGAGACCGAGTTTTCTTGGGAGAGTGGGGTGCCAAACACCTTCTCCATTCGTAACCAGGCACGGACCCATCCTTCTGGGACATGTTTTATTCCCTTACAGAGTTTATATGGGTTCCAGGCCTTCATCTTGGATGGGACTATTTTTTATTTTCCATTGGATTCCTTTTCCATGTGGGGATATAGATGTCAGTACGACTTGGTTTCAGATCTTTTGAACCCAAATCCAGTGGTGTTGCACGTCGTTCACATCGAGAGCCACATGGAGCTCTCCATCGTGTGGAGATCAAGGGGTTCCATTTTTCCTCGAGGGTCCCATAGCGGCCTCCCTTTTCCTTTGGCCACAGCTCTTGCCTTTTTATCCTCTTCCTTCTTCCTCACCATCTCGGCTTGCCCCGGCTCAGCGGTAACTAGCACATCATCGGGCAACTGCTTCAGTGGCATACCTACAAAGGGAAAAAGAGAAGTATTAGGGAAATTATACTAACACCAACAAAGCTGAAGCTAGAATATGCTTAAGAGGATTACCACTCGGGCCTGCCTCATCGCTCAGCTCGTCAAGCTCTATAACTCCCTCGGTAGAGCTTTTTCTCTTCTTAGATAAAAGCATGGTGGAGCTCACGTAGTATTCCACTAGTGCCTCTTCAGTCTTAAACTCTTGGATATCCATGGGATAAGTGTTCGAGATTTCATTGAAGTTCATTGTGTCATATTTATATAATATCGGCATTGAATTACACTTGTCAATGTCTAGGATTCGCCAAGAGATCGGAAATGACCACCTCTTCCTTTTTGAGGACTTGATAAAAAGTATTCTTTCTTCTATCACTTGATGGAAGAAGGTCGGCCCGTCACCACGCTGACCTTTTTTCGGTGGTTCAAGTACCACCAGCCCCCCTTCATGTTTTACCAGTGTAGAACGTCTCTGGAACACGTCTTTCGAGGCCTTACAACTGAGTGTATGCATCTTAAACATAAAGCCCAGAAGTAGGGGTGTAAACGAGCCTAGCCGAGCCGAGCTTGGTCAAGCTCGGCTCGGCTCGTTAAGCTCAAAAGCTCGGCTCGGGCTCGAACCAGGCTCGGCTCGGTCAGGCTCGGCCAGGCTCGCGATTATATTGAGTTCACACCCCTCATCTTCCCTGGACAGCCCTATCTAGTGTAATTTGACTATTTTTTTTACACTATGGGGGGTGGTCCAAGTAACAAATGGGGTTTCAAAAATGAAGTGACATATTTTGCCTCCCCCTTTCACTCCCTGGATAACCCTTTTAGTGTATATATTAATATAATATATATATATATATATTTAAATATATTAAATTCTTAATGAGCCTTAGCGAGCCGAGCCGAGCCTGGCCTAAATCGGGCTCGGCTCATTAAGCTTAACGAGCCTGGCAAGCCGGCTCGGCTCGGCTCGTTAAGGATTCGATCTGAGCTTGAGCCGAGCTCGAGCGAGCTTCCGAGCCCGAGCCAAAATTGACACCCTTACCTGTGGACCCCGATCCGAGAGAGAGAGGCGCGGTGAGGGACATGCCCCCACACGCTAACCGGTCTCTAGATCATCCACGTGAATGGAGAGCTCTACCAAGGAACTCTCGAAAGAATGTGCCTCTCACAGCATGAGTGGCGATACAAAGGGAGATACCTCTCGATTCGGGGACTAGCCCAGATTCGAGGCGTACCTTAAACAAAGAAGAGTCGCCATCCAAGGAAAAGGGTCCAAGGATCCCATACTATGCTCTGTTGCAACGGATAACCAGAGATATAAAAGAGGGTTCGTGCCTGGTTACGAATTCGGAAGGTCTAAAGAGCACCTCATCCGCCCAAGTGCAAGCACCTGGTCTCTTATGCCATTTATTTATTAATTTTGAAGAGTTTTGGGTGAAAGTCATATGAAATAGGAACATATATCTCTGAGAAGACGTCTACCTAATCATGCATGTCTCAGAGATGACAAATTACACAAAATAAATGAAAGATGTGTCAACTAAGCAAAACTAGGTTATAAGTGACATGCCTAATGGGTGTCTGAGTTCTGTTGTACAAACACATGCATGCTACAGCAAAAGGTATAGGATCTGTACGTGAAAGTAAGAAAACATAACAAAACACACAGCACAAATAAACTCTATACACAACAGGACAAGACAAATCCTAAAACTCTAATGCAGGACTTGACTCGGACCAAGATGGCCGTCCATCTTAGCTGCTCTACGTATCCCGGCCTCGGGAAGAATCGGAGTCAACGTAGTTCGATGCCCTATTCTAACTACGATGCCTAACCATCTAGAACCGCTATCCTAGACTCGATTCCACTAGACTCGACTGATTTTTAAAGCTTTTTCCACAATTGCTTAAGTTCAAGTGAATTGTAAGTTTTAGGACTCTATATGCCCTAACTAATGCAAGTTGTTTAGCCTTAAACTAATGCAGGTGGGCCCTACAACTTATGTATAACTAGGCTGTACATCCTAAAGAAAACCATGGGCTGGCTATATGCTTCCTAGTCTAGCCATCGGTTCGACTAAATGTCTAACCGATCGACTCGAGGCCTCCTAACTCTAAGGACACTCACACGACAGGACACACCACATCAATACAAATCAAGACCGACTCCTAACTCTAAAACACCCTAAATATCTAGGACAGACTCCTAACTCTAGGGGAAGATCTTTTTGAAAAGGTTTTGAAGTTTTTGTATTTTTGAAAGGTGTTTGAAATGTTTAAGTTTGAAGGTTTGGCTGGACTTGGGATGTGGATCCCAAGCTGCACTACGTACCCTTTAGAGAGGGATCAAGCCAACGTAGTTCGGAACAGATTTCCTAACTACTCCTAATGACTCAAGATTTTTGAGATTTTTGGTTTTTCAGATGTTTTTGTTGTTTTTAAGTATTTTTGACTCAAAGGGAATAAATCCTATCATCATAAGGGGAGGACAGACTCCCGAATATCCCGCAAAGGTTGGACAGCATCCTATACTTTGCGGGGGAAAAGAACAGAAACACAACTCTGCAAGGGTTGGACAGCATCCTATACCTTGCGAGAGCGGATAGAAGAACATGATCTGATGAAAGGTTGGATAAAATCCTAACCCCTATGATGATAGAATTTAATTCTTGAATAAGAGGACTGACTCTCTAGACTAAGAACGGATTCCTATGCTAGTGGACTATCAAACCAAAATAAAACTCACAAGTAATAAGGAAAAAAGAGACCCTGTGCATATTTGGCAAAGGAAAAAACATCCAGCCGGGCCGGACAGCTACCTAGCCCTAGGGTGCAACAAATGTGCAACCAGATACCCATATAGGATAGGGGTATGAAGCCAAGCCGAGTAGGATGTTCTCCCAAAACCACATGATACACAAAGAGGAGGAGGCTAATAGAATGAGACTGGGCAAGTCTCCTAGACATATAGGTAGGATAGAGAAAAAAATGCGAACAAGGAAAAAAAAAGACCTTGTGCATATTTGGTTTAAGTAAAACACCCAGCCGGGCCGGACAGCTACCTAGCCCTAGGGTGCAACAAATGTGCAACCAGATACCCATATAGGATAGGGGTATGAAGCCAAGCCGAGTAGGGTGTTCTCCCAAAACCAAACGACGCACAAAGAGGAGGGTTAGTAAGAGAATGAGACTAGGCAAGTCTCCTATATACAAAGGAGAGGTATGCAACTTGGACTGAGCAAGTCCCCTAAGGATGGACTCACTAATGAGACAAAGCTTGTCTCTAAAGGATACAACTTTCTCTGTCTGAGACATAGCCTGTCTCCCTAAATTGAGGCTTTAAATGACAAAATTTAAGGGTATCTCAAAAGACTGGGCATGTCTTAAAAACAAACGAGGGAAGGGCTACTCGGACTAAGAGAGTCCCCTAAGGATGGGCTTAGGCTAGCGCCTTCATCGCCCTACAAGAAAAGGGGATTCTAATATCTAAAGAAAATTAACAGCAATCTATAAGACTGTGTTAGTCTATCAAAGAGAGAAGAAAAAGCTATCAGATAATTGCAAATTTCACTCTATTTTTATAAAAATAAATTAAGTGCTAAGCAAAGAAGAATTTTCAATAAAAAAACAATACACAATCTAAAGCAATCATAAAATGATAAACATCATTAATTAGTCCAGACCAGCCGCTGGATAGCCTAATAAAGTAAAAACAAACAATATCAAACACTTCTAAACCAACCACAAACCCCAATACGGGGACCCCAATGAAATCAGATGATGCCAAAGTAATCATCTGATATCATATACACATGATAATATTTCTAATCCCGCCTTGAGATCAGACAGTACTCATGTCGATGATATCGAATAGAGTAGTCATCTGATCTCCTTCTTTCCTAAAACAGTTTATTTAAATAAATAAACAAGTATTATAAGCCTCAAGATATTCTCACCTGAGCATTCTATTTATCACCGTCTTCAAAATCTAACTTAAAACTTAGTACGAAAGAGAAGTAATAAATTTTCAATATTTTATAAGTACTGGACTACAGGATTAATTTTGGAAGTCTTTATAAAAATCTTCTCAAATTTTATTTCAAAGTACTCTTTATTCAGATCTCATCTATACAAATATTTATAAGTGAATTGAATCTCAAAGGTACGAATCCAAATAGAGGGTTGGGATGAATTGAATCTTAAAGGTACGAGTCCAAATAGAGAGTTGGACACACATGTTTTATTGATAGATTTTAAAAGACATCTTGGTCATAGCTACCACGATCCAGTTAAGGGAAATCAAGCTAGAATTATGCTAGTTATATAGGGTGAGTAAACCACTTCTAAAACATAGTGAAACCAATAGATATAATATCATCATACTTACTGAATGGTGTTAATATCAATCGGATATAACTAGCAGACTCTTCTCTTATTGAATTTAGGCTCCAAATATGCTAGAAATGTACCATGCTTTGGAATCATAAAAAAAATGAGATCAACTATACATACAAGACAAAAGAGAGTGTAGAAACACAATAGTGTAAAGATCAAATCATAAGAAATTAATGTCAACATTATTATATTCTCGTAACAAACATCATCAGTTCTATTTTCTACTCTCTCTCTTTCCAGATGATGCTATTGGTATACATTGTAGTAAAACTATCCAAATACCTTACTTTTCTACATTCATGTTCTTGTCGAATTAATTCTTTGCCTATATGCATTGGAACCTACTAGTAGAAAGAGATCAACTCATGATTCCCATCACTAAAATCAAGATATATATAGTATAAATATAAAAAAAAAAATTGGAACAACCATATCTGGCCTATTTGGAACACAAGAACTCAGTCAACCTCATCCCTATTGATTCTTCGGCCACCATATCATGTGTAAATGACACTAATTTTGATATTAATTGAATGATGAGATAAATATTTTAACCATCAGAGATTAAAAGAAAGAAACACATACATCAAATAAAATTAAAGAAATCACAGACTAACCAACTAATAATATAAAAAAAAATAACAATAAAAATAAATCTGATGAGAAAATCATGAATCTACATATAAGAAATAAGATCAAGGAAATGAAATAAATCATACCTGGTCAATGTTAAAAATATCCTCTTAATTAAAGGTTAATGAGATCCAAAACCTCTTTAGCTTTGACTTCTCTTCAGGTACCATGGATCCTCCCTAAATTCTTCAACTCTTCTTCAGCTTTCATCAATTTTCGGTAAAAAAAAATCTGATCAGAAATGATCGATCGGAGAAGAAGAAATGAGCCGGAGTTCCGATGATTTTAACGGAAAAAATGAAGATCTTTGGATTAGAGATAACAGCCAACAGCAATCGGCTTCAGATTTGCCGGATCCTTGCTGGAGAAGGTGATCGGAGAAGCAGACCAGAATCCGGTAGACTTTGCAGGAGAAGACAAATTGCAGATCTCTCCCTCTCTCTCTCTCTCTCTAATCTGATTTCTCAGTTAGGGTTTCGAGTAGAAAAACATGACGGATCTAGGGTTTCACAGTGATGATGGCTATGGAAGCTAAAGAAGTGAGAAGGATGACTAGATTTATTCGGTGGAGATCAAATCTCCGGTAAGATGACCCGATTTTTGCAAGATCTTGCCGGAGAAGATGACTCGATCGGAAAAAATGGAGGACCGAGTTTAGAGCTTCAGATCGGAGTATAGTAGATAGTGAAATAGCAGATGGAGAAATGAAGAATGGTTAGCCGGACTCAAACTCACCGGAGAATGAAGATCGGGGAAGACGACGATGAGAAAACTAGGGTTTCTTGCACAGATCTCACTCTCTCTCCTCAGATTTTCTCTGTCTAGAAAATTAGAAAAAAAAACTCTCTTTTTTTTTTAATGATAGCTTAAACCGATATTTATATAAATTTAAGCGGTTGATATCGACACTCCCATTTGATAAGCGCACACATGCGCGACCCCAGCTGGCTAATGCACCCTCTCCACGTTTGATAACTGCACTAACTCCACTTGTCTTTTTCGAATTTTTTCGTCGAATCTTTCTGGAATTTTGCAGGGATTTTTCTGGGGTCTTAAGGCTTCTAAAAATGTATTCAAGGGTACTTGGGGCCTCTGGCTAACTTGAATTTTCCTTCAAATACACGGATTTTGGGGTAAAATGAAAAACCTAGTGGGCCACCCCCTCATTTGCTCTACACACATTATTTCGGTCCATTTACTAGGCAAAACGAGCTCTGATCTCGATGAAATTTGCAGGGGGTTAGAAGAGACCCTCATCCAGCCTAGGGTGAAGTTTGGAACCTTAATGCCGAGATTCGGATGGATTTGTCAAGAGCCGGAAAGGTTTAGGGCTTAGTCAAAATGGGGTGTCTACAGATGCCCCTCTTTGGCAGAGCGTGCTTGTCGCGCGAATGTCAAAGCTGAACAGACGTCACATTTTGACTAACCCCAAAATTGATGTAGAGAACGGGATGGAGAAAATGACTTGGTAAAGGTTGGATTATAAGAGGGTTGGTTTGTTAGGAATGTTGGTTTTCTGCTCAGAGGCGGATGGTTTTATGCTCAGAGGCAAAATGGTTTATGCACGGAGGTTGAAAGGTTTTAGCTTAGATGCTAGGGAATTTTAGCTCGGAGGCCTGAGTCTTTGCACAGAGGCTTGTTTCTATGTTCAAAATCATGGTTTTATGCTCAGAGGCGAGGATTTATGCTTGGAAGCAAGGTTTTATGCTCAAAGGCAAGGATTTATGCTCGGAGGCAAGGAATTTATGCTCGGAGGCAGGATTTAAGCTTGGAAACAAGGAATTTATGCTCGGAGGCAATGATTTATGCTCGGAGGCAAGGATTTTATGCTCGGAGGCAGGGTTTTACGCCCGGAGGCACGGATTTATGCTCGGAGGCAAGGAATTTATGCTCGGAGGCAGGGAATTACTCGGAGGCAATGGGTTTATGCTCGGAGGCAGAGTTTTTATGCTTAGAGGCAGGATTTTATGCTCGGAGGCAGGGTTTTATGCTCGGAGGCAGGGAATTATGCTCAGAGGCAAGGAATTTATGCATAAAAGCTTGATTTTTTAGCTCGGAGGCTAAATGGTTTATGCACAGATGCAGATGATTTAATTTGAATGCTTGGTTTATTTACATTTTGTGGATAGAAACTCCACTGGGGATTATGAGATAGATTTTCAATAAGATGATAAGAAAGACTCTCAGAGGAATTTGACCAAAAACTCTACTGAAGCTCTTCTTATCTTCATTTAATGAAATTAATTATCTCAATTATCAGAGTTCACTTGATATCTTTTATAACCTGAACAGGTTATAAAAGATGCCCCTAGTACGAATTTACTTCCATGACAAATTCATAGGAGAACAAACATAGGGAACATTGTAGCAAAGGCTTTCATTTCCTGAATTTTTGAAATTACAAATCTTTTCAAATACAACAGACTGAATCTGATAATTTTCTTCTCTTTCTGTCCGCTGCCAATACTTCGAATGGTCTGAGTACTATCCTTCTGAACTCTGTTCTGCTTTGCATCATTTTCAAGGATCCACAACTTCAACACTTTTCTATCACTCCCACCTTGGAGAGACATTGACCACACAGGACTCCCCACACAAGACTTTGGAGTTTAACCTTGACTTTGACAAGGACTGAACTGTGGTTAACAACAAAGGAAGGCTTTGACCATGACATGACTTGGGTTCTAAGAGAAACTGAATCTGCTTTTCAGCCTGATAATTATTTTAAAATGGTACAGTCTACCACTTCTTAGAATCTTTCGAAAACCGTATTTAAAGGTATTTCATTCCTCTTTTCAGGTTTTCCGTCATGGTTATTATCCCTTTGGTTTGCTTAGTCTTAACTCCTTAGCTTATAGAGTGTCAGAAGAATCTCTACTGGCGCTTACTCAGACTTCAGAGTAATGCCTCAGAAGAAATGAAAGTCTTGCTGGCATTCAGAGATTTTGTCCTTTTGAAGTCACTGCCATGACCAAATCGCCTTTTCAGGTTTTTGATTTGGCGGACTGCATGCCTTAATTTTTGCCTGGACTGTCTGCCCTTGCAGATTTTCCATCCAGCAGGCTCTGCACCTTGATTTTTGCCTAAGCCGCCCTTTCGGGTTTTCAACTTAGCAGGTGAATGACCCTAATTTTTGCTTAGACCGCCCTTTCGGGTTTTCAGTCTAGCGGGTCTAAGACTCCATCATTTTT
Source organism: Tasmannia lanceolata (assembly GCF_043159265.1). Lineage (NCBI taxonomy): Eukaryota > Viridiplantae > Streptophyta > Magnoliopsida > Canellales > Winteraceae > Tasmannia > Tasmannia lanceolata. The sequence goes on from NW_027518679.1 coordinate 49,063,463, forward strand.
TCTTTCTTTCTGTTTCTCTACAAACCTTGACCTAAAATACACCAGAAGGACTTTTAGGTAGGCTTGGGTTCAAACAGGTTACATATTGGTGATTTTTCATGTATTTGACCGAATCTGGCCCTCCAGACTGCCTACGTATCCCCAAAGAAATGGGAATCAGGTCTGCGTAGTTCGCCCATTTTTGGGGTTTCAAGGATTGTTTGTTTTGTTCTTTCTTTCATGTTTTTAAGGATTTGAAAGATTTGGAGGTTATGAAAGATTTGACCGAACCTGAATTGATCAGGCTACCTACGTACCCTGTAAAGAGGGATCAGGTCATGACGTAGTTCAGGTTCAATATCTTTTATGACACAAGTCATAAAAGATGCCCCTGGTTTAAGTTTATCAAAGAAAGAATGTTTTTATTTTTAGGCTCAAAGTGTTTGCAAATGATTTTTGACTTTGAGGTTGTTGGCTTTTAAGCTCTGATCGATCAAAGACGACCTCCTGGTGTATTTAAGCATAATACTTCTTTAGTTGGTCCAGGTTTGTAGGTTCTGTTAATTTTTCTCCATTTTCATTAAGGATCCTTACGGCTTTTCCAGGCAGGACTTCATCAACAATGTAAGGACCAGACCAATTTGGCCTGAACTTCCCTCTGGGATCAAACACCGGTGCCCTATAAGACTTCAAGACGAGATCTCCTGGTTTCAGGTCCCGGACCTTGACTTTCTTGTTAAAGGCTCTTTCAATTCTTCTCTGATACCCTTGGATGTGATACAAGGCTCTCAGCCTCTTTTCATCAATCATCTGCAATTCCTGATGTCTGGCTTTGGCCCACTCAGACTCTGGCAGATTCGCTTCCATCATAACTCTTAAAGACGGGATTCTCACTTCAACAGGGAGGACTGCTTCCATTCCGTAAACTAGAGAGTACGGAGTTACACCTGTAGAGGATCTGATCGACGTCCTGTAAGCCCACAAAGCATACGGGAGTTTATTTGACCAATCCTTATAAGTCTCGGTCATTTTGCTAATAATAACCTTGATGTTCTTATTAGCTGCCTCTACAGCGCCATTTGTCTGCGGTCTGTAAGGAGATGACTTATGATGCTTGATTTTAAATTCTTCGCACAGGTGCACTACCTCTTTCTTGAAGTGAGATCCATTGTCAGAAATCAACTCATGAGGTACTCCATATCTGCAAATGATGTTTGCACGGATGAACTTCGCAACTGTATTGGAAGTTATGGAAGCATATGAAGCAGCTTCTATCCACTTCGTGAAATAGTCAATGGCCACCAAGATGTACTCGTGCCCACTTGACGACTTAGGATAGACTTTGCCAATGATATCAATCCCCCATACTGAAAATGGCCATGGCGAGGTCATAGAATGCAGCTCTGACGGAGGCACATGAATAAGATTCGCATAGACTTGGCATTTATGACATTTCTTCACAAATGCGAAACAATCTGTTTCCATTGAGGGCCAATAGAAACCGAGTCTAAGGATCTTCCTTGATAGCATTTTACCATTCATGTGAGGACCACAAACACCTTCATGTGTTTGTTCAATGAGCTCCGCAGCCTGATCTTCATCAACACACAGAAGCTGAATCCCATCAAAGGATCTTCTGTACAATTCTTCACCACAAATGATGAAGTTAGCGGCGAATCTCTGAAGAGTTTTTCTCTCTTTGCTGGAAGCTTCAGGGGGATGGCCATTGCCTGAAATGAGATTTCGGATATCAGTATACCACGGTTTTCCATCTGGACATCGCGCTGATATCTCAATGGCATTTACATGCGCTGGAGCCCATTGCGACCTCACAGCTAGAGGCTGAACCTCCATTGTCTCAGAAATATCCAACATCGAGGCTAAGGTAGCCAAGGCGTCTGCAAAATGATTCTTGTTTCTCGACAGATGGGTAAATGTGATACTCTTGAATTTCTTGGCCAGAGACTCGAGATAGAAATTATACGGGATCAATTTCGATTCTCTTGTCTTCCAATTACCATTGGTTTGACAAATTATCAGAATTGAATCTCCAAATACATCAATCTCTTGGACTTTCAAAATTAAAGCTGCCTCAAGTCCTGCGATACAAGCTTCGTACTCTGCCATGTTATTTGTACATTCGAATTGTAACTTGATGGATATTGGGATGTATTCTTTCTTGGGAGATATAAGCACTGCTCCTATTCCTTGTCCTCGATTGTTTACAGCTCCATCAAAGTACATTGTCCATCTGGTACTTGGAATTTCTTTTTCAAGTTCCATGATCTCTTCATCAGGAAATTCAGCCTTCAGAAAAGCATTCTCCTCAACAGGAGCATCAGCTAGCTGCTCAGCAATAACCCGTCCTTTGACAGATTTCTGAGTGATGTATGTGATGTCAAACTCAGATAACAATAGCAACCACCTTGCAGTTCTTCCTGTAAGGGCGGGCTTCTCGAATAAGTACTTCAACGGATCCATCCGTGAAAGCAGAAATACCTTATTCGATAATAGATAATGCCTAAGCCTTTGAGTCGCCCAGACTAATGCTAGACAAGTCTTTTCCAAGATAGTGTACTTTATCTCGTACTCTAGCATTTTCTTACTGATGTAGTAGATAGGCTTCTCCTTCTTAGATCCTACATCTTGCTGAGCAAGCATACAACCCATTGCTGTATCTGTGATGGACAAATACATCAACAATGGTTGACCCGGAATGACTGGGGATAAGACAGGAGGCAAAGACAAACACTGCTTGACCTTTTCAAATGCTTCCTGACATTCTTCATTCCATTTCTTGGAGGAATTCTTTTTCAATAATTTGAAGATGGGTTCACATGTCATAGTTAAATGAGATATGAATCTCCTCAAGTATTGCACCTTGCCAAGGAATCCACGAATTTGCTTTTCCGTCTTTGGTGGTTGCATTTCTTGGATAGCCTTGATTTTCTGAGGGTCCACTTCGATTCCTCTTTCACTGACCATGAATCCCAGCAACTTCCCTGACGTGACCCCAAATACACATTTATTTGGGTTCAAGCGAAGTTGAAACTTTCGGATTCGCTCAAAGAACTTTCTCAAAGCGACTGTATGCTCTGGCCGAGTCCTGCCTTTGACAATCATGTCATCGACATAGACCTCGACCTCCTTATGAATCATGTCATGAAGAAGAGTAGTCGCAGCCCTCTGATAGGTAGCTCCAGCATTTTTGAGGCCAAACGGCATTACTCGGTAACAGTACGTACCCCATTGAGTAATAAATGCCGTCTTCATCATATCCTCAGGCGCCATCTTGATCTGATTGTAGCCTGAAAACCCATCCATGAAAGATAACAGAGCATGTCCAGCAGTGTTGTCTACCAGGATATCGATGTTCGGAAGAGGAAAATCATCTTTCGGACTGGCCTTGTTCAGATCTCTGAAGTCAACGCACATCCTGACTTTTCCATCTTTCTTGGGCACAGGAACTATATTTGCAAGCCATTCGGGATATTCCACTACTTCAATGAATTTTACTTCAAGTAGCTTCTTAACCTCATCATGAACTTTCAACTCCCATTCTGTCTTGAGTTTTCGGAGTTTTTGCTTCTTCGGCTTGATGCCCGGAATTAGAGGTAATTTGTGTTGCACAATGTCCTCACTCAATCCCGGCATGTCATCGTAAGACCAAGCAAAAACCTCCTTAAACTCTTTTAGCAAAGTGATTAATTCTTCGCGCTCCTCAGGAGATAAAGTTTTGCCAATCCGAATCTCCCGAATTAAAGTTTCATCACCTATATTTACGGTTTCAATTTCTTCTTCGAGTGGTTTTGCTCGGCGAATCTCCTCTTGTTGAATCATGTATTTGATTTCAAAAGGAGTTTCGTCGGCTTCCTCGTTTGAGGGGGAGTCTTGATTATTATTATTATTAGTTATTTGATCAGGCTTTGAAGCAGAATCAGAAACAGAATTAGAAATAAAGACAGGATCGTACACAAATGAATCTTTTATTTCTTTTGCAGAATTGATGATTACATCGAATGATTCACCCACATCGGGCGTTACAGACTCTGAATTCAAATGAAATGACATGTTGACATCAGTATCAACATAGACAGGACTATGTACAAATGAAGAATCAGTGAAAACATCTTCTGACTGAGACTCGACAGGAACCGACTCTTCACCACCTCCGAGAACTACTCCGACCTCTATGGTACCTGCATCAAAAGAAAAGTTAGAAATGACAGACTCTGGGTTGAACTCAGAAACTGACACATTTTTTGAAATGACTGACTCTTTTGAAAGGACTGGACTATACTGGAGGACTACTTGGGGTATAACCTGTGCGGTCCAATTGTCTAAAGGTCCAGTGGCTGGAGTAATGCAATCCCTTGGGCTCGTGAAGGGCACATCTCCTCCAATCATAGCGACGATTGGGGCCTCAACCTGATATAGGGAGTCTAGGAGATGCGGCTCAATATTTTCTGCCCAATCTGCAGCTGGTTTTTCTGCTATCGATGCCAAGGCAAACTGCTCACTATAGAAATCTTCTGACAACTCATCTGTGAAGAAGATCTCTAACCCTGGAAGCCTCTTCCCAGTCTTATCGCCCCAGGTCTCAGGAAAACCATAGAACGGACAGTCTGCCCCTTCTTTTCTGAATCGGCCGTTCATAATCATGCTGTACGGTCCTGTCGGAAATTCTGTACCCCGACGACGGCATTCAGCCCACTTCATCATATAACGCTTCATTTCTTGAACCTCTTTCGGAGTTGGCTCGTACCCTAACCCGAATAATCCGCCGACTGCTTTCAATTCCGGCCACTCAGTTGGGCCCTGCAGATTTCTTCCCAGACCAGTTCCCGGGACATAACCATACTTTCGCATTATCTTCACCACTTGAGTGTTCGTGCTTGATAAAAACATTATCTCTTCATTCATTGCTTCCCCAAAGGAAATAGTAGAGACTTCTAATGAAAAGCCAGTTAAACTAACATCTCTTGATTTTTCATTGCTCAGTTCAGATGTTATTTGTCCAACTTCCGGCTCAGGGTCTCCTCGCACTGTGATCACCTTGTTATTCCTAACAAATTTCAACTTCTGATGCAAAGTTGAAGGAATAACTCCGACCTTGTGCAGCCAAGGTCGGCCCAGAAGAAGGAAGAAAGAAGTCTTTATATCGAGTACTTGGAATTCAACCTCAAAGGTTTCTCCCCCTATTTCGATATCGGTGGCCAGTATCCCGATCACGTCTCTTCTCGTACCATCGTACGCTAATATGCCTTGCTCAGATGGTATGAAGTTGTTGGGTCCAAATCCCAAAGTAACAGCGGTGCTCAAGGGACATACGTTTAGAGCAGACCCGTTGTCTACTAGCACTTCAGGTACCCTTTTCTTGTTGCAGATTATGGTAATCCTGAGAGGTCGAGTGTGATCTCTACCCTCCGGAGGCAAATCCTCATCAGTGAAGGATAAAGTCTTTGAGGTCCTTGCCATGGCAACTAGACTTACTAGTTCGTCAGGAGTAATCTCGACTGACACTTGGGATGCGTTAAGCTCTCGAAGTACAACTTGTCGGTGCTTTGGGGATGCCATCAACAAACCCCAAATTGAAACATTAGCTTGTGTTTTCTTCAATTGTTTCAACAAGTTGTCTTCTTCTTCTTCTACAGTCTGTCTTTGCCTCTGATTTTCTGATGCTCGGGCTATTTCGGCAGGATTCTCAGCTCTGAGTTCAACTGGCTTAAAGACCCGACCACCACGTGTGACATGACGAAGCTCGTCACACTGATCCTCTAGAAGCAACAAGTCTTCTTCCTCTAGTCTCAAAACATAGGGGACTTTTTCTTTCATCTCTTCTTCCTCCTCACTCTTGAGGACATAAGAACAAGAACACTCAGAGGATCCTGTTAATCCTTCATCTGGAAGGGACAGTATGTAAGGCTTCTTGTTTTCAATCGCTTCGTCTTCATCATCCCATCTCAGAACATACGGTCTATCAGAAATAACCGCACAAATACGGGAGTGATCTAAGAGGATTTCTTCAGTGAAAATGGCATACACGTTCGGGGGAGGCATTGCATGTGTAGGCAATGGGTTTCGAGTGACATTCGGTACTTCAACGGCAAGATCCTTTGCTTCTATCATGTCTTGGATCTTGTGTCTTAAAGCCATGCATTTGTCAGTCAAATGCCCTGAATTCTGATGATAATCGCAGTATTGGTCCTTCCTCCAATACTTGGGCAAAGGGTTGGGAAGCTCTCTAGGTTCCAACAAAGTAATCTTTTTATCTCTCAGCAACTTCTTCAAAGCCACTGATAAGGAGTAAGGGAGGGGGTCAAACTGACGAAAAACCTTCTTTTCAATAGGCCTCCTGACTTCAGTCACCGTTCTGGATGGTGGTTGATCATAACCCGGTGGTCTGGCATAACTGGAAGGCCTGGTATAGTTAAGATTGTGCACCTCCTTCGGTGCCACAATAGGTCTTTTTCCCTCTCTCACATCAGACGAAGATCTTGATCTTAGTCCCTTGGACAAAGCATCTTCGATTTGAGTCCCTGTTTTTATCAGATGATTGAAGTCCAGAAAATACTGAATAGCCATGTGATGATAGTATTGCGGGGATAGGTTCTTGACAACAATCTTAATTTGATCGGCATCTGATAATCGATGTGTCATCTGCGCCGCTTTACGCCTCCATCGGCGAATGAAAGAAGTGAAGGTTTCATTGTGCCCTTGTTTCAGCGCCTTCAGATCTCTTTTTGTCACATCTATTCCCTCCTCCATGGAGAATTGCTCAACAAATCTATTGGCAATATCCTCCAGAGTTCTGATCTCTTCGGTTTTCAAGCTTAAAAACCATTTCTTTGCTGTTCCAGTAAGAGATCTAGGGAAAAGAAGAGCAATCTGCTCTGGAGTAAGCCCATGCTGCTGTAAGAGAGGAATAAGGGCTTTCAGATGACTCTTGGGACATCCTGTCCCATCATACTTATCATGATCCGGCATCTTGAAATTAGGAGGTAGCACAACTCCCGGTATTATCATATACTCGGCCATGTTTAATTTTTTCGGACCCTGCATTTTCATGCTCTCCATCTCCTGGGCCATCTTATCCAACCTATCGACTATCCCCTTGCCTTTATCCAGATGGGGGAGACAGTTCTCTTCTTCATACTGCTCGTCATCAGAATGGTCAAAGACTGGCAACACAGGAGGCTGAGCCATCATAGGAGGTGGGCGAGGCATGATTGGGGTTTGCTGAGGTGCAGGATTCTTGGTAGTAGATTCTCTGTCATTCTTTAATCGGGCTATTTCTTCATTAATGGTACTCAATTGCAACATTATAGCTTTCATCATCTCAATGGTGTCCATACTATTTTGCCCATTCTCTGCCATCGCTTCAGGGGTTGGTTGGACGGGTGAAAGTATTTCTTGAAAATTCAAGGAAGGCGATAAAGGAGAAGTAAAAGAAAAAGGTGACAAGGATTGCCGGCTCAGCCTGGAATCAGATGTCTGACGGGACCAGGTTGGTTTTGAAACGAGGATTTTCTTAGGAGCAATGGCTGCTCAATCAAGAATCCTGAAATGGAAGTATAATCACTAGATTAAAATTTTGATAATCGAGATAAACTATCTTGATCAAACAATGACAAAAGAAACAAAAACACACTTTCATTAATAAAATCCAAATTGTGATTACAACGGATGAAAAAATTAAACTCTGATCACAGCTGGATAAACAGACTGACAAGAATGGGAAATGCAGAAATTGGAATAACAAAACATGATATGGATCTTCAAGGTTCCTCAATCCGAGCTCTCCGGCTTGCGGGCTCTTCCGATATTTCTCCACGTCGGAATTTGCGAGATAAACCTAACCTCCTTTCTATATTTTTATTTCCCCAAGCAGCCACAATGGATCGGACGAGATCAGGAGTAAGATCTTCACAAAGAGGAGGGACTATGATTCCGGGAGGACATGGAATTCCCGTAATCTGATGGAGAATTCGAATGGGTGCATAAAAAGAAGATTTCTCGGTACCCATGAGGTAAACAAATGAATGTGGGTAAGTGCTAGTAAAAACATGAAAACATGAATGACTTACCCAGCGAAACTGGCTCTCCTCTACATGTTGTAACCAATTGTGCCATTCATCAATGGACTGAGGTTGGTTGGCTATTGGTTTCCATGTATGGAAATTCTTCAGGGTATACGGATTTTGTTTTTGTCGCTGAAGAATTTGAAATTTTTCACCAAGCCAGACATACAACAACTTCACACACCCACAGAAATTGTCCTTGATATTTTGGGAAGCAATAAGATCTAGTCCCAAAAAGGTCTCTGCTAACATGGTAGGAATGGGATTCCTCCCTTTGTTAATTTGGTCTACCACAGTTAACAAGGTTAACGGAGCAACACGAGGGTTTTTCCGAATGACATATCGCGCAAAGACACTAAAAATCAAAGCATTACGTCGACAACTCTGAAAACGAGAGCTAGTAGGATCGACGTTTTCAGAAAAAAGGGTGATGAGTTTTTGAACTTGCACACACGTATCCGTTAAGCATGAAAGTGCATCAACGGTTTGATTTTTGAATAGCTTGCAAAAAATGGAATGAGAGGAATCTATGTTCGAAGATTGTATCCAAAGTCCATCTGTTGGGAGCTCTAATAAAGCACACCAATCTTCAAATATAGGACAAAGCTCGAATGATCCAAATCGAAAAACATGAAGATTAGGATCCCAGAATCTAGCGGCTGCTTGGAGAAACTTCCAATTTATATCGGAAACACTCAAATGACTGAAGGCACAAATGAACCGATCAGCCATACTCCTATCCGAGGATTCTAGCGGAAGAGCCCCAATAGTCTCGCTTATCCAGCCTTTCAACAAATTATTCGCCATGATTTAACCTAAACACAAAGAATAGGATGGGATAATTAGGGAATGGAGAATAACTTGGAATAAACAAAGAGTAAAGATGGACTTAACCAATAATCACAAGAAGGATATAATTGGCGACATCAAATGTTCCATTGATGATCAAAGATGATCAGAAACTCAGGGAAGAGACCACGGTCATAAAATGACAAAAGTAGATCATAGACCGGATCTAAATCTGAAAGGTGGACGACAAAAATGTACGATCAAGAAGATCAATAATGATAGACTAGGGTCATAGAGACAGCAGACAAGCTATCGACCATATCTAAGACAGGACGAACAATAATCTGAGTAATACAACAAAAGAATGGATAAATGAGGTTTGCATTTGAATGATGAAAACAGGTAATATTTATCATCACTGGGTCAAGGAATAAACCATAGCTATGAGTGTGACAGGTAGAAGCCACTAGCTAGGTTTAGATCTGGAAAATGAATATACACGATTGATTGATTCAAGCTAGGAATCTCTACTAGAAAGTAGGTCCTAAACTTATAATCAAAAGATATATGGACAAAATCTCCATGACTAGAGCAAAAGATAGGCCACGACCATGAGAGGGCAAGTAAAAGCCACTGGTCGGGTCTAGATCCGAAGAACGGACTGATATGACTAATTTGATTAGATAAGGAAGCCTCACTAATGAGTAGGCTCTAATCTGATAATCAAAATTATAGATATATACATATATATCCTAACCAGGGGCACCAGCCCTAAATATGATTCCATAGAGTCAAGAAGCTTGACTCAAGACAGACATGTGAGTGTATTAGGACTGCGACGTAGTCACATAAGGTGAGCTACAATAATCTAAGAAATAGGACATGGCTCCTAAATCTAAGCTCCAACATGTGTGAGCAACACATGTTCGTCCTTATATGAATGCAATATATATATAAGCACATGCAGATCCTAATTGGGTTTTACTAAATCAACATATATATCCATGTACATAATATATGTAAAATGAAAGTAGAGCTCCGGACTCAATCAGGTACTATGCATATGATCCATACTTTAAGTATATAACACAAGTACACCGAGTGTTATATACAGTATGCTTCATTGCTCACCGGCTGCTGTAAACACAAGTACACCGAGTGTTTACGACTGCAGCACTGGCGCATAGCTTGGTAATAGATACAACAGCACCATCTGGATAGTGATATCCCATGAGGCACGCATTATATCTATCCCGTGGAGCCAATAATAAGAAAATCAATAAAAGAAAATGAAGAACAAAATGATGTATGCTGTGCAATGTGTGAATCCCTTGTTTTAAACACCTATCTGGTGCCCCTGGATTCTAAGCGATTAAATTCCCATTTATAATGATTTTAGCTCAAAATTCTTCAAAATTAATAACAAATGGCATTTTAACAGAGTTAGGCAATGTTCCAAGAACTCCCCAGCAGAGTCGCCAGCCTGTGGACCCCGATCCGAGAGAGAGAGGCGCGGTGAGGGACATGCCCCCACACGCTAACCGGTCTCTAGATCATCCACGTGAATGGAGAGCTCTACCAAGGAACTCTCGAAAGAATGTGCCTCTCACAGCATGAGTGGCGATACAAAGGGAGATACCTCTCGATTCGGGGACTAGCCCAGATTCGAGGCGTACCTTAAACAAAGAAGAGTCGCCATCCAAGGAAAAGGGTCCAAGGATCCCATACTATGCTCTGTTGCAACGGATAACCAGAGATATAAAAGAGGGTTCGTGCCTGGTTACGAATTCGGAAGGTCTAAAGAGCACCTCATCCGCCCAAGTGCAAGCACCTGGTCTCTTATGCCATTTATTTATTAATTTTGAAGAGTTTTGGGTGAAAGTCATATGAAATAGGAACATATATCTCTGAGAAGACGTCTACCTAATCATGCATGTCTCAGAGATGACAAATTACACAAAATAAATGAAAGATGTGTCAACTAAGCAAAACTAGGTTATAAGTGACATGCCTAATGGGTGTCTGAGTTCTGTTGTACAAACACATGCATGCTACAGCAAAAGGTATAGGATATGTACGTGAAAGTAAGAAAACATAACAAAACACACAGCACAAATAAACTCTATACACAACAGGACAAGACAAATCCTAAAACTCTAATGCAGGACTTGACTCGGACCAAGATGGCCGTCCATCTTAGCTGCTCTACGTATCCCGGCCTCGGGAAGAATCGGAGTCAACGTAGTTCGATGCCCTATTCTAACTACGATGCCTAACCATCTAGAACCGCTATCCTAGACTCGATTCCACTAGACTCGACTGATTTTTAAAGCTTTTTCCACAATTGCTTAAGTTCAAGTGAATTGTAAGTTTTAGGACTCTATATGCCCTAACTAATGCAAGTTGTTTAGCCTTAAACTAATGCAGGTGGGCCCTACAACTTATGTATAACTAGGCTGTACATCCTAAAGAAAACCATGGGCTGGCTATATGCTTCCTAGTCTAGCCATCGGTTCGACTAAATGTCTAACCGATCGACTCGAGGCCTCCTAACTCTAAGGACACTCACACGACAGGACACACCACATCAATACAAATCAAGACCGACTCCTAACTCTAAAACACCCTAAATATCTAGGACAGACTCCTAACTCTAGGGGAAGATCTTTTTGAAAAGGTTTTGAAGTTTTTGTATTTTTGAAAGGTGTTTGAAATGTTTAAGTTTGAAGGTTTGGCTGGACTTGGGATGTGGATCCCAAGCTGCACTACGTACCCTTTAGAGAGGGATCAAGCCAACGTAGTTCGGAACAGATTTCCTAACTACTCCTAATGACTCAAGATTTTTGAGATTTTTGGTTTTTCAGATGTTTTTGTTGTTTTTAAGTATTTTTGACTCAAAGGGAATAAATCCTATCATCATAAGGGGAGGACAGACTCCCGAATATCCCGCAAAGGTTGGACAGCATCCTATACTTTGCGGGGGAAAAGAACAGAAACACAACTCTGCAAGGGTTGGACAGCATCCTATACCTTGCGAGAGCGGATAGAAGAACATGATCTGATGAAAGGTTGGATAAAATCCTAACCCCTATGATGATAGAATTTGATTCTTGAATAAGAGGACTGACTCTCTAGACTAAGAACGGATTCCTATGCTAGTGGACTATCAAACCAAAATAAAACTCACAAGTAATAAGGAAAAAAGAGACCCTGTGCATATTTGGCAAAGGAAAAAACATCCAGCCGGGCCGGACAGCTACCTAGCCCTAGGGTGCAACAAATGTGCAACCAGATACCCATATAGGATAGGGGTATGAAGCCAAGCCGAGTAGGATGTTCTCCCAAAACCACATGATACACAAAGAGGAGGAGGCTAATAGAATGAGACTGGGCAAGTCTCCTAGACATATAGGTAGGATAGAGAAAAAAATGCGAACAAGGAAAAAAAAAGACCTTGTGCATATTTGGTTTAAGTAAAACACCCAGCCGGGCCGGACAGCTACCTAGCCCTAGGGTGCAACAAATGTGCAACCAGATACCCATATAGGATAGGGGTATGAAGCCAAGCCGAGTAGGGTGTTCTCCCAAAACCAAACGACGCACAAAGAGGAGGGTTAGTAAGAGAATGAGACTAGGCAAGTCTCCTATATACAAAGGAGAGGTATGCAACTTGGACTGAGCAAGTCCCCTAAGGATGGACTCACTAATGAGACAAAGCTTGTCTCTAAAGGATACAACTTTCTCTGTCTGAGACATAGCCTGTCTCCCTAAATTGAGGCTTTAAATGACAAAATTTAAGGGTATCTCAAAAGACTGGGCATGTCTTAAAAACAAACGAGGGAAGGGCTACTCGGACTAAGAGAGTCCCCTAAGGATGGGCTTAGGCTAGCGCCTTCATCGCCCTACAAGAAAAGGGGATTCTAATATCTAAAGAAAATTAACAGCAATCTATAAGACTGTGTTAGTCTATCAAAGAGAGAAGAAAAAGCTATCAGATAATTGCAAATTTCACTCTATTTTTATAAAAATAAATTAAGTGCTAAGCAAAGAAGAATTTTCAATAAAAAAACAATACACAATCTAAAGCAATCATAAAATGATAAACATCATTAATTAGTCCAGACCAGCCGCTGGATAGCCTAATAAAGTAAAAACAAACAATATCAAACACTTCTAAACCAACCACAAACCCCAATACGGGGACCCCAATGAAATCAGATGATGCCAAAGTAATCATCTGATATCATATACACATGATAATATTTCTAATCCCGCCTTGAGATCAGACAGTACTCATGTCGATGATATCGAATAGAGTAGTCATCTGATCTCCTTCTTTCCTAAAACAGTTTATTTAAATAAATAAACAAGTATTATAAGCCTCAAGATATTCTCACCTGAGCATTCTATTTATCACCGTCTTCAAAATCTAACTTAAAACTTAGTACGAAAGAGAAGTAATAAATTTTCAATATTTTATAAGTACTGGACTACAGGATTAATTTTGGAAGTCTTTATAAAAATCTTCTCAAATTTTATTTCAAAGTACTCTTTATTCAGATCTCATCTATACAAATATTTATAAGTGAATTGAATCTCAAAGGTACGAATCCAAATAGAGGGTTGGGATGAATTGAATCTTAAAGGTACGAGTCCAAATAGAGAGTTGGACACACATGTTTTATTGATAGATTTTAAAAGACATCTTGGTCATAGCTACCACGATCCAGTTAAGGGAAATCAAGCTAGAATTATGCTAGTTATATAGGGTGAGTAAACCACTTCTAAAACATAGTGAAACCAATAGATATAATATCATCATACTTACTGAATGGTGTTAATATCAATCGGATATAACTAGCAGACTCTTCTCTTATTGAATTTAGGCTCCAAATATGCTAGAAATGTACCATGCTTTGGAATCATAAAAAAAATGAGATCAACTATACATACAAGACAAAAGAGAGTGTAGAAACACAATAGTGTAAAGATCAAATCATAAGAAATTAATGTCAACATTATTATATTCTCGTAACAAACATCATCAGTTCTATTTTCTACTCTCTCTCTCTTTCCAGATGATGCTATTGGTATACATTGTAGTAAAACTATCCAAATACCTTACTTTTCTACATTCATGTTCTTGTCGAATTAATTCTTTGCCTATATGCATTGGAACCTACTAGTAGAAAGAGATCAACTCATGATTCCCATCACTAAAATCAAGATATATATAGTATAAATATAAAAAAAAAAATTGGAACAACCATATCTGGCCTATTTGGAACACAAGAACTCAGTCAACCTCATCCCTATTGATTCTTCGGCCACCATATCATGTGTAAATGACACTAATTTTGATATTAATTGAATGATGAGATAAATATTTTAACCATCAGAGATTAAAAGAAAGAAACACATACATCAAATAAAATTAAAGAAATCACAGACTAACCAACTAATAATATAAAAAAAAATAACAATAAAAATAAATCTGATGAGAAAATCATGAATCTACATATAAGAAATAAGATCAAGGAAATGAAATAAATCATACCTGGTCAATGTTAAAAATATCCTCTTAATTAAAGGTTAATGAGATCCAAAACCTCTTTAGCTTTGACTTCTCTTCAGGTACCATGGATCCTCCCTAAATTCTTCAACTCTTCTTCAGCTTTCATCAATTTTCGGTAAAAAAAAATCTGATCAGAAATGATCGATCGGAGAAGAAGAAATGAGCCGGAGTTCCGATGATTTTAACGGAAAAAATGAAGATCTTTGGATTAGAGATAACAGCCAACAGCAATCGGCTTCAGATTTGCCGGATCCTTGCTGGAGAAGGTGATCGGAGAAGCAGACCAGAATCCGGTAGACTTTGCAGGAGAAGACAAATTGCAGATCTCTCCCTCTCTCTCTCTCTCTCTCTAATCTGATTTCTCAGTTAGGGTTTCGAGTAGAAAAACATGACGGATCTAGGGTTTCACAGTGATGATGGCTATGGAAGCTAAAGAAGTGAGAAGGATGACTAGATTTATTCGGTGGAGATCAAATCTCCGGTAAGATGACCCGATTTTTGCAAGATCTTGCCGGAGAAGATGACTCGATCGGAAAAAATGGAGGACCGAGTTTAGAGCTTCAGATCGGAGTATAGTAGATAGTGAAATAGCAGATGGAGAAATGAAGAATGGTTAGCCGGACTCAAACTCACCGGAGAATGAAGATCGGGGAAGACGACGATGAGAAAACTAGGGTTTCTTGCACAGATCTCACTCTCTCTCCTCAGATTTTCTCTGTCTAGAAAATTAGAAAAAAAAACTCTCTTTTTTTTTTAATGATAGCTTAAACCGATATTTATATAAATTTAAGCGGTTGATATCGACACTCCCATTTGATAAGCGCACACATGCGCGACCCCAGCTGGCTAATGCACCCTCTCCACGTTTGATAACTGCACTAACTCCACTTGTCTTTTTCGAATTTTTTCGTCGAATCTTTCTGGAATTTTGCAGGGATTTTTCTGGGGTCTTAAGGCTTCTAAAAATGTATTCAAGGGTACTTGGGGCCTCTGGCTAACTTGAATTTTCCTTCAAATACACGGATTTTGGGGTAAAATGAAAAACCTAGTGGGCCACCCCCTCATTTGCTCTACACACACTATTTCGGTCCATTTACTAGGCAAAACGAGCTCTGATCTCGATGAAATTTGCAGGGGGTTAGAAGAGACCCTCATCCAGCCTAGGGTGAAGTTTGGAACCTTAATGCCGAGATTCGGATGGATTTGTCAAGAGCCGGAAAGGTTTAGGGCTTAGTCAAAATGGGGTGTCTACATTACCCAGAAGGCTCCGCCATCCGTTGGGCAGGGGAAAGCACATAAAACTCCAGCACCCAGGTGATTATCTCCAACAACAGAGACGGCACGTATAACTATGCCATTACATCCGTCATTGATAGGCATAGATGCATTTTCATATTCTGAAGCACTGTTACAAATTTCAAGAACGGTGACGGTTCGCCTTCTTGCCAGAAACTTCAAAATTTCACTAAGTCTTTAGCCTCGTCGAGCTTCTATCACTTGGATCTGACCTCTCACCAAGCTCGATAGTGCTAAGGATATCAATTCGAACTTCAAGGTCACGCAGGTCCTCGCCAAACTCCAATTCGAACAAGACTTTTTCTGAGCTTCCAAAAGCTCGACCAAAATGAGAAATTAGCGATCTCATGATGGGCTCAATAGTTCGGTGCCAGGATGTGGATAAGCCCTTAACTCCGGAAACTACATTCTCGGCCTAAGAGCGGCTTGAGAAAGTTGGGGTGGGGGGGGATATATTAGGGGTGAAATCCATCTATCCTCTAAGCGTCAGACACGTGGCACCTAGCCTAATTAGGCAACTGAACTTGCCTCTTAGATAACAAGGGCAAGAAGGTCTCTCCATCTCCATGAATAGCAACCCCAAATAAATACGAAATTGCCCTAGGGGAAAGTTTGAACCTAGCATGACAATTCTCCAAAAAGTTCTGTGGTTTAAGACAGAAACTGGTACCCATGAGAAAACTCGGTACTCATCAAGATAAACTTGGAAAGTAAGTCCATGAGAAAGTCGACCAATAAGGAAAAACTCCCACATAGGCATGTATTTCAAACTGTCTAGGACTACTCCTTTATAAATAGACCCTCACGCTCAAAGCCAGGTATGTTCTCACCTCTAAGCACCTTTACTCTGCTTCGTTACCGCTTAGATTTCCTGCTTGTTGTCGATTTATGACTTGAGCGTCAGAGTGGTCTCCCGGAGTCCAAACTCCAGGACCCCTAATGCTTGTTCTTTGAGCGCTGGACGAGCACGGATCGAAGCTCTACCGAAGCAAATTCGACAGGAGCGGATTTCGACACCAACACTATGAGGAAAACAATATACAAGGATTACAATGGATTAACCCCAAAACCCACAAATCCGAAACCATTTCCGTGCTTTTCAACAAAGACCGTACTCAAAAGAGAACCCCTACAAATCCCAAGAGAAAACCTTAGGCCTGGCTCTGTTTGGTTGCAAAAAGTAGGGAAGACGGCTGAGCATTTCTAGGAATATGAAATACCAAATGTTGTTTGGTTGTCATTTTTTAGCTCAAATCCCATTGGACTACTAGACATGGAAGAGACATCATTATTAGCTTTTTACTTAGGTGGCGCCTATGTGGCGGGATTGTCCCCTCCTCTACTTTTCCAATGCAAACCTTGTTTTTGGTAAATTTTAGAGGGGAGAAGAGTAGAATATGATATGCCATGTGTAATCATTACTTTTTTCTCTCTTTCTCTCTCTTCTACTATTTATTTTGTTAATGACACCCCTCCGTTCTCCCACATGCTTTGACATCTAACCAAACACACTACCAAAATTCCCCAAAATTCCCTCTAATCTTCTCTAAGACAAGTCTACACATATCCCACTCTTGTCACCTCCTTGTTGAGTACTACTTCCACTAAAATCTCATCTAACCAATTGTGCGTGGGAGAGTAGCGGAATGGGAAGTCAAACGGGAGAAGCAAGGAATAGCGGTTGATGGGGTCCGAACTCAGTACTGATGGGTCCGAACTCAGCACTGATGAGGTCCGAACTCAGCAACCAATTGGCTATTGACGCATGGCCCTCACAGGGACCGCTGGAAAGCCAACACCTGTCCCTGCTAGGTGTGACACCTGGACCAATCAGGGACTTCCACCTACCCTTCCTAGGTATGAGACCTGGTCCATACAGAGGCCACCACCTGTCCTGGACAGGTGGCTTAGAACTACCACCTGTCCTAGACAGGTGGCTCAGAATCACTATAAATAGCCTTCACTTGTGCTAAGGTGAGGGATCTGAAAATAAAAACCCTAAGCTTTTGCTCAGACATTGCTCTGCACTCCTGCTCATACTGACTTGAGTGTCGAAGCGCCTGTCCGGAGCATCACTCCGGGTTGGTCCTCTGACCCTTTTTCTTCTTGTCTGTGCCCTTGTGCAGCGCAGGACTCCACCAGCCCTTCAGCCGTGACTTGTTAGATCAGCCCTTCCGGCCCTACCATAACATGTTACCAATTTTAGACCTAACAGATTTGGCGCCATCCGTGGAACCCCGCAACAAAAAGTTGTTCGGAACCTCACTTAAGCAATGGTAGGAAAACACGGATAGCATGTGCCAACCTCCCGGACGACCCGGGGTACAGCCCCCCGTGAAGGGAGAAGCGAGCGATTGGCCTCGCAGATAGAGGTCGGGGCGCCAGGGGAGCGCAGTCCGACTCGCTCGGACCGTTCAGACCCTACCCCGACCCCAAGGGAGATGCGGGCCCTTTTTCAAGAGATGACTGCTGTAATTGCGCAGTTCAGGAATCCGGCCACCGCACTCCAGCAGCACCCAGCCGAAGCCTCTCAGCCTGCCCAGGGGAGGGGAAGCTCCCGCCGAGAGCACACGCCTCCGCCCCGGGAGCAGACTCGCCACTCCACAAGACGAGATCACCTCTCCCGGGACAAGCATGTGCGCCCCGATCCTCGCCTACATCACCGGTCACGATCTCCTTCCATACAAAAGCATGGTAGCAAGAGAGATGCCACGCACGGAGAGGGATCGCGGCACCGGCGAAGGAGTCCGGCCAGTCAGTCCGGATCGGCTATGAGCCCGCCAGCAAGGAGAGAGAGGCCCGTCCACCGGGCAGAGGAAAGAGAGGACCCGGTGTAGCGAAGGATCTAGCAGATTGACCACCGGATCGAAGAGCTCGCCAGAGAGCAGGGCCGGCCTGCCTCTCGGATCTTCACAAGCACTCAACCATTTTCAGACAGAGTGCTCAGCGCGGAGGCCCCCGCGGGCTGGAAGATGCCCCAGGTTCCGCAGTATGACGGGACCACCGACCCCGTGGACCACTTGGAGACTTTCAGGACCACAATGCTCCTCAACGGGCTTCGGATGGATTCCTTTGCCGGGCATTCCCCACCACGTTGACCGGAGCAGCGCGGGACTGGTACTCGCGGCTTAAGCCCAGGTCCGTGGACAATTTTGATGATTTTGGGGATAACCTGGCCCGCCATTTCATGAGTAGCAGCAGACCCAGGAAGACGACCGCTTCGCTGATGGCCCTCAGGCAGGGAGATGATGAGGCCTTGAAAGTGTTCGTTGGTCGCTTTAACAGGGAAGCTCTCCAGGTTCCTAACCTGGATCCCTCCGCGGCCACGAACGCCCTTCTGGCCGGCGTCCGATCAACTGATTTCAGGCGAGCAGTGGCTCGGCGCAACCCGCAGTCCCTTGCAGACCTGATGGCTGGGGCAGAGGAGTACATCTCGGTGGAGGAAACTCTCGCCGCCCTGGACTCCACTGGCAGGAGAAGGCCCGAGGAGAAGAACCCTACCAAGCAGCGTAGGGATGATAAGTCTCAGAAGAAGGAGAGAAGCCCTTCCCGCAGGGAGAGAAGCCCTTCTCGAAAGGGGAGAAGCCCCCAAACGAGAGAGCATTACACGCGGCTGACCGCGTCCAGAGCACAAATCCTGGCAGCCATTCGGAAAGAGGACTTCATCCGTTGGCCGGAGAGGCAGAACTCATCGACGAAGAGAAACATGTCCCAGTACTGCAGGTTCCACAAGGACCACGGCCATGACACCAACGCGTGCCTTCATCTGAAGGAGGAGATCGAGCAGTTGATCAGCCGTGGGTACCTCGGAAGGTACTTGAAGAATGATGACAACAAAAGTGAATGCAAGGAAAAGCCGAAGCCCAGAGGCAGAAGCCCTCGCGGCGCTCAACCTCTAGGCGACCGCATTCAAGCTCCGGCCCCGGCCAGCCCCCCTCCTCAGGTACCTCAACCTCAACCTCATGGTGTTATTGGTACCATTTCAGGAGGGCCGACCGCAGGAGGAACCTCTTCATCAGCCCGCAGGACTTATGCCCGGCAGGTAAACGCCGTCCATACCTGCAGCAAGAAGGCCAGGCTAGAGAACGAGATATCCTTTTCAGATGCAGATCTCGATGGCCTGATCCTCCCGCATGATGATGCCCTGGTCATCACCATGCTGGTGGCCAACTGGGAAATGAAGAAGATCTTGGTCGACAACGGGAGTTCCGCAGACATCCTCTATTATCTTGGTGGAGGACCTGCATAGATTTTACAGACTTGAATAAGGCCTGCCCGAAGGACAGCTACCCGCTCCCAAAGATTGATCAGCTCATCGACGCTACTGCAGGTCACGAGCTGCTAAGCTTCATGGACGCCTTCTCAGGATATAATCAGATCAGAATGCATGAATCCGACATTCCGAAGACATCCTTTGTAACCGATCAGGGGACTTATTGCTATCGAGTTATGCCTTTCGGACTGAAGAACGCAGGGGCCACCTACCAGCGGCTCGTCAACAAGTTGTTCAGAGAACAAATCGGCCGCAATATGGAAGTATACGTGGACGATATGCTGGTCAAGAGTAGAGCTGCCTGCAATCATGTTGCCGACCTCGGAGAAGCGTTTCAAGTCTTGAGGGAGCACAACATGAAGCTCAATCCGACCAAGTGTACGTTCGGCGTCGGAGCGGGCAAGTTTCTGGGCTTCATGGTAAGCCAGAGAGGGATAGAAGTAAATCCTGAGAAAATCAAGGCGGTGATGGAACTGACTCCGCCCAGAACTATCAGAGAAGTACAACGCCTGACCGGACTAGTAGCTGCCCTGGGGCGTTTCATCTCTAAGTCCGCAGAAAGATGTCTTCCGTTCTTCAACGCAGTCAAGGGTATAAAAACCGCGCCCTGGACTCCGGAGTGCCAAGCGGCGTTTGAGGAGCTGAAGCAGTACTTGTCCTCTCCACCGTTACTGTCGAAGCCAGAGCCAGGAGAAGAGCTGATTCTGTATCTCTCAGCGGGACCTTTGGCAGTCGCAGCAGTACTGATCAGAGAGGAGTACCACCAGCAAAAGCCGATCTACTATGTCAGTAAGGTCCTCCATGATGCAGAGACAAGATATCAGCGGGTCGAGAAGCTCGTATATGCCCTCGTTATGGCAGCCAGAAAATTAAGGCTGTATTTCCAGGCGCACACGATCAAAGTCCTGACAGGACAGCCTCTGAGGCAAATCCTCCACCGTCCAGACACTTCAGGTCGACTTGTGAAGTGGGCCGTGGAGCTCAGCGAGTTTGACATCAAATATCTGCCCAGGCCGGCAATCAAAGCCCAGGTTCTTGCGGATTTCATAGCTGAATGTACCATGCCAGATTCAGACCCCGGGTCAGAAGCAGCGCTTCCTACAGCAGCAGAACTGGTTATATTCGAGCAGCAGGTCGAAGCCGAAGCGGTTCCGCTTACAGGGCCCGAGGATGCACCTCCTCCGACCAGTCCGCTTCCGTGTTCTGAAGAGCCGCTCTGGGAGGTGTATGTTGACGGATCTTCAAATAAAGGTGGCAGCGGTGCCGGGCTAGTCCTCACAGGGCCAGATGATTTCGTCCTGAATTATGCCTTGAGGTTTGGATTCCGTGCGTCAAACAATGAGGCAGAGTACGAAGAGCTCATCGCCGGAATGAACCTCGCCACTCAGGCCCGTGCTCAGAAACTGAAGGCGTACTGTGATTCGCAGCTAGTCGTATGTCAGATTCAAGGAGTATATGAGGCCCGTGAAGAGCGAATGATCAAATATCTGCACAGGGTCCGTGTCCTGGCCGGCAAGTTCGAAAGTTTTGAGATCATCAGAGTCCCCCGGGCTGAAAATACAAAGGCTGATGTGCTCTCAAAGCTAGCGGCTTCAGGCTACACCGCTCTCAAAGAAATCCGTATGGAGTTCCTAAAGACCTCCAGTATTGATGAGCAGCCCGTCGTAGTAATGCAGATCGACGACGAGCCGTGCTAGATGGATGAGATCATCAGATATTTGTGCAGCGGAGAACTCCCCGGGGAGAAAAAAGAGGCCCGTAAAGTCGTACAACGGGCAGCAAGGTTTTCATTTGACGGCGAGACTCTATACAAGAGATCTTACACCCTCCCGTACTTGAAGTGTCTCCGGCCAACCGACGCCCTGTATGCCCTGCGAGAGACCCATGAGGGGATTTGGGAAGAACATCTTGGGGGCAAGGCCCTGGCCATCAAAGTCCTTCTAAGAGGCATGTACTGGCCTACATTGAGACAAGATGCACTGAGCCTTGTGAAGAAGTGCGAGAAGTGTCAGAAATTTTCTCCCGCCGTTCACCAGCCTGCCGTGCCAATGGCTCCGATCATCAGCCCTCTCCCGTTTGCTATATGGGGAATGGACATCTTAAGTCCTTTTCCGCCGGCCTCCGGAGGCCGCGAGTTCGTCGTTGTCGCCATTGACTACTTTACGAAGTGGGTAGAAGCTGAACCCCTGGCCAAGATCACCGAGCAGAACATCCAGAACTTTTTCTGGAAATCAGTGGTGTGCAGATTCGGGATACCCCGGGTCCTCATAACGGACAATGGCAAACAGTTCGACTCGAGGAACTTCAGAAAGTTTTGTGCGGATCTGAAGATTGAGCAAAGGTTCACTTCCGTGGCACACCCTCAGACGAATGGACAGACCGAAGTGACGAACAGGACTCTGCTGTAGGGGATAAAGAAGAGACTGGATGATAAGGCCGGACGCTGGGCTGACGAGCTGTACCATGTGCTCTGGGCGTATCGGACTACCCCACGCACTGCAACGGGTGAGTCGCCTTTCAATCTCTCCTTCGGAACAGAGGCTGTGATCCCGGTTGACATCGGCGTTCCTTCCCCAAGAATTGTTCACTTCAATGAACAACTTAATGGGGACGGACTCCGTGCCAACCTCGACTTGCTTGAAGAAGTCCGTGAGGAGTCACAGATCAGTGCCGCAGCGTATAAGCAAAAGGCGTCTAGATACCATGACACGAAGATTCGACCAAGGGAGTTCCGCACAGGCGACCTAGTTTTGAGGAAAGCGGCCGTCTCCCAGCCAAGAAGGGTGGGCAAACTCTCCCTGACTTGGGAAGGGCCGTACCGAGTCAAAGAGGTCATCCGTCCAGGAAGCTACCGCCTAGATACACTTGACGAGCAGCTGCTGCCGCACGCCTGGAATTCCAGAAATCTTCGAATATACTATCAATAGTCTTTTCCTTTGCCTTTGAAGGCCTGTAAAGAATCCCTGTAATGAAATTTCAAAAAGAAATAAAGTGGAGTTGTCAGCAAACTGTGTCCCTCACTTTTGAGTCACTAATATATGCCAACTCCTCCAATTAAAGACTCTAAGTGTTTGCAGACTTAGCTCTCATTCTAAGTGTTTGCAGACTTAGAGAACAGCAGTGGAGCACTCCGGCGCGTCCAATTTGGTGTGGAGACCAGTTCCGACCACATGGACCCGCCCTAGTGAAAACCTCCTCAAAGACCTGCCCGGCCTAGCCGTCTACATCCGAAGCCGGCCAGGATACGGCGCAACCGCTAAACGCCAAAACACCTGCCCGGCCTAGCCGTCTACAGTCTTAGCCGGACAGGATACGGCGCAAACACCAGGCGCCAAAAAGCCTCTAAGTGTTTGCAGACTTAGCCCTCATTCTAAGTGTTTGCAGACTTAGAGAACAGCAGTGGAGCACTCCGGCGCGTCCAATTTGGTGTGGAGACCAGTTCCGACCACATGGACCCGCCCTAGTGAAAACCTCCTCAAAGACCTGCCCGGCCTAGCCGTCTACATCCGAAGCCGGCCAGGATATGGCTCAACCGCTAAACGCCAAAACACATGCCCGGCCTAGCCGTCTACAGTCTTAGCCGGACAGGATACGGCGCAAACACCAGGCGCCAAAAAGACTCTAAGTGTTTGCAGACTTAGCTCTCATTCTAAGTGTTTGCAGACTTAGAGAACAGCAGTGGAGCACTCCGGCACGTCCAATTTGATGTGGAGATCAGTTCCGACCACATGGACCCGCCCTAGTGGACACCACCTTAAATACTCTAAGTGTTTGCAAACTCGGAGACAGAAGTGGATCAGTCCGGCTAATGACATCCGGTTAACCACTCCGGCTCGGCAGCCGCCTTTTCCCTCTGGTCGGCTCTCTCCCTCGCAGTTAGGAGATCCTGCACGGCTTGGTTCTTGACCCTCTGCACCTCGTCCTTGAGGCTGTTGCATTCGGCCTCTTTGACCTGGACGATCTCACTAAGTCCGTCCTTGTCCTTTTGGAGCTCGCCCTTCTCGGACTGTATCTGTGTGAGCGTCTCAGAGAAGAGATAACTCTTCTTTGCCATATCTCTAGAGTATACTTGGAGCTGATAGAGGGCGGAGGCGATCGCCTCTGCACAGGTCTCCGGCACCTCTTTCTCGACTTCCCGTCGGTCATGTGGGAGGACGCCCTGGTACATCAGTTCTGTGGCTACCCGGCTATCACCCAGGCCGGTGTCCGTTTTCTGCACCGCCCAGTTTGGGCGGAAAACACTGTCACCTCTCGCCGCCGTGGCGGCAGGGATGCCCAGGACTGGCCCGCCGTGCCGGGGCCCTGTCACCTGTGCAGACCCTGAACTCTGCCCGACGAGATTTGGCCGGCTCGGCTTAACTGCAAGCTTGTGAGTCGCCCGGCTACTTTTGAGAGGAGTAGCCAGTGCGACCATCGCCGGGGTTGACTCCGGCACCTTCCTTTTCTTGCCCTTAGGTTGGGGCTGCTCATGCGTTGGGGACGATTGGGAGCTCTGCCTTATTCTGTCCATCATGGACATCTGCTTCACCATTTCTGAACGTGAAAACAGAACAGAATTAGAACTATAAAAAAAAAGAGAGGGAAGAAGATAGACGAAAAGAAAGGAACAGTTCAAAATATAAGAGCTGGCCTAAGAACATTTACATACGTGCTGGCGTCGCACGGCTGACACCGAGCTCCACCAGGACGGCCTCCTCGGAGAATTCCGAGCAGTTTGTTTGACCGCGCTTCAGTTCTTCTTTGATCAACACAAAGGTCATGTACTCGTAGCCTTTGAGGACCGGCTTTCGACTAAGACTCTTGGTGTCCGGCGTTCTCCATTCCAACGAGAACGGCCAGTGGGAGCTCTGCTCGGTGTCCTAAGCATAGAAAAACCTGTTCTTCCATGTGTGAATGGAAGTAGGTATGCCAGTGATCATTTTCACCTCGGGCCGTTGGCTGATGTAGATCCAGCCACCGTCCTTATGCCTCTTCAGATGCGCACACATCCTGAAGACGGGTAGGGTGGGATTCCTACGGACCCGGACTCCCAAAAGGTGCAGGAAGCCGACCAGCGTCCTCCAAGAGTTCGGCACGACCTGTGTGACCGCCAGCCCGTAATAATTCAGCACCTCGACAAAAAATGGATGCAAGGGAAGTCTGAGCCCGGCCCGTAAGGCTTCTTCGTACAGGCAGAGATCTGCACTATCGTTGCTGGCCCGGTCCCCTTCAGCGGCCGCCCTCAAAAGGTACCGGTCAGGAATACAGTATTTCCCCCGGACGGCCTGAAGTTTGCCCGGGCCTAGATGATTCACCTCGTACAGAGCCCCGACGTTGTACTGTGGGTTGGCCTCCATCCGTGCCTCTGCTATTACCTCTACGGGTGCGCGCGGCAAGCGAGGAACTTCAATATGTTCTTCGTCGTCGCTGGTTTCTACCCGGTGCGGTCCGTCCCCACGGACCGGGATTGTGTCTAAGTCCACAATCTCTTCCTCTCCGCTCTCCTCGTCTACTACAATTATTACCTCCTCGTCCTCAACACCAGCCTCCGCAGGAGAGGCCGGCCCCGTCCTCTCCGACGCCCCGGACCCACTACTACTACTAGTCGAACCAGACTCCTTTGAGCCGGAGTCCGACTCGGAACTGGTGCTAGACATTAAAAGGGAACAAAAGAAAAGCTAAAAGAAATTACCGAACTGAGGTGCTGACTGAAGATCTCCGGGCTCACTGATCCGAGGCGCAATCACAACGCGACAAAATACCTGCCCGGCTTTGCCGCCCAGAAGGCTTAGCCGGACAGGATATGACGCGTTCGCTGGAAGACAACATATCTGTCCGGCCTGGCCGTCCAACGCCTTAACCGGAGCCGAACAGGATATGGCGCAATCGCTACGCGACAAAATACCTGCCCGGCCTTGCCGCCCAGAAGGCTTAGCCGGACAGGATATGACGCGTTCGCTGGAAGACAACATATCTGTCCGGCCTGGCCGTCCAACGCCTTAACCGGAGCCGGACAGGATATGGCGCAATCGCTGCGCGACAAAATACCTGCCCGGCCTTGCCGCCCAGAAGGCTTAGCCGGACAGGATATGACGTGTTCACTAGGCAACAGAGGGCCTGTCCGGCCTAGTACCCCGTCCAGGAGATCTGCCCGGTCAAGACGCCCAGGGAGTTTAGCCGGCCAGACCTCTGGTTCAAATTTCGACCAGACCGGATTGGATAGGGGCTCCTGCCCGGCCATGCTCCTTCAGGCCAAGCCATAAGGCCGGACCAGGCCGCCCAGAGGCCCCTGCCCGCTGCAGTTTCTCTGGCCCATGCCTGAGGCCGGCCTTAGCTGCCCAGAGGCCTCAGGGCCGGCCAGATGCTGCTTTAACCCTCTTTTTGCTTCCCCTAGCCGCTGTCACGACTCGGAGAACCAGGGGGCAAATGATGGGGTCCGAACTCAGTACTGATGGGTCCGAACTCAGCACTGATGAGGTCCGAACTCAGCAACCAATTGGCTATTGATGCGTGGCCCTCACAGGGACCGCTGGAAAGCCAACACCTGTCCCTGCTAGGTGTGACACCTGGACCAATCAGGGCTTCCACCTACCCTTCCTAGGTATGAGGACAGGTGGCTTAGAACTACCACCTGTCCTAGACAGGTGGCTCAGAATCACTATATATAGCCTTCACTTGTGCTAAGGTGAGGGATCTGAAAATAAAAACCCTAAGCTTTTGCTCTAACATTGCTCTGCACTCCTGCTCATACTGACTTGAGTGTCGAAGCGCCTGTCCGGAGCATCACTCCGGGTTGGTCCTCTGACCCTTTTTCTTCTTGTCTGTGCCCTTTGTGCAGCGCAGGACTCCACCAGCCCTTCAGCCGTGACTTGTTAGATCAACCCTTCCGGCCCTACCATAACCTGTTACCAATTTTAGACCTAACAGCGGTCAAGAGGGAGATGAGCGGTAGGTGTAAAAGTGTCGTTCGGTTACCATGGAATTGTGAGGGGGCATGCTAGAAAATTAAAAGTCGTTTGGGAAGAAGAAATGTGTCACTTCAAGTTAATATTGTAAGGGAGCTTGCTTGAAAAGGAGACACGTGGAAAAGTAGGCAGAAATGTGTCACTTCAAGTTAATATTCTAGGAATCTTCTCTGCAGAATCCTTCGATTCGGAGGAATTGCAATCGACTTTCATTAGGTTGCCAAGTCAGCCCACCAGCAAGCCGAGAGGTTGGAAGAAACCCACTCCCTCTTTCTCTTTAACTCTCTCCCAAGCCCAAGCCTCTTATCTTGCTGCTGTAACTCTTTTCACAGAAAGAGTATTGAAGACTTTTTCATATCAAGGATTTTCCCAAAAGCTAAGAAAAACTAGTTTCAAATTTTGCCTTCCAACGACCGTGGGAAACGAGAGACCAAAGTCCATGTGGGCTCTCTCGTGATGTTCTACGAGCTCAAATGTTTCCACATATAAATTCAAGTGTGGGACCCAAAATTGGTTTTCACATATAAAGTCAAGTGTGGGACCCAAGATTTCATTGTTAGCATTGAGTATTTGAGTCCGATGGATCCTATTCACTATAAAGAATACGGAGAACGGATTCTAGACGCTATGGTCAATCAATCATGACTATTGTAGCCCTTGGTCAATATTAGCAAGCTGGCTTTTGCGGTCTAGGACAGTAAGACATGAAGAACCGTAACCATTTGCTTCCTAGATAATAACTTCGGGGTTACAAAATCTCGTTCTAAGAGAGGGAAGTGATATATGTACCCCTTCTGAAATTGGGTGGAGGGAGAAGAGATCATTAAGGGATTTGCTAGCGTCCATCGCAGAAGGCATTTCGCTGATGGGCTGTTGTATGTCAGAGCAGCCACCTCATGAATGAAGACGAAATCTGCTGAAAAGTGAACCGTGTGGCTGCTCTCACATGGAATAGCCCATCCGCGAAATGCCTTATGCTAGACTGCGACAAATCCCAATCCCTAAACACTAGTGAAAAGAAAATACCTATTTACAATTGGTCTTATGTTTTCCTTTCCCCCTAAAAAGTAAAAACTAGTGAAAAGAAAATGCCTTGCTTTTGGCCACTTGTCGGTGAGTTTCGCAAGGAGGCTGACTTTTCCATGACATAACAGTCACCTCAAAAATTTCAGGAATCTGCAAACGTGTATCTTTCATCCGTTTCCCATTTTTCACCCATAAAATCCCAAAGTATTCTTAACCCTTTCATAATTTTTACCAGTAGGTTTGAAGTGAACTTTTTGCAGACATTCATTCACATTCATCAGAAAACCAAGGAAACAAAGTAACAGCTCACAGTGCTTTGCATTTTTTGAGCTTGGTTCTAAGAAAATTAACCGTATAATACACCTTGGATTAGGATTTGGAGTTGAATTTAGATTTTTAAATTCAAATCAGGTGTTTGGTAAACATTTTTTATGTTTGGATTTGGATTTGAGCAAAATCCAAGTTAATTCCAAATTCTTGAAGGGCGGCCTAGTGCACGAGGCTCCCTGTCATTTCAAGGTCTAGGGAGGGCTAGATGTATGCATCCTTGTCTTTATTTTGCAGAGAGCTATTTATGTGACTTGAACCTGTGACCACAAGGTCACAATGGAACAACCTTACCGTTGCGCCAAGGCTTGCCTCGCCCTCTCGAGAGGTCATAAATTCCAAAGTCTTGAGATAGTATAAAAACTTAGATTTATAAATTCATTTTGAGAGAGGTTATTTATAAATCTAAATCCAACCTATAGGGGTAAAACTAACCAAAATATCCCTAAGTCATGGAAAATGACTAAAATATCCATAATGTGAAAAAATAATCAAAATCCATTGTATCGGGTAAAATGGCCAGAATGCCCATGCGTTATGGAAAATGAATGAAATACCCATATATCATATGAAAATGACCAAAATACCCCTGAGTCATGGAAAATGACTAAAATACCCTTAGGACATAAAAATAATCAAAACACCCCTGCTGAGGGTAAAAATGACTAGAATAACATTGAGTCGTTAAAAATGACCAAAATGGGCCCTATCATGGAAAATAACTAAAATACCCCAATGATATAAAAATGATCAAAATACCATACATAAGGTTAAAATGACCAAAATACCCCTGAGTCATGGAAAATGACTAAAATACCCATGAATTGTGGACAATGACTAAAATTCTCTTATAACATTAAAATGATCAAAATACATCTTATCTGGTAAAGATGAGCATAATACCCCTGGGTCGTAGAAAAGGGAATTCTGGTCATTTTTATCCGTTATTAGTTATTTTGATCATTTTATGACTTTGGGGTGTTCTAGTCATTTATAAACTATGTGGGGTATTTTAATCATTTTTATATCATGGTGGTATTTTATTTATTTTCCATGACTTAATGGTATTTTGGTCATTTTTACCTGAGACAGGGGTATTTCAGTTATATTCCATTACCCTATGGTATTCATCTCATTTTATCCTATATTGGGTTATTTTGATTAGTTTTTATGTCATAAGGTTATTTTAGTCATCTCCACGACTTAGGGATATATTTGTCATTTTAACCAAATATAGGGATATTTTGGTCTTTTTCCATCACGCAGGATATTCTGATCATTTTTAACTTATACGACGTACTTTCATATCTTTGGGGTATTTTAGTCACTTTTCATGACTAAGGGGTATTCTGGTCATTTTAACACGATATGGGGTATTTTGATCATTTTTATATCATGTAGGTATTTTATTTATTTTCCATGACTCAACGGTATTTCAGTCATTTTTATTCGATATAGAGGTATTTCAGTTGAGATTTGCTAGCGTCCATCATAGAAGGCATTTTGGGAATGGCATGTCGCATGTGAAAGCAGCCACCTCGTGAAGGAAGACAAATCTGTTGAAAAATGAGTATGTGTGGCTGCTTTCACATGCAACAAGCCATCCGAGAAATGCCTTCTGTGATGGACGTTAACAAATCCCATTTCAGTTATTTTCAATGACC
Organism: Tasmannia lanceolata; assembly: GCF_043159265.1. NCBI lineage: Eukaryota > Viridiplantae > Streptophyta > Magnoliopsida > Canellales > Winteraceae > Tasmannia > Tasmannia lanceolata. The sequence continues at coordinate 49,093,417 of NW_027518679.1, forward strand.
CGGGGATATTCTAGTCATTTTTATCCTACATGGGTGTATTTTAATTATTTTTACCCTATATGGGGGTATTTTAATCATTTTTATGTCATAAGGGTATTTTAGACATTTTCCACGACTCATGGGTATTTTGGTCATTTTCACCGGATATAGGTTTTTTCAGTCATTTTACCATAATGAGGGGTATTCTTATCTTTTTTTACCCAATACGGAACATTTTGATCATTTTTAATGTCATTGGGGTATTTTAGGGCATTTTGGTTTTGTAAGATTTCAAATCCAAATTCAAAGAGCTTCCAAACAAGAGATTTTTTAAATTTAGACTTGAAATCCAAATCTTTGCATGGTCATCCTAACGGCACTACTTATAAATTTGTGAATTTTAAAAGAGTGCTGCCAAGGAAACCGAGAGTGGACGAGAGAGGAACCCAAAAAATCCTCCCACACCACATGGCATAGGAGGAGTAGTTTTGCCATTTTAAGGAAATAAAAAGCCAAAAAAGAAGGAGATGATTGCTGATGTGTAGGACTGTCAATCGGGATGGGCAAGCTCGAAACCCGCCCATTCGGCCCGCTAAAAGCTCGCCCATAATTAAAATGAGAACAAGCCAAACCAAGCTTGGTCAAAAGTTGAAGCCCGAACTCTAATTTGGGCTGAGCTTGATTAGGGGTCGTCCAACCCGTTATAGGCCCGGGCCCGATAATATATTTACTATATAATTTTTCAAGATTTTTTATGCCCTTAAAAATCAGTAGATATTAATTAAATAGGTTACTTAAACATTAATATCCTATAGGCTAGTTCGACATTAAATACGTTTTTTTTTTCTTTCTTTATGTTGCCCCTCTTCACCCCACTCCATATGAACGGTTTGGATCATCATATCCTATAGGCTACAGTTCGACCTCAGATTTCTTAAATGCATAAGACAAAATCTAGCAAAAAATCAATCGGTGTGGCTTTTCTCACATGCCAAAGCCAACAAGTTTAATAGCTTTCTATGAAATTGACTTTTCTGTGCTTAGCTTAGACTTTTCTCGTGCAGAAAATAAGAGGCGACGGGCAAGCCCGAACTCGGCCCGTAGCTCGTTGTGGAGTTTCAAATTTTCTAATTTAGTCAGGCCCGAACTCGGCCCGAAGCCCGTTGTATAGACATGGGTTGAGCTTGAGCACCTCAGGCCTGTCCAAGCTCGGCCCGATTGACAGTCCTACTAATGTGGGAAAAAGGCTATTTGTTCGGTACCACTCTCGGTTCCCATATCATTAGACCTGGCAAAAGCGACCCTTGCCCGCGGGTCGACCCGACCCACCCGCAAATTTGCGGGCACAGGTCAGAGTTTTAGTGACCCGTCAAAACTAACCCGTGGGTGACCCAACCCGCAAAAACACGGGTTGGGTCGGGTCAGCCCGCGGGCACCCGCAAGTCATTTGGCTTTTTTAAGGGTGGTGATTTTGTTATGCTAATCTAGTTAGATGGCTTTTTTTCTAATGCAAAGGATGGTGATTTTGTCATGCTAATCTATTTTTTAAGGGTTTGATGCCTGAATAGGTTATGGCTGGCACCATAGAATATAAATAGGTTGTGGCTAGCACCATAGGTTGATCCCAACCCTCCGATTTGAATGTTAGAGGGTTGATCACTTGATCCTAACCCTCTATAGATCGGAGGGTTAGGATCAACCTATTGAAATGATTTTTGGGGCACAACCTATTTAGGCTGTGGGCCATCTAATGGACGGTTTGGATCATCCCACGGTGCCGGCCATACCCCCCTCATTAAAATCTAGTGATAACATTTTCAAAAATAAACAACTGTTTGAATTTGCGGGTGACCCGCGGGTTGACCCGGCCCACCCGCGGGCCGCGCGGGTCACCTAAATTCTGACCCGCAAAAATGCGGGTCATCTCCTGACCCGACCCGTGTGACCTGCACCTGCATCACCCGCGGGTTGACCCGGCCCGACCCACCCGTTTGCCAGGTCTACATATCATTATTCATTTTAAAATTCTGGATTTCAAATCCACGGATTTTCAAAATCCAAATTCAACTCTAAATCCAAGGTGTATCCAAATGGGCCCTAATTGAAGAAATATCTTCTTTGGGTACTTTCCACTCATCTCTTAAATTGAATTTGGCGTACTTGATGAAGACCTTGACTTAACGTTTACTGTCAATGTCCCCCCACCTGTACAGAGGCTTATAAAATCGAGGAAGGAATTGAAATGCCTCCCTCTCCCTCGCTCCATAATCATCTCAATATCTCTCTCTCTCTCTCTCTCTCTCTCTCTCTCTCTCTCTATCTCTGCTCATTAAGAACACTCCGCCAACTTCTTTTTCTTCCATCTGTTCGTCACCTTCTTTGCTGCCAAGGTCAGTTTTTTTTTTTTTTTTTTGTGTATGGGTTCGAAAAGGGAGATTAAAATGGTTCTTCTGTTCAATGTTTGATGGTTAAGGTGTGGTTAATTTTTTCCATTTTTAACACTCTTTTTCTTTTTTGTTATATATTATTCCGCCATGCTTATTTAACACTGTAATTTGCTAGCAGTGTTGATGAAGCCTACAAGAGAAGGAAGGCAGAATGCATGCAAGGACTTGATTAGTCTAACGCATAGTTACCAGGGTGGGAAAAGAATTTGGGAAACGAAACGTGAAATGGAAACGGGAAACGCATGAAAAAAAAATATAGGGGAAACGAGAAACGAGAAACAATAGAAAATCGTACAAGAAATGCCTTAGGAAATTATGTGTTTTTTCCAAAATGAATTTTGTTAGTTCCACACATGTTTCCTACACGTTTCATATGTGTTTTCTACGAGTGTTGCATACATTTATCACGTGTTTACACATTATTTACATAAGTTTTCCACATGTTTCCCATGTGTTTCAGAAACATTTCTCCAATTTTGTATCATATTTTGGAAACGTTTCTGAAACGTGTTTCCCTTGTTTTAGGGGAAACAAGTTTCCCACTCGCGAGAAATGCGTTTTAGGGGAAACGGGTTTCCCACCCACCAAGGAGTTTCCGGCAACTATGGTCTAACGAATTACGTTGCAAGAATCCTTAGGTATGACAATATCATTTTCTGATCTTCAACAGTTGTGAATTTGTTACAGTCCTCAGTGGGGGCCCGCCTAGGTATGAGACTTGGTGGGACCTAGCCTGCTATGGGACATGTTTAAAGGGCCTAGACTAATACGTTCCACTTGCTCTTGAGCTTTTAGCGTATTGGTTAGATATCTAACATTTGGTATCGGAGAACCCACCACGTCTCGTGTTTTGAATAACGAAAGGGCCGACTTGTGATGACGACTACTTGGAAAGAGCTACCTAGTAAAAAAGCCAGAGTGAAAGTTGCCACAGAGTGGGCTTCTGAGAAAGGGACGATATGTGGAAAGGGCTACTTGGGAAAAAAAGAAAAAGCCAGAGTGAAAGCCATCACAAGTAGGCTGCTGAGGACGGCGGATGCGGATGCGGAAGCCTGATGGAATGTTACGACACTGAGTGGGAGCCCGCCTAGGTATGGAACCAGGTGGACCCAACCTGGTATGGGACATGTTTAAGGGGCCTACCCTAATGTGTTCCATCAGCTCTCAAGCTTTTGGCATATTGGTTAGGTGCCTAACAAAATCTTTCTCTAGCTGCTTATAACTACTTTCCGGATGACATTGTATAATCCATAAATCCAAACGGGGTAGGGGACCAGGTCCCTGGATCAGAACCGTTGATCTGGGGACCTCCACAACATCCTATGTACCATTATGACCAAATTTCCTAGCCCCTTGATAAAAGCAATGGGTGTTATAAAATGTTTCACAGTTCCAAGTTTTTAGGCTATATGTTTAAGGTAACATTCTCACTTGGGCATGGGACTATGGCCTAGTGAATGGCCGATGGTGGCCAACTAAAGAACCCATCGCTATTGCTTATGTTTGGGCGCGATAAGTCGATCAAGGCAAAACGATGCCAATAAAAGCAGTTCTCCAGTCAAGAGTTGAGAGCCTATATGTAGGATCGATGTCTGTTCTAAGCTTTTCTTCCATCTCCCTCCTTATTCTCCATTCTATAGTCGGCAACCACCGGCTCCTAGGTCACACGAGCAAAGCTGAAAGGGAAGAGAGTAGATACTACAATCTCAACAGAGATGAAAATTTTCAAGTCCGGACAAACGCAGGAGATGGGAGATGAAAAACTAGAAAATCCGGCAAAATCATCTTCCTTTCTCTTGCCAACACGGTTTTTTTTTACACCATTTTTGGGTTTAGTCTGTCATAAAAGACCGAATTGTCAAGCACGCACCAGTTCATTTGGAATGGGTCAACAAAACTACGTGCCATGCCGGCGTTAATGGATGTATGGAGGAACGTGCATATATTTAGACCTGACAAACGGGTGGGTCGGGTCGGGTTACCTGCAGGTCATGCTCCTACGGGTCAGCAACCAGGTAACCTGTACCCGGTGCGGGTGGGTCGGGTCGACCCGCGGGTTACCCGCATTTTTTTCTTCCAAAACAGTGTTTTTTTTGGGGCGGTGATAAATTAACCCCCTTCTATGTATGAATTCACCTAATTTTCAAAATGTACGTTACAGCCTACACCATAGGATGATCCAAACCGTCCATTTGATGGGCCACAACGTAAATAGATTGTGGCCCAAAAATCATTGCCATAGGATGATCCCAACCTTCCGATCTATAGAAGTTTCCATATTGCGAGTCCCTCTTTAGATCGGAGGGTTAGAATCATCCTCTGCTAATGATTTTTTGGGTACGACCTATTTACACAATGGCCCATCAAATGCACGGTTTGGATCATCCTATGGTGTGGGATGTACCGTCCAATCGTCCATTTTGAAAAATAGGAGGTGTACTCATGCATAGTAATGCCCATGAGCTACTGGAAGCTGGGATGAGGTCTTGAGTCGATAAAGCCCACTTTTGCAAAGTAACAAATTAGTGATAGTAACAAATTTATTTATGTAAGTGTAAAGATAAAAGTATAAAAGAGTAAAAAGAACAAAACCCCTTTTGTTTTGGCTTTTGATTATATGATCTTAACCCTTGGTTTTTTCTCTTTTTAAATAAGAATAAAAGTATTAAAAAAAATCCACAAAACCAGCGGGTTAACCCGACCCGACCCGACCCATGTTTTGGCGGGTTGGGTGACCCGCGGGTTGATTTTCACGGGTCACAAAAAATAAACCCATACCCCGCAAATTTGAGGGTGGGTAGGGTCGACCCGTGGGCACGGGTCGGTTTTGCCAGGTCTACATATATTGGAGCCTAGAAGGATGGGCAATTATCAAGGGTTTTCCCATCAAACATGTTCATCTTTAAAGGCAATCGGTTGAGTGGGACGAGTTATCAAGACACCATCTGATTAGACTGATTCAAAGATGTGGCACTACAGTTGCCATTGGTGAGAAGGTGGATGAGAACCGCCTAAAAAATGGAGGACGTGAGAATAAGGAAGCCCTGCATGGGCAGTTACAAAAAAGTTCCCTCCAAGAAGACGTGGGGTAATGAGGAATGGTTACCTAAAAAAGCTATATAAGGAGGCGTTTGTCTCCAAGGAAGACGTCTCAGAACCAAATCCAAATATGTATTAGCATTTTATTTTTACTTTTCAGCATTGTACTTTTACTATTCGTACCTTTAGCTTCTCTCTGGATTAAGGAATTAATGAATTCATCTTCCCAGGTGAGTCTTTCTCTTTAATTTAGCTATCCCTCATTCTGGAGTTTTGTTTATGTCGTTTTGTCGTTTAGCTTGAATCGGATGGTCTGTCGACCTTGAGAGTCGTTTGTATTTTACTAGCATCGACCAATTGAGAGTCGTTCACGTTCTGCTTGTGTCAACTTCCCTACTTTTAGCATCTCGTCTTCATCTAAAAAGTCCATTCCATTTGTGTTAAGGCAGATGTGCCCAAGGAAGAAGTGTCGTTCTCCTCTTCTTCTTAATCACCTGAAATCCAATCCAAAGGATGAAATCGTTTCGGTCGTCAAAACCCTCGATTTGAGTTTCCCATTTCTTACCTCTAGAGAGACCCCCCCCCCCCTCTCTTGCACAGACACACATGCTCCACTCCACTCATCATACACACACAGCCACACCGACCAACCTCGCTAGAGTAGCTTTTAGACTGAACACCATCCTTTTGGCATGCCCAGTGGGACGCAGTGCATTACGTGGTGTTAAATGGCTCATAATACACGAAGAAAAACTATATACCTTGGTGCTCCTAGAAATGCTAGTGACTAATGTTTTTGAGAGCACTGAAACACGTAATAGAAGGACTTCTAATCGGAAAAATCCTTCGGTAGGGGAGAATCCTATTCTAGTTTCACCAAGTGGTCAAACTTCCCCACAGGGTCGGAACTTGGACATGCCCTTATCACTCCAGGATGTGGTTGCTATGTTTAGACAACACTTGGTTGAGAATTCCCATGAGTTGTCTCTGATGGCTGCTTGCCAGATTTTTGAAGTGATAAGGCCCTTCCACTCTATTGAGAATTTTTCCAAGCAGGTAGATAGACTGTTTGGTTTACTAACCGACAGAATGGCGACAGCAACGATAGAACAACTGCCACTCGCAGGATAATAAGTTGGTCCAGCAGCTACCATATACTAGAGCGGTCTAGTAGCTACCATACAATTGATTCGTATTTCTGCTGCTACTGTCCAGTCAGAGGATGGAATCTGGATCAGCCAGTTTCGGCTTTTAACTAGGCTGAACCTTGCTCTAGGGGGCCCTCTTAGTGGCCCCTCTGTATTTGCTCTGAGAGAATCAAGCTAAATTCGGCACCATGGTATACTCTGCCACACAACGGGATCAATGTTAATGACTATCCCTCTATAATGCCTCCACAACACGCGAGGTCTTCCGTGACAGATCAACCAAATCCAGGAACTATTAGACCAAACGAGGGTGTGGCTGACCCTAGTGGTGGTGTATAAAATGGCAATGGGATTTGTGTATTAGGTAACAATAACCAGAACTAAAACTAACCTCATACACCACCTCTGAACCCTCAATTCGTTATGGGTGTTCCAATCACAAGCGGAGTCGAGGGTAACCAGTATTGGCCGATCCTATGGTCAGTCAACTATTCATTCTAGGAAATACACCCCGAAGAACATTGTTCATAATAGGGACCAGGTCATGGAAATGATACAATAATAGCTCGGTCCAATATTTAGACCGCTGTACAAGAAACCGTACCTTGATTGGTATGATTACGACTACCCGTACCCTAGGGGTTACAGGGTTCGTGAATTCACCTTATTTTCTAGGGGAAGACAATCGATCTTTCGTTGAGCACATCAGGTAACTTTTGGCGCTAAAGTCGAAATCTTTATTCGCGGCGGTTAATATCCGACACGAAATTTAATTAATAACGGCGTCTCCCTAAATGCAAATATGGCGGAATTGCATCCATTGCTACTATGTATCAGAAAAAAGTGTTAAATATATTTATTTGATTCTATACAACGATGGTTAATTATTAATCATCCCCACAAAAGAAAAACATCTGGCGTCAGTTAAAATCAACCGTCGCTACTCTACTAGGATACAAACATACGTTAAGGAAATTGTATTCGCCCATAATTTGTTGATGTTAGCCTAAGACCAAACCCACGTTAATTAATGTCTGTTATTTTATTCTCTTTGCACCGTTTTCCCTAACATTTTCAGCAAAATGCAGCTCAAAACAGCAACCATTATCAATGGCTGAGAATAACTCTTCGATCGAGCAGGTTGAATTGACTGTGCCGATCACTGATGAACCGACCCTCTCGGTGCTCACATTTCGAATGTGGTTCTTGGGAACTCTCTCATGTGTCCTTCTATCTTTCCTCAACCAATTCTTTTGGTATCGAAGGGAGTCTCTTTCGATCACCTCAATCTCAGTGCAGATTGCTGTGGTGCCCATCGGAAACCTCATGGCATGGGTGATCACCGATCGGATCTTTTTCAAGGGAAAGCTATGGGAATTTACGCTCAATCCTGGACCATTCAATATCAAAGAACATGTCTTGATCACCATCTTTGCAAATTCTGGAGCTAACTCAGTTTATTCCATTCACATGGTCTCCACGGTTAAGGTCTTTTACCAGAAGAAGCTCACATTTTTTGTTGCACTATTTGTGGTGCTAACGACTCAGGTGAGATTTTGTTTCTCTTATGATAAAATTATTCAATTAAGCTCAGTTTCTTTCGACGTAAAAATGGATGTAAAATTTGTTATGTTATAAAAATGAACATAAAAACAAATTTTACGTCCATCCAAAGAAACGGAGCCTTATTGTATGTTTATTTGATTTCTTCTTTGAAAGTGTAGGTGTTGGGATTTGGATGGGCTGGGATCTTCCGGCGTTATCTGGTGGAGCCGGCATCTATGTGGTGGCCAAGCAATCTCGTTCAGGTTTCGATCTTCAGGTATGTCTGGCCATGTTTGGCAACCATGAATTTTTTTTTTCATGGAATATAAAGTTTACCAAGTGTTGACAGTGAGGTAGGGGAGAGTGGAAAAGGGAGAGAAATGAGTGAAGAGACGATGCAAAGTGGCAGAAAAATAAAACTCTATTAGTAAGGAAGCTGATATTGGTGGCCCCCCATTTTTTATGAAGGGCATGCTTGAGCCTGATAACATTGGAAAAAATTCCTTAAATTTTTTAGAGGTTTGGTAACCCACTTTTTTAGGCAAAAGTTTTCGACTAGATCTAACTGCAAATCGACTCGATCTCATTCACGAGCACCATGTTGCAATGAATGACGCGTCATCTTAAGCACGCACTAAAATCTCCGACGGGCTCTAAGGATGCGGGGTTTATACCAAGAATCTTGGTTGTCGCCGGATGGCAAGCACTCAGCCCCATCAATCAACACCTTATGGATCTCAAAAAGGCAGACTATATTACAATACATAGCAATAGACAATGATATCACTAACACATCCTTGTTGAGCTCTCATTCTATCTTCAATTCGTCTTCTCCTCTACTAAAAAGCGGTGCGGTAAAAATCAGGAAACCCTCCTAGGACAAAGATTTTTCATTAAAAAATCTAGGAAAAATAACCAGAATTTTAAAGGAAATTCCGTTGCAAGCGTACGCTGGTGGATGTTAGCTGCCTTCTGCAGTCCTTGCTTTCCAGGTAGGTAGTGGGGAGGGATGGAAGATAGGTATTAACGCAAAAGGAAAGCAAAGACCTATTGCTTGCATGCATATACAGATCTGTCAGCGTTTAAGTACTAATGCCTTACGTGAAGGAAATAAGGCAAGGCACGTAGGTAAATGTCTCATGATAGAGCTGTTTTCTTAGCTAGTCACGCCTCCCAAACGACACAAAAATAAAAGGTATGTTCTTATATCTTCGTGCCCCAAGTTGATATAGCTCACCCACGTCCACACCCACCTCACACAGAATATCTTTTACTCTACAAAAATCATTGTAATTCATCTAGTGGTCCTGATATTCAACAAAAAAAACTAATAAATCAAAAGGAAATTGCAAATAGTGTTGAACATCAGCGCCCACCCCCCCCCCACACACACACACACTTGAATGAAACTCGTCCTTGAGTTTGTCTGGTTCTCCTCCATGAAGAAGGTTGATGTCAGCATGGAGAGTACAAACCGGGGTGGTCACAACTGATGTATGTCTCGCTCTGACTTTGAATTGAAGTCCTTTCCGCCGGATCAAGTATTTCCACTGGAAAATTACTCTGGCATGAGTGGGTAGGAGGCCAGACTTGATTCGATTGGAAATCATGCTTTCAATAAAATCATCTACTCGGTATGGTTGAGGCTAAATGTATCCTTCACTATTGTGGATATCCACTATGGACATCCGTCTGATTTATGCATATTTTTTGGCTTAATAATTGTTTTTTGCTCTTACTGAGGCAATTCTTTCATTGGTTGTGACCGATGGATGAACCACCCTTTTTCCTCCGGAAAGACCTAAGCCTGAACCTGGGTTTTATGGGGATTGACTAGTCCCCACATAGGAGAGGGCCTGGGACCCACGAGTGACTTTGTGATCCTGTCTACATCCCCTTTTGATCATGGTTGTTGCCTGATTACGGAGACGGAAGGTGTTAGGCTCCGTCCCTGCTTGATAACGACTAGTCTTCTGTCCTTGGGCCTTATTTTCGTTAAATATTAATGGGGATCATCTTATTTGCTCTTTTATTTAGGAACCTGCAATTGAATTGTCTGTATCTTGCGACTTCAAGCCTCAGAGCTTGCAATGTCCATCCGAGAATTTCGGTCGCAAGCCCCGCGCAATCCATTTTTGGATTTCATGTCTCTTCTCATCCCTTCTCGGTTAAAGGCATGAAATGGAGTAGAGAAAGGGGTTTCTTTAATTATTTATGAAGGGATGAAATGGAGTAGAGAAAGGGGTTTCTTTAATTATTTATGAAGGGAACCTACGAAGTTGGATCACGGGCATGACCCAGCTTCTTAGTTTACCCTCATAAAACTCATGAATAATCTGATGATGTTAAGCAATTTAAATAATAAGCTCTGAGAGAAATTTATACATCCTAAACTAACATGATTCCACATGGTTTCTATACTAACCGCAAATTAAAGAGGACGTTACCTGACTCTTGACAGAGGATGCAGATGGTAATACAAGGTCCGATAGTGAAACTGTAGGGGCGAGCATCACTTTCTTATCCTCATTTGGAGCTACATGATTCTGGATCCACTGAATGCAAAACCATGGCCAAAACAAGAAAGAGATACCTGGCCCCTTTAATCATCTAAGACATCCCCTCTTGATGAAATCATTGTTCTCTTTTCAGAGAAAGTTTTCTCTCTGATTTCTCTCTCTTCTCAAAATCAAGACAGAGATACCCTTTTAAAATCATCTTTTTTTTTAAAATCATCTTCTTCCAGAAGAGCCCTACTTTCCTTTATTAAAACCCTTGCCCTTTTTCCTACCTCTCCAACAAAGAATAAAGGCCCTACCCTTTTATTGATCATCCAAAGGCCTCCCAAAAGAGCAAGAGAAAGGAGGAAGTACTTCTTCTTCTTTATTCCACCCAATCCTTCTCTCTAGGCCTGTTTGCATTGCGGGAATCAGGAATCGGTATGGACATCAAAATGGAACGAAATGATCTTGTTTTGTTCCTCGGTTGAAAAGAGATGTCTTGAGCAATCGGAGAAGCACTTTGATAAACAGATTTGGAGGCTTTATAGGGAGTTGGGGGTAGCCTTTTGCTTACTATGGGCTATAAGGTAGTACAAGCATTAGTGTAGAGTTAGATCCTTTTTATTAGTTGAGTTTGTAATTAGGGTGTTTATCAAAGGAACAAAGGCCTATACTCTACTACTAGTCTACTACTCCTTATGCCATCAGAGCCGTGCCCTCCACGATGCACCAAAAGATTGGGTTCATCAGGGAACTAATAAGAGATTCTTGCTTGCTCCGGACGAGATATAGAACCCTTATACCAGTACATTCGCCACGGCTTTCGGAGAGTTTCACTGTGGAAGATTCATTTTGGGGCTAATGTGCATAAGTGGCCAAACCAACCCCAAAGTCTACGACAGGCTAGAATGGCATAGGAATTGATTATGGATGTTATGAAATTTTTTTGCTTTCTCTCCTCATTGGTGTAACCTGGTGCATGCTTGTATTTCCAACTGCTGGTACACAATCTCTTTCTTGAGCAAGCTTTCTGGCTATGTGAACAACTTGGAAGCGTCTTTTATCCTTATTCTCGGCAGAAGATTTATTATTATTTATATATATATATATATAAAGAATCAATTTCATTTTTGATCCCCTGGAAAGAGGAAGAAGCATATAGAGCAAAGGCCTCTACAACAAGGAAAACATGCAGAGAATGGGTTTCCTAAGATGTTTTCAAAAATGATCTAGGGATAGGACCTCATATAGGTGATGCCCGAAAGATATGCACAAAGATCTCCTCCGATCCTTGACCGACTAATTGCCCCAAACCGCATTTTCCCGAGACTAGTAACGAACATGACCCCATGATCATTGCACCTTCCTCTCCCCCGAAACACATAAGAACTCTCGAATGGAAATTGAAATGAGATGTAGCTCCAGTTCCTTTGGAAATGGTAAGATCTTTGGCGCAACCAATTTTATTCCAATTCATGTGGTCAAGGAACGTTGATACCAATTCTGGTGTTTGGGGAGGGAGTGTCAATTGCGATTAGTCCAAATGGAGAGAGAGAGAGAGAGAGAGAGAGAGAGATTTGGGAGAAGGATTTTAGGAAGAGAATCGTGGATTAGAGAGAGAGAGAAGAAAAATCCCCAAATACCACCTCTCTCGTGGGTTATGGGTTCTGCCGAAAATTTCGGAGTTTTTTTTCTGCTCGAGGTCTCCCTTTTCGAACTTTTAATCAAGCTAAACGGCAGAATCAGGAGAGAAAGAATCGATACCAAAATTGATTCCAGAATCCGGCAATCCAAATGGCTCCTTTATGGACCCGTCACCTAAGGACACTACACCTTCATTTGTCTCCTAGAACGTACCAAAATATTCCCTCCTGAAGCATACATGAACAGAGCACCCTGGATCTAAGATCCACTCATCATGAGGAGAACTGTGATTACTTGTGGAGATTGTGAGAATGTATCTAAGGCTCATCCATTATCAACACCACTGTAGTTGTAGCACCAATGCTCGCTTCAGACAATCCCGCTTGATGCGACCGTATTCCTTGCAACGATAAGATTGTACGCCCTTTCTGTTGACCCTTGATCTTGACCCGCCTTTTCCTGATCCCCTGTCAGATGACCTTCCTCTTTGAGTCCCACCATGAACAATCAATCCTTGATCATGACTCCCATCAAGAACATGTTTCTTATGCATCTCATTTGATAAGAGCGACACTGTGACATCCTCTTACCTCACTGTATCCTTTGCATACAATGAAGTTGTTACTAGGTTGTCATACGAATTAGGAAGTGAAGTAGGAAGTAATAAAGCCCTGTCATCTTCCTTCAATTTTTCATCAACCATGTGGAGTTCATCCACAAGCTCGTTGTACACTGTAACTTGTTCCAGAAGATTCTCACCTTTTTGCATCTTTAGCCGGTATAATTGCCACTTCAGATATAATCAATTGGGCAAGCTTTTTGACAAGTAAGACTTTTCCAACTTCTCCCATAACTTAAGCTCTTCTTTTTCATCCATAACGTTCAACATAACGTTATCTGCCATACATAGTCGTATCCTGATGACTGCCTTTGACTCCATGTCTTCCCACTAGGCATCTGTCAGCTTCTTCGTCTTCCCATCCTGTTCTTTCAACACCTTAGCCAGGGCCTGTTGAACTAAGATGTCCTTCACCCTCATCTGCCATAGGGTGAAACTGCCCTTTCCATCAAACTTGTCGATGTTAAACTGGGTAGAACTGGATTTTACGACCATCACAGTTACTCCGCACTTCTCGGTATATCGTTCCACCTCAAACGAGAAACTTTCTTGGACAATCTTTCTACTCCCAAAGATCACTCTAATGTAATCCAACCACAACACCCCACGATCACTCTACCCGGCCGTGACGATCGTTCCAACCTGAGCTCTGATACCACCTGTTGAGAACGTCCGCAGGTAGATCCGATCCGATCGTTCACAAATTAATGTAAAAGTAAAGATAAACACAAGCCACAAGATGAACACAAAGATTTATGTGGTTTAGCCAAGCCTACATTCACAGGAGAGAAGAATGATCTTCACTATGAGAAAATAATATACAAGGATTATAATGGATTAAACCCAAAACCCACGAACCCACAACCCTTTCCTTGCCCTCTCACCCAAGACCGTACACCGAGAGTAACCCGAGAGAAAGAAACCCCAAGAAAAACCTAAGAGAAAACCCTGAGAGGAACCCAAGAAACCCTCTTTGTCCCTCCCTCGATTTCTCTCTCCCTTCTATCTTTCTCTACATTTCTCTCTTTCTCTCCCTCCCTCTCTCATTTTCACTAGGGATGTAAACGAGCCGAGCCGAGCCGGGCCGGGCCTGGCTCGGCTCGTTAAGCTCAATACCTTAGCTCGGGCTCGGCTCGCGAGCCTTACTGAGCTCGTTAATGGTGGTAATATATTTTCACTCCCCTTTTCTTCCTTGGACAACCCCCCATGTAATATATTTTTTTACCATTATTTTTACTCTAGAGGGGTGGCCTGGGTAAGAATAGGGGGTGACTATCTTGAAGAAAAGGAAAATGGAATATTTGCTCCCCTCTTTTTCCTCCATGACAACCCCATTTGGTGTATTTTGCTTTTGTTTTTTGGTTTACGAGCCGAGCCGAGCCCAAATTGACACCCCTAGTTTTCATTCAAGCCCTTTTGTGATCGAGCACCCCCAACTGGTCAAGTGAGAAAGGCCTTCTACTTTCTCTTCTTTTTTTTTCTTTTTTTTTCTACTTAGGTCTCCTAAAACCTAAAATAAGTTTGTTTCCAAATTTGCCTCCCACTGCACATGGGAAATATGGCAGCTTTCCTAACATGATCAACAAACACCTTGATTTAAGTAGGGCTAGGAGATGAAGGACAGGAGGAAATATGGGGAACAAGTTTGCAATCTCTTGCCCTTTAGTGAAATCTTCAAAAAAAATTCTCCAAAAGGAGAACTTCTCTCCGAAGTCTCTAATTCCCAATCTCTCTAAGTTTCAAAATAATAATTCAAAAGCTGCAATGAAAATTAGAGGGAGATGCACTTATATAGTGCCCTTGCAATGTAAAATGACTAAATTATCCCCACTTAGCTAAAAGACTAAAAGGACATGATAGAACTCAATCATGGCCAAATTAACTACCCATACTTATGCAAATTACAATTAAGACATGTAGACTATGAAAATAACCAAACTATCACTAGACTTATGCATCAAAGCAAGAAATCCTATGCTAGTGAGCAATTCTAGGCTGATGGTGATAAATCCCAAGGGATGCTATGCATCAAAATGCCCACATCCATGAGCGAGTCGTGAGAGATTTACTATGAATAAGAACAAGATGATTATCATAAATTTTCAATTGTTTCAGTACCTGAATGATCTCTCTCTCTCTCTCTCTCTCTCTCTCTCTCTCTCTCTCTCTCTCTCTCTCTCTCTCTCTCTCTGATGCTAGAAGACGTTACTTTGAGACATAATTATTTGCAAATAGTAGTTATTGTAGCTCTAGAAATGATATAGCTAGTGGCTTTCAAAGAGGCTTAATGTCCCATTTGCTATTAAATAAACATTAAATTAAAATAATGTTATATTAAATAAGAACTTATTTTGGTGCCATCCAAAAAGAGTCCTTACAAAATAAGAATGTTCTTTAGCGATTTGCTAGGGACCACCGCAGAAGGCTTTTCATGGATGGTCTGTTGGATGAGAGAGCAGCCACAAAGGCTCACTTTTCAACAGATTTTGTCTTTTTCATGAGGTGGCTGCTCTCTCATGCAACAGACCGTCCTCGAAATGACTTCTATGATGGTCCCTAGCAAATCCTTGTTCTTTATGTTTAGTTGATCCGTTTTTTGTTAATATACTGACTTATATAAGAATTGCAGGTTATTACACGAGAAGGAACGAAGACAAAAGGGTGGAATAACAAGAAACCAATTCTTCCTCATTGCATTCATCTGCAGTTTTGCCTACTATGTCTTCCCTGGCTACCTCTTTCCCATGCTAACATCCCTCTCATGGGTATGTTGGATCCTCCCCCACTCTATCCTGGCCCAACAACTTGGGTCAGGACTCAGTGGGCTCGGGCTCGGGGCCGTGGGCCTCGATTGGTCCACTACCGCCTCCTTCCTCGGAAGTCCGCTCGCTAGCCCGTGGTTCGCCACTGCCAATATTGCAGTAGGATTTGTCTTCGTCATGTATATCTTAACACCAATCACTTATTGGCTCAATGTATACAAGGCGAAGGCCTTTCCTATATTCTCCAGTGACCTCTACACATCTTCGGGAGATAGTTACAACATTTCAAGAATTATGGACTCTAATTTCAACCTCGACGTTGATGCCTACGAGAGCGTCGGACCCCTATATCTTAGCACCGTCTTTGCAACGGTTTATGGCATCGGCTTCGCCATGGTCGCCGCCACAATCGTCCATGTCCTCCTCTTCCATGGAAGGTATATATGATTCAAAACTCATACTGCTGCTATGTTTTGCAACCATGAATTTTTTTTTCGTGGAATATTAGCTTACCATGTGTTGAGAGAGCGGGAGGGGGAGATATTGGAGACGGTATGGATGGGGATATGGTGGGAAGTGGCTGAAATTTTTTTTTTTTTGGGGGGGGTGGGGGGGAACTATTTTAAATGGAGTTTTTCTTTTCCCCGTTCTTCAGCCACCTGTCACCCTATCGCTCATTCAAGCCCTCTCAATTCTCTCTCTCTTCCACCCTCGTTGTTCCTCTCCCACCACTTGATAAACAAATATTCTATGGAAAGAACTTTTCTAGCTGCCAAACATGGCCAACAAAGTTCTTCATGCTCTAACATCATGTGAGTTATGAAACACAAAAAAGTACTGGAAAGCAGGGTGGAAAGGGGAATCTTCTTTTCATTGATATGATTATCGCCCTCCTCTCTTTAATTAAACAATTTTTTGTATGGGTCGTGCTAGCTTTATTGGTAGTTGAAGGAGATCGAGCCCTAATCATTGTTGGGGCAAAACACGGTCGAACCGCAGCAAATAAACTTTCCCCTGATGTCTGTGAATGAAGAAACAACCAAGAAAGGAAACCACAAAGCAAATCACCGAACACAAACAAGACCGCAATAGATTTAACATGGAAAAACCTCCAACGTGAATTGAAAAACCATGAGACTACTCCGAGAGAAATCCTCTAAAAGAAATGATAGGGATACAATGTCATTCTTCTCAAGTTTTTCCCCAAAAGGAAATGATATCAGCACAACCATGTTTTAATCATTGCACGGTCCTTGCTTAGATTTTCTTTTTAAAATCCACTCTCATTTTCACAGTGAAATATGGAAGTTGAACAAATTAGCTTTCCAAGAGAGGAACATGGATGTTCACATGAGGCTTATGAGCAAGTATATGCAAGTCCCAGGGTCGTGGTTTGTGTGTATCCTCTGCACAACCATTGCAGCCACCATATTCATTTGTGAGTACTACAATGACCAGCTTCAGTTGCGATGGTGGGGCATTTTGCTAGCGTGCACCATGGCCTTTTTCTTCACCCTCCCCATCGGAATCATTGCCGCTACAACAAACCAGGTATCTTCTCCAGATAAACCCTTGTAATACTATTTTTTTCGTTCTTAATTCTCTAGTTCATTCTTGGCGTGCGCCATGGTAGCTACCAAAGGTAAATTCATTTTTTAAGATTGTGTGTCATGCATGCCCTGATCTGAGGACATGTCCCATGTTTTGAATACTTTTTAGAATCTTTTAAGAGTACCTTGATCAAGAGAAAAACACACAAGACAAAGGAAATACATTCTACCATATACACTCACTCTCTTGAACTTCTTTCCAACCTTTGAAAGCCAATCTTTATTTGATCTTCCTTTAGGTAGAAGGATTGCTTGTGGGATCTTAAACTCGAGCTCTTTGCTTACACATCTTTCAAGGATTATGCCTCCAATGTGTTCAAGCTCCTTTCATCATTTGTGCATGTTGATCCTCAAGCATGGTGTAGTCTGTTAATGTGCTAGGTTGGATTGAATAGCACAACACTACAAGGCAACTCATTAGTCCATAAAAGCTAATCAATTTGTGTTTGTTAATCATCAAAACAAGAACATAAGCTAATTAGTTGAACCCATGGAGGAACCCTTGGGCTACCACTCTCGGATCAGATCTTGGATCTCAGCATACTCTTCCCTAATATCATCGCGTGGTGCCTTTGCTGAGGGGCGACGGGTGGTGGAGGAACTGCCTGAGGGCTATTGGAGGGACCGTCGAAGTCATCGACTGAGGATTAGGGGTTGTACCATGAGTATGGTCCCTCCGCTTCTATTGTCCTTTGTCGGTTTGGCCTTTAGGGGCTCTATTCTGATTGTTAGACAATATTTGGCTAACAGCTAGAGTGCAAATATTTCTTGGCGCCATTCTGATAATCAATGAGAATATCTAAGTTATAGTAATTACATAAAAAGTATAAGAATCACAATAAAATAATATCCCCTGGAGCTAATATCTAACCATTCTTTTCTCTTCCCTCTCACAAACTCCTATACCTCCCAAGCAGCACCAAGTGCATGCGAGCTCGTAACAGAGTCCATGGTCACACCACTAACCCATGTGCTATCCAGCCGTCCCAGTACACAAGGATTCCTTGGTTCTCCCTAATTCGCTCCGTGTCTAAGTCTCTAGTTACCACTCTCAAATTTTAAAGCCCGGGCTCTGATGCCACTTTTCTGTCACGCCCTGACTTGACACCACGACCCGGTATGCGACAACGCCACACACTTTCAAAGTATACTCTACAAGCATGCAAGGCTAAGCAAGTACTATTCACAACCATGCTTAACATTATTTAAAGTTCTAAGGCCCAATCTCAATTGAAGAATAAAATAAATGCCACAATCTCACCCCCATCTCAAAATAAGTTTAAAACATCAATAGCATGTATCATAGCCTAAATCCAATGCTCACTCAATGAAAATCAGAAATTGTAAAAATGTCTTTGTTAAAGTATAAAAGATAAATAACACCTTTCTCTAATAGCTTAAGCTTTTGGAGAAGTTGGTAAGTTAACCTGGTATCATAGCCAAAGGTCTCGAGTTCAAACCTCCCGGATAGCAAAAATCCACATGCGATGGTCAGCCCAAAGTGGGACCGCATGGGCCACGTGTTTGCCAAGTGGGCCACACGTGCGGGGGAGTGTTAAAGTATAAAAGATAAATAACGCCTTTCTCTAATAGCTTAAGCTTTTGGAGAAGTTGGTAAGTTAACATGAACCAAAAGAATTACGCTCACGCTTCTCCAAATCCGTGTATGAGTCAAACTTCAATATTTGAAATTGTAAACCACATGTGAGCTAACACCCAATGAAGTAATAAGGTACTACTCTAGCAAGGTCTAAGCATGCCAAAGGAATAAAGATAAGAATGGAATGGAAATGGTATCCAAGATAATTCAATAACATAATGGTATAAACGATCAAGAATCTAGACTCTGTATAATCCAGAAGAAGTCATGCTTAAATCATATACTAAAACGGAATCTGAAGCTGAAACTGAAACAGAAACAGAAACAAAAGCAATATAAAGAAACTCCTACATTACTCAATGCTGAAATTAAGTTTTTTTTTTTTTTAGAACAAAAGCAAAAACATAATGATATAAAACATTCATTCCAGGCATAAGGATTCAGCTATTCTCCTCAATCCTCTGGACAGGGCACATCACTCTTATGAAAGTCTGAAACATCTTAAAAATAATCGTTTTTCTCATAACCTTATTTTCTCATAAAAACCTATAAACAGCATATAAGAAGGAAGTTGATCTTATAACGAGAAACATTCATCTCAAAGAATAACGATCATCACATCATGCAATTAATAATAAAAAACTAAATTGCAACAGAGAAGAGCAATATAAAGAAAATGTTACCTTCTTCTTCTTCTTCTCAAATTTCTGCAACTCCTCACTTTTCCTCTTTCTTCCTTCCTTGCAATTTTTCCACTTCTCCCTCCTCTTTACAACTCCTCCTCAATTTCTGGTTTTTTTTTTCTTGATTTTTACAAATCACTCGCCCTCCTATAGATCACAATTACGGATTTTGCTGGAGGAATAAAGAAAAGGAACGAATCTTGTTGAAGCTAGGGTTTGAAGTTCTAATCTAAGGATTTAGAGCTAAAATCTAAGATTTGGAAAAGATCTGATCTAGAAATTAAGTAAAAAATGAAATAGAAGATATTAGAAGTTGATCGGAATTCAAATCGAATGGCCAGAAATCGACCGGAAGTCCGCCGGAGGTGAGAAATTCGCTAGAAATGTTAGGGTTTGAAGACGAGATATATTTTCTCTCTCTAAAAATATCTAATAAACTCTAATTAGTTTGCATATTCTCTTTCTCTCTCTAAAAATATCTAATAAACTATAATTAGTTTGCATATGAGAGGGCTAACCTCTATTTATAGAAATCCCCCATAATTTTCCACCCCTTTAACTTCCTCAAGACACCCCCTTGTGTGTATATTTAGCTTGTTTTGTTTTGTAATAGGTGGCCTAGAGGAAAAACCCAATGGAAACTAAAAAAGATAAATTTGCACCCCCTTTAGTTACCGAAGAACATCTCCCTGTTGTAATTACTTTAACTAAACCACACCCCAAACTGGATAGAAAACTCCACTTCTTTCTCTACTACACTATACTATGTTACTAGGCAAACGTTGACGGAATTTGATGAAATTTTAAAGGGACCTACTTAGAACCCTAACTTACCCTAAAGCACAAATTGGGACCCTAGTTCAGTAGTTTACTAGGATTTTTGGTCAAACAAAGCGAATAGAGGGTCGGTCAAAATGGAATGTCCACACCATTATGTCACGCCCCTGCCCCGCTATATAGATATTGTCCAGTTCTGGGTCGCAGCCCTCCCCGGTTTTGTTTGCCTGCAGAAAACGCGTCGGGAGAGGAGAAATTCACATATATAGCCAAGTAACTTTTCCCCCCCTTTCCGATATGGGATCTTTCAGTTTTAATATGAGAAAAACATGAAAAGCTTAACTTTTGGGCTCACTTGGGCTCTATTTAGTTTTGGATTTGAGAATTGATATCAAATCCAAACCCACCTAGACGACAGAGAAGAAGTGTCAGAAAAAGAAAGTGTTGTTCCAAATCATCATCAACAATTAGAAAGTCAGGATTATCAAATATCGATTTTGACTGGATCATGTAAAAAGTCCGAAATTCTAAAAATTCTCAAAATACCGTTGCAAGTGGTGGCCTGTCATCCAAGACCTCCATCTTAAAGGAAGTGGTTCTCTTGCATAGCCTCTATGATCTACAATACAAAATGGGAAAGTTCGAAGTCTAATCTGCTACAGAGGAGGAGAAGAAGAAGAAGAAGATGGCATTCCTTTTGCTGCTGCCAACGTCTAGGAGAAGAAAAGGTGGAGAGAGAAAGAGAGAGAGAGATTTACCTGAGTTGAATCTTTTTTATGGGATTTATTTATAGGTGAAATTAAAAGACTCCTACATGTTAATAGACTATTAAGGAAGAGATGGGAGACATTTAATCGGTAGAGAGGGAGAGATGTGAGGAAGAGATAGTAGCCAATCAAATTAGTACTGTCAATTTTAATTTGAAACGAAACCCAAATTAGATGCTGCAAAAAGGATTTAGTTGCCTAAAAAGGGGGAAAACGTATAATTAGTTTTTGAAACTGATTTAGCAGTGGTGCGAATTGAAAGTTAGTTAAGGAAAAATACCAAAGGCATTTTAGTAGGTAAAATTCGAAATTATTGCAGCAATCTATTTTGATGGCAAAATCGTATTGATAGTGTCGATTTTGTAGAGGATTTGAAACCAAATTAATTGCTTCAAATTCAATTGTGTAAGGGCGGCAAACACAAATTAATATGGCAAATTGTTTCCGCATGGGAAAAAATTTTCCAAAAAAAAATTCTTAGAAAAAAGACTAATGACAACAGAAAAGAAACATGTTTAGCATATATTTAGATAGATAGATACACCCCAAAAACTGATTAATTTTGTCGTTATATACAGATACCAGCATTGAACATAATTTCTGAGTATATTATCGGGTATTTATACCCAGGCCGCCCCATTGCCAACATTTGCTTCAAGGTGTATGGATCTAGTAGTGTGCTACAGGCCATCACATTCCTAAGTGACTTCAAGCTTGGTCATTACATGAAGATTCCTCCCCGAACAATGTTCATGGCACAGGTTTGTTCCAGAACTTCTCTATCTTTCTTCCACGACGCCTTCTGTAATTTGTGAAACATGACACTCAAACTAGTGCTACGTATGTTTAGTTGCGGGGTGCCACATCAGTGTTACCCTCTTGTTTGGTTGCCAATTATAAAACAATGAACTGCACTGAGTCATATCACCTCTATGTTCTGTGAGGTGACCGGTCTTTTCCTGGGCATACGTGGCCGGCCACCATGTAATCTCTCTCTCCGGAAGGACGTCTCTCAAGGCAATATTAAGAGGAAAATGGCGATTATTTAGGGATTCTATACCTTATTTTAAGAGAAGGATTTTATTTCTAAATCAATGCCAACCTGTCATTTTTAGCGTCAAGAGGATATGGGCGATTTTTTTTGCCCATGTATTAATCTTAGTTATAGAAAGGAATGCCGAGGGCGTTTTTTGGCCAATAGAGTCCCGAACAGCTTCGAGCGGCTAGTGGCTATTAGCCGCTTGGGGCTAGACTTCCTATATATATATATATATGAGAAAACGGTTCCTGCACATATGTGTAGATAAGTTATCTACACACTAGCATAAAATACAGTGGGGGCCACATTATTTGGGTGATCCAAACCATTCATTTTTAAGGCCCTCACATAGATAGTGTGTCCACAAAAAATCAGAACCATAGGATCATCTTAACCATTCGAACTGTGGAGACAAAAAATGGACTAATTTGTGAAGGTTTAAAGACATCCATTTTACCTCCACAAATCGTAGGGTTGGAATGATCCTATGGATCTGATTTTTTGTGGACACCCTATCTATGTGAATAAATATAGAGAAAACGGTTCCTACACACATGTGTAGATAAGTTATCTACACACATGTGTAGATAATTTATCTACACACTAGCTTAAAATACAATGGGGGCCCACATTGTTTGGGTGATCCAAACCATTCATTTTTAAGGCCCTCACATAGATAGGGTGTCCACAAAAAATCAGATCCGATCATCCTAACCATTCGAACTGTGGAGGCAAAAGATGGACTAATTTGTGAAGGTTTAAAGACATCCATTTTACATCCACAAATCGTAGGGTTGGGATGATCCTATGGATCTGAATTTTTGTAGACACCCTATCTATGTGAGGGCCTTTAAAATTGATGGCTTGGATCACCCAAACAATGTGGGCCCCCACTGTATTTTAAGCTAGTGTGTAGAGAACTCTCTACACATATGTGTAGGAACCGTTTTCTCATATATATATATATATGAAAAAGGTTTCTGAGGTATCGCTCTGAGCAACCCACTAAATACTGCAGAGTCCATTATTTTTCAAAAAGTACCGTACTGCCCACACCATAGGATGATCCAAACCGTCCATAAGATGGTACACAACCTAAATAGGTTGTGCCCCAAAAATCATTTCCATAGGTTGATCCTAACCATCTGATATGTAGATCAACCCTCAAATAGGCAGTCCCTTGACAGATCAGATAGTTAGGATCAACCTATGGAAATGATTTTTGGGGTACAACCTATTTAGGTTGTCTCCCATCTTATGGACAGTTTGGATCATCCTATGGTGTGGGCCATACGATACTTTTTGAAAAATAATGAACTCTAAGGCCTCTCATCATATAAAAATTCATCCATTATTTTACTTTGGATCACCCCAAAAAATGTGGGACCCATGTTTTTGTGGCACTCTAGCTCATATAAGCTATAGTGATAAGGAAATTATCTTGGAAAAATAGAAGGGTGCTTGGATATAAGAAAATTGTCTTGGAAACATATTTTTATGAAAAAGAAGTTACCCAAATGCTAGAACATTCATTTACCAACCAAAAAAAATATTCAAAGATCCCAGGTAGAGATTATCTAAGGCAAGTCTAAGTGTATAGTTCATACAAGGGATGATTGTAGTTATATATAAACACATATATACAGGTAGTGGGGACTGTATTATCAGCATTGGTGTACTTGGGAACTGCATGGTGGCTCGTAGAAACTGTCCCCAACATTTGTGAGACTGCTCTTCTCCCCTCAGACAGCCCATGGACCTGCCCCAGTGACCATCTTTTCTACAGTGCCTCCGTTGTCTGGGGATTAATTGGTCCACGCAGAATCTTTGGTGATCTCGGCACCTACTCCAACGTCAACTGGTTCTTTCTTGCCGGTGCAATTGCTCCTCTTCTTGTCTGGATTGCCCACAAGGTCTTCCCTCGCCATGAATGGATCCGTCTCATCAACGTGCCTATCCTTCTAGGTTCCACAGGAATGATGCCCTACGCCAGGGCTGTCAACTTTACAAATTGGATTATTGTTGGATTCTTTTCTAGCTTTGTCGTATACAGGTATTGTGAAACAACCAATTACTCAAAAATTTTAAGCTGCTAGAGCTGGTGTTATTTATAATTAGGGAATTGCTAGGGACCATCGCACAAGGCATTTCGCGGACAGGCTCTTGCATGAGAGAGCAGCCACATTTTTCTTTTGAATGTCAAAGAATTCAATTAATGATAGAAGAAAAGGGGGAAGCCCTCCCCGGATGATCGAGATGATCAATAAAATAGAACAAGTAAAAAAGGTACAAAAAGAAACAACACAATACATAGTTCTAGGGGTGCAATTTGGCCCTGTCAGCCCTGACCCACCCTGAGCCCGAACAGGGTCAGGGCTGGATTTTCCAACCCTGAGGGTGGGTCAGGGTTCATTTTTTTAGACCCTGACTCAGGTCAGGTCGGGTTCTGGGTTAATGCCTCAGGTACCCTGACCCAGCCCGACCCTAAGTTTTCTATTATAGAATTGAACCATCTGTGCATATTTCTTTTGCTGATGTTTTCTATTATCTTGGATTGATGTTTCTTTAGATTATTATTATTAATTGTCTATGTTGCCCGTCATGTTGTTGAATTCATAGTCTTATTTTGTTCCCTTTCTCTGTTTATTGATCATTTTATTCTATATGATAAGTGGTTGCTTTATTTTTTGCACTCTTAACAGGTATTTGCACTAGGGTCAATTAGGCCCGGCCCGGCCCTGCCCAATTAGGGCCAATTAGGGCTGGCCAGGGCCAGCACTTAGCCCTGTAGGGCGGGCAATGGATTGAGGTTTTTCGGCCCTGCTAGGGTTTTGAAAAACCCGACCCTGTTGCAGCCCTACATAGTTCTGTCAAAGACTCAAAGGGGATGAACATCAAAGATTTCCAATCCCGCCCTAGAGGTGCCCTCCCTAGCTAGGCTCACTTTTGTCTTATTCATTTAATCCGTCCTATGTGGCTGCTCTCTCATGCAACAGCCTGCCCGTGAAATTCCTTCTGCGGTGGTCCCTAGTAAATCCCTTATAATCATTAATACTTCGACACTCCCCTCAAGTGTGGCCCCTCTTTTTTGGGTTAGCCGTGGATTTTTAATATCAAGGAGTTGTTTGGGTAATGAAACACTTCTCATCTTCTGAAACACTTCTCTTTGTTCATTGCTTCATATCATTGCTTGCTTCTTTGTCTTACATCGCTAAAACAAGTATGCTCCATGGCAAAACAACCAACTTCACATGTGTATATATATATGTATATATATATATATATATATATATATATATATATAGAGAGAGAGAGAGAGGAAATGAAGTATGTGCAGTTGCACAGATAAGCTATATGTGCATGGCTCACAAACCATAGTGGGGGCCACATTTTTTGGGGGATCCAAAGCATTCATTTGGAAGGCCCTTCCATGGATAGGGTGTGTACCAAAAATCAGCCCTATATAGAATCATCCTAACCCAATCAAAGTTGGAGGGGAAAATGGACAGACATTGTTTCTGCCCATTTTTTCCCTCCACAACTGCCATGGTTAGGATGAACCTAAAGGGCTGATTTTTTATACACACCCTATCTATGGAAGGGCCTTCCAAATGAATGCTTTGGATCTCCCAAAAAATGTGGCCCCCACTATGGTTTGTGCAGCCATGCACAGATAGCTTATCTGTGCAGCTGCCCATACTTCTCTCTCTCTCTCTCTCTCTCTCTCTCTCTCTCTCTCTCCATATATATATATATATATATATATATATATATATATATATATGAGAGGAAATGGTTTGCGAGCTTACATGGATAGGGTGTGTACCAAAAACCATAGGGGGCCCACATTTTTATTTTATTTTTTTATTTTTTTTTGGGGGGGGGGGGGGGTCCAAAACATTCATTTGGAATGCCCTTACATGGATAGGGTGTGTACCAAAAATCAGCCCTATAGGATCATCCTAGCCCTGCCATTTGTGGAGGAAACAATGGGCATAAACATGGACAGTGTCTGTCCATTTCCCCCTCCACCTTTGATTGGGTTAAGATGATCCTATTGATCTGATTTTTGGTACACACCCTATCCATGGAATGGCCTTCCAAATGAATGCTTTGGATCCGCCAAAAAATGTGGCCCCCTCAATGGTTTGTGAGCTCTGCTCAGATAAGCTTATCTGAGTAGCTACTCACAAACCTCATTTCCTCTATATATATTTGTGGACCCCGATCCAAGAGAGAGGTGGGGGACGAGCTCCCAGCGGCCTCTAGGATCATCCACGCGTGAAGGAGACTTCTACCAAGGAACTCTCGAAATGGTGCCACCCTCATAGCATAGCACGAGTGGCGATATAAAAGAGATACCTCTCGATTCGGGAACAAGTCCGGATTCGAAACGTACCTAAACAAACTCAGAGTCACCATCCATGGTATACGACCATGGATCCTTAAACAAATATGCTATGTATACCGTGGATAACCAGAAATGAATGGGTTCGTGCCTGATTACGAATGGAGAAGGTCTGAAGAGCACCCTCAATTCGCCCGAGTGCGGACACTTGGTCTCTTATGCCATTTATTATTAACTTTGAAAAGTTTTGAGCGAAACCATATGAAATGGGAACAATCCTCATAAATCGTCTACCTAAACATGCATTTTCTGAGAATAGAAATAATAAATACACACAAAATAAATGAAAGGAGTGTATCACCTAAGCACAGCTAGATTATGAGTGACATACATAATGGGTGTCTAAGTTCTGGTGGACAAACACATGCATACTACAGCTAAAGGTATAAGGTCTGAACAAGATATAACAAATATGATAAGTAGAATAAGCAGGATAATCAAATAAGCAAGTAAATGAGATATAATAAGCAGTAAAAGCGATAAAGCAATAAAAGAAATATAGCTAAGCATATAAGCAAGAAATAATAAACAAAATAAGTAAAGAGTTATGGCTAAGCATATAATCAAGAAGTAATAGACTGGTAAATAGCAAAGATCTACAGCTAAGCATGTGAATGATCAAATAAGAAAATAATCTCGATCTGAAAGAAAACACACAAGAAAAAAGATAACCACAAATACAAAACTCTAAAAAGAAATATTAACAACAAATCCTAAGGTTCTAAAATTGTCCTCGACTTTTGGATGGTCTGATATTCATCCAAGCAGCCTACGTATCCCCGCCTCCACAAGAATCAGAGTGACGTAGTTCTTCACACCTATTCTAAACTAAGATGCCTAAGACATCTAGACCTCTATTCTAGACACAACCTAAAAGACCAAACTAGTTATTAAAACTTCTTGTGCAATTATTTGAATTCTAATGAATTGTGGATTTTAGGATACCCTATATGCCCTAATTAAATGCAGGTTGGCCCTAAGCTAATGCAGGTGATTCCTACAACCTATGTGTAACTAGACTGTGTGTCATAAGGAAAACAATAGGCGGACTAGCGCATCATATTCTAGTCATCAGTCGGCGATGTGGATCGCCAACTGACCGGACGGAGGCGTTCCTATAACTCTAGGACAAACTCCTAACTCTAAAGCAAATACACAACCACCAAAACACTCTACCTAGGACATACTCCTAACTCTAGAGGAAGAGCTTTTTGGAAAAATAAGTTTTTTAAAGATTTACAAAGTTTGGCTGGACTTGGGATAAAGATCCCAAGCTGCACTACGTACCTCGTGTGAGAGGATCAAGCCAACCTAGTTCGGAACATATTCCGAGATGAAGATGCTAAACAAGTAAACATGTGTGATTCACAAACAAGTAAACTAGCGTGCTCACAAACAGGTACACCAAAGTGGTCACAAACAAGTAAACTAGCATGATCACAAACAAATGAAACACCAATCAGATAAAACATGTCTAAAGGGAATATCCAAAAGACTTGGAAAGTCTTCTAAAATGAAGAGAAATGGATGCTACAGGACTTAAACAAGTTCTCCTAAAAGAGGGGCTTAGGATAACTCCTTCATCGCCCTTACAATGAACTTTTGAATTCGCATACATATCTTCATAATCTAAAATAGAGAAAACTCCAACGAATAACAATTAACATTGGTTCCATCTAAAATTCTATGCTAGGAACCTTGTAACAATTTATAAGAAACACAGCCATTTTAAAATACTAAATATACTATTCTTATTTTTCATATGTAATTAATTGACTAAAATCACAATATTTTTCATGAATCACACCCTATTTTCTATTGGAAAACCCAAGCAGTACTACTCATGTACATAATCATAAAACTAAAAAGCCTAAAATGATTTAGCTACATAAATAAAAGAAATTATTCATTCACAATTATTTTACGATCATGATGCATAAAAAAAATTCAATCAGCCCAATAAGAACTTGAATTTCAATGTGCAATATATAATAGAAAAAAACACAAATAATAAAACTAGTTTAACTTTCTTTCTCTTCTCTTAATATCAAAGGAATGAATATAGCTGAAAAATAAGAGTTCTGTAACTTATAAATACCAGCAATAAAAAAAATGTATAAACATTTAAAAGTATGTACTATCTAAATGTCTTCCTTATTAATGACTAAGATTTCATTCCACTCATATCTAAAGAGATCAAAATTAGACAGCAGTCATAACCCCATTTCTTCATCATAAAAAAAATTCAATATGATGGAAATTTAAATTACAAGCATACAAAATTAAGGTACCATAATAAGGAATTAAGAAATTAAAAAAACATATTTAAAATTTAAATGCTAACCTCAGATAATGAAGCATACATTATCTTAAAAAAATCGTAACTCTAATATTGAAACCAGTAATTAGGGTATTAAATTAATAGTATCTTAACAAGAAAAACTGAAGCTGAGATAACAGAGGAAAGTAATTTAATAGAAATTAAAATCTTGACAGTCATTTGAACACAAGCTTGGAGCAAAATCTTCTATGGAAATATCAATTACTAGAAACATAAACTCAATTATAAAATGGCTTTTGAAAACAAAGTTTTCTCAAAATCCCATAGCAAGAGTCATATATAAGAAAAATATGCTATCTCCAATAATTACATTATCATCTTACCATAAACCTATAAAGTGACCATGAAAGATAAAAAAAAAAGTCAATATTTCTACCATTAGCAATAAATGACCAGGGTAAATAGGACAGCTCATTCTATGTATATATATGAGTTGAACGTAAAAGAGAACAAAATCTGTGTAGAATGCGCAAGGATCCAACTGTCTTCAGATCTAATAAATGATGAGGAAATGATTCGGCATTATCATACCAACACCGCACAAAAACACAAAGCAACACTAAATTGCTTTCACAAACCAAAATAATGATGTATACTTATTAATACTCTAATGAAGCAAGTCAGGTTGCAATAAGCTCTGCAGTCAACGCCATGGCTATACCCTTATGAAAAATAACTAGTTGCAGGTTTACAGGCTACTTATTCTAACTGCTAAAATACCTCTTGTCAATAATTTTTCAAACATCAAGGACTAATTACCAGAACAAATTCCATTCAACTTTAAGAACATGAAAGGGGGTAATCATTATCTAAACTCTTTACTAACAGTTGATGGATTTGGATCCCATCATGCTAACATAGGATCAAGCTCCTAAAGATTAAAGATGGCTTAACTGCTCTATGTTCATTTCAGCTCACACAATCACGTGCTAATTCAAATAACCACACTATTAGACCTTCTAGTTTCTTATTTTAAGAAAATTGCATATAATCACATTCTATCTTGCCCCTAACATATAGAACTACCTTCTCCCACGTACCTGTTCCACTGAAATCTACTATAAGGAAATATGTCACGTGACATAACCAAAGTGCACATCCAAAAGAAAGCTCTCATAATACAACTGTCATGACATGACAAGGAAGGGAAGTAAAAAAGAAAGAGAAATATCATCATTTTTGAGAACTCAGTATAGATAATTGTAGCACAACAAGGTTAAACCTCTAGCTCCTTTTCATTAGATCAGATCACAGAATCATCAGAAAATTCATGTAGAAATAAGAAATCATACAATTGATATATAAAAAAAAAAAGAATCCAATAGATCATCTATTATAGAAAATTATAAGAAACAAATCATTTCACTATAAAAACATGAAAATTTTTCAAATATGAAGAATTTAGCAGATCTTTCAATTTATTACCAAGAATAAAGTGGAGAATTACCTAATACTATTGATACATAAGCTTGACAAACAGAAAACAGTAAGATCTTGCAGAAATCTCCCCTTTCAGCTTTCTTCTGCTCAGCTCTTTATTGTTCTCCTTGCTCTCAACCTCAAATCCTCTAGATTTGAGAGAGAGAAAAAAAATTACACAAAACCAGCGAAATAGCTCAGATTCAGATGAGGCTTCTAAAGAATACAATCGAAATTTGTGCTTCCGATGCTCAAATTTGAGCTTTTAAAGGATGGATCTAGGTTAGGGATCTAAGAAGAGATTGAGTTAGGGTTACAAGTAAATGACAAACTAGGTTTAAACCAAAGCACAAGGTGATTTTAGTAATTTGCTAGAGTTTGAGCTCGCCAGAGAATGATCGGAGCTCCGGTGATTTCATCGGAAAAAATGGCTGGAAAATGGGGAAGAAGAAGCTAGGGTTAGCAAAAATCTCTCTTCTTTTTCTCTCTCTGCTCGTACTCTCTCTCTCTCTCTCTCTCTCTCTCTCTCTCTCTCTCTGGATATTAGAAGAAAACCCTAGATCAGTGAAATTGAGGGTTAGACTCGTATTTATAGGCTTTTTGGGAAGTTAATATCGGCACTCCATTTTGATGGGCGTACAAACGCGCTATTTTGCCTAGATAATGCACCCCCACCTTTGATATCAGCACAAACTTGCTCTATCCTTAGTGCAATTTTTCATCGGAATTTTCTGAAATTTTGCAGAGAGACTCCTGGGGTCCTAATCTGTTGAAAAATGTATCTATGGGCACCTATAACATTAATTTGATAAGGACTATCCTCCAAATTCATGGATTTTTAGGTGTACACCTAAATTTGATTGGCTCACCCCCTATTGCACTGCACATCTTACTTGCTTCGTCTTATTTGGTAATTTTGCTCGGATCAGGCTGAAATTTTGCAGGGACCTTGGTGGGACCCTAACCTGTGTTAGGACTGATTTTGGGACATCAAATTCACCTATTTAAAGGATTTTTTAACAAAAGTAAGGGTTTAGGGTTCAGTCAAAATGGGGTGTCTACAATATCAGAAAAGTGTTGCTACTCGGTCTTGTAGCTAAGCTTATCTACTCGATCGGGTAAAATACAGTAGGGGTCCACATTGTTTGGGTGATCCAAACCATTCATTTGAAAGTCCCTTACCTAGATAGGGTGTCCACAAAAAATCAGACCCATAGGATGATCCTAACCCATCCAACAGTGGAGGGAAAATTGGGAAAAAATGGACAGACAAAATTTGTCCACAAATCTGCCCATTTTTCCCTCCACTGTTGGATGGGTTAGGATCATCCTATGGGTCTGACTTTTTGTGGACACCCTATCTTAGTAAGGGACTTTCAAATGAATGGTTTGGATCACCCAAACAATGTGGGCCCACTGTATTTAACACGACCGAGTAGATAAGCTTTGCTACAAGACCGAGTAGCAACACTTTTCCGTATATATATAGCAAAAGAGAAAATGAAGAATTTTTTCCAATTTCCTGAAAAATCTGTGGATTTAACATATTAGCTTTCTTTGCTTTTCTCACAAAATACACCCCTGTAAACTATTTAATTTCAGTCCTACCCCTGTAAAGAAGAGAAAAGGTTTCATGATTTGCTAGCCACCTTCTCCAAAGGCTATGTCTCGCCCATCCTTTGCAATGGTTTGCGTTCAGAGATTTGTCTTATTAGACGCACGGAAATACTATTTCTTGAAAGGTGGCTAGCAATAATAAGTATTGAAAGAAGCTAACAATAATAATCATTACTTACTAAAGTTTTGGAGGGAAATTATGGACAATGGGTACCTGTATATGACAATTACGGACAAAACTACAAAGAAGAGGTATTGGAATATGACAATTACAAAAAAATTACTTTTCCTTATTACTTTTTTTAGGATATTATGAATTTGGCACACTTTAAAAATATTTACGAATTCCAAGCACCTTAAGAGGAAAAACATATTATGGAAACCTCTATAGATTGGAGGGCTAGGATCAGCCTATGGAAATGATTTTATGGGCACAACCTATTGATGTTGTGTTCCATCACATGGACGGTTTGGATCAACCTATGATGTGGTTTCTACAGTTCTTTGTCGGCCCGTGCATCGCACGGGGTTTTTTACTAGTGTGTGTGTGTGTGTGTATATATATATATATATATATATATATATATATATATATATATATATATAGAGAGAGAGAGAGAGAGAGAGAGGGGTTCTTGCGCTCGAGTGCAGGAAACGAGGGTGGGGCCACATTGTTGGGGTGATCCTAAGCATTCATTTGAAAGGCCCCATCATGGATGGTGTGTGTACCAAAAATCATTTCCATTGGATCATTATAGGGTGTCCATTTTTTTGGGGTGAAAAAGGACAGATACTGTTTGTCCACTAATCTGCCCATTTTTTTCATCCCACAAATGGGCACCCTAAGATGATCCAATGGAGCTGATTTTTGGTGGACACCCTATCCATGAAAGGGCATTCCAAATGAATGCTTTGGATCCCCCCAACAATGTGGGCCCACCCAGCTTATCTGCGCTCGAGCTCAGGAACCCTTTACTCATATATATAAGGGAAAAGGTTTTTATACCTCAGAAACCTCGCCCCTATATATATATATATATATATATATATATATATATATATATATATATATATATATATATATATATATATATATAGGAGGAAAGGATTGCTACTGACATCAACAGCTAAGCTACCTGCTAACATTAGCATAAAACAAGGTCGGGCTCACATTGGTCAGGGGATCCAAAGCATTCATTTGGAAGGCCCTTTCATGGATAGGGTGTCCGCAAAAAATCAGCTCCATTGGATCATCTTAGGGTGTCCATTTGTGGGGTGAAAAAATGGGCAAATTAGGGGACAAACAGCATCTATCCATTTTCACCCCACAAATGGACATCCTATGATGATCCAAAGAAGCTGATTTTTAGTACACACCCCATCCATGATGGGGCTTTTCAAATGAATGCGTAGGATCACCCCACCCATGTTTTATGCTAATGTTAGTAGCTAAGCTAGCTGCTAACGTTAGCAACAACCCTTCTCTCTCTCTCTCTCTCTCTCTCTCTCTATATATATATATATATATATATATATATATATATATATATATATATATATATATATATATATATATATATATATATATATATATATATATATATATTAGCAAGACTTCTCATTCTCATATGAGTGGAATCACAAGATAAACTTGGATACTCATTAGAATTTAGTAAACAAATCTCAAGGGTAGGTGCTTCACATGGTGTGTTTTCATATAGAACGCATAAATGAGCTTTCTCATCATTTTTCCAACTCCATGCATCTCTTTCATTAAATATAGCATCACGGCTTATGATCATTTTTTTTTTAAATAGTAACATAGAGCCGGTGCCCTTTTATCTCCACACTATTGCTAATAAAAATACACTTTTTGCTTTTATCATCTAACTTTTTTCTTTTTTTTCAGATGAAACAAAAGCATAGACTATAGAACAATTGTTTTTTAAATGACTCACATTGGGTTTTCTTCCACTTCGAGCCTCATAGAGTTTTTCCTTAGACTGCTTTTGTAGGAGAGCGATTGCTTAGGCATACCGTCATAGCTAATTCTTCGGCCCATTAATCATCAGGCAGCCCATTGTCTTTTAGCATGCCCCTTGCTGCCTAAGCAATGGTTCTTTTTTTCCGCTCTGCAACTCCATTTTGTTGTGTGGTATAACTCGTTGTCAACTGACTTTTGATTCCACTTTCATTATTGAAATCCTAAAATTCTTTAGAAATAAATACACCATCATTGTCAGTACGAAGAATAATAATAGAATGACCACTTTGGTTTTCAACAAGAGCTTTGTATTGTTTGAAGATAGAGAAGGCATCATCGTTTTGTTTCAGAAAATAACATCATGTCATTCTAGTGTAATCATTTTAGAAATTTCTCTAAGTCTTGAAGTTCTAAAAGGGCGTTTTGGGTTTGATTCTGCTTGTGCAAAGCGTCATCAAACATTTGTAGGATCTTCCTACAAGACTTCATTGTATCTTGGAGGCAATTCGCGGTCCCCTTTGCACATAACTGGTGGGGGCGAAATTTGTCTTAAGGAAAGCAATTACACACCTTGAAGCAACTCTACTATACCACACTATTCCGTATTCCCACCAACGCGTGCAACTTTATTTAGATAACCTCTACCCCCTATAAAACAGTTCTCAAATCTCACCCAAATAAGATAAGAATAACTAACCACAATTGGCAACATGTTCAAACTTCAAACACATCTTCTAGAAGACTAAAAAGATAAAGACTAATTTAAGTGGGACCCTCATCATAGTTTGAATTAATGTTCTAACATAGTTTGAATTTGCATCTAGCCCTCCCCAGACCCCGCAATGGCGGGAGGCTCGTGCACTGGGATCTGTTACCATGTGAAACAACCAATTAATCGAAAAGCTTAAGCACTTATGGTTGTGTTTTTAATGAGTTATAGTACTCCAACAGGTATCGTCGTAATTGGTGGCAGCGCCACAACTACGTGCTCTCCGGTGCGTTGGAAGCAGGTCTGGCCTTCATGGGAGCTCTCTTGTATATGTGCTTGGGGTCCAAGAAAGTGAGCCTCAATTGGTGGGGAGAAAATTTGGATGGATGCCCCTTGGCTTCATGCCCTACTGCGAAAGGTATCATGGTCCATGGGTGCCCAGCTTTGTAAGCCTGGATAGCTGGTAAGTTCACTGGATTTCATGCCTGTATGAAAATAAAATCAGGAATGCAAAAGAAAATAAGGAGTGTTTAAATCTCTATTTCAATCCATAGTTGAATTTGGTTTTAACTGTAAATCAGTGAAAGATTTATTGTGTTTTAAAAGGATATGCAGGAATGTGAGTATAGGGAAGAAGGAATGAAATAACCATAAAGACATCTAAAAGTGATTTCTATATTGTCTCATATGCAAATGGTTTCGAAGTTGAATATGAATATTTGCAAATTATGATTATAACAGAATGAGGAGAGGAGTGTCATTACTGAAACAAGGAATTGAAGATATCAATTCACTTTTAAAGCCGATGTAGAAGATAGTAAGTCTATAAAAGGAGAATCCATGCCAATCTGAAGTGGATCCCTTTTTGTAGGAGATAGCACTCGTTAGCAAAACCCTTGTATTTCTTGACCAAGACACAGGTGAATCCGATCTAAAGTGATCCTTGACACCTTAGGTAAACGTACGTGTGAAGGCCACTTGTTTTGTGATAAATTTAATTTTCTGCAAGGCTTTACCATACCCCAAAATTTTCCGACACTAGGGAATGTTTGGAAACAATGAAAATAAAATTCATGAAATATATTTGTGTATGCAAGGTAAGAGAAAGGTAGAGAAGGCCTGTGAGAGAGAGACTTGAAAGGGCCGTGAGTGAGAGAGCATGTGATAGGGTTGATAAACAAAGAAGAAGAAAAACTCCCTGTTTCAAATAGGATTTTTTGTTTTCCCAATTTTCCTACCCTATCTCATGTTCTCCTCACTCACCACCCCTCCAAAATCTCTCTATTTCTCTCCCACCTTTTTGCCTCCCTTACATTATTTAAACAAATATTCCATGATTTTTTTCCATGGTTGCCAACTATGCCCTAAACTTTTGATTAGTTGAGGCTTTCCTATGGATGTATATTGTTTCATATTTTTAGATTTCAGCTGTATAAAAAGATGGGGTAGAATTTTATTGCATGATGTAGGGTTATGTGCCGAAGGTAAACCATTAAAATTTCTGAAGCAAATATATATGTGGATTAAAGAATCAAGCACCAAGAGAACAATCACACGAGATAACACAATAAGATTTATGTGGAAAACTCTCCCAATGAAGAGGGAAAAACCACCGGGCAAATCTGACGATCCACAAATCAAAATGGGTAATACAACGGCTCTCTCATGTTTTCACCCAAAACTTGAGGAAATACAAGAAACTAAAGAGATAGAAGTGTTACCTTGTTGGGAATGACAAATCTATTAGAGAATAAAATCAGATTAAGATCAAGTCTCCTCAGATTTTATTTGATTAGGCTATATTGAGTAGCTGGATTAGATTAGGCAAGTGAACTAGATTAGGATTATCTCTTTCCCTTCTTATAACTATCTCTTTCTATGTTTATCCCTACGAGTGTACTATATAAACACTCTTCGGGCTCTTTGTAATGTATCCAAGATTAGTGAAATTCCTAATTTTATCATGGTATCAGAGTCATCGACCTTGCGCTGACCACAACAAAAGCACTTGCGTTCTATCCGCCGGTCTAGCCGTCCGCCGGCAACATAAAGCCCTTAAATCTCAGAAGTTGTTTTTGTTACTATCACACGTTTCTTCATTTATTTGTGTTCTTCTTTTCCTCGATTCCCTATCGTTCCCATCTATCTTGCTCGGATTAGCTCTAAAGCCAATAAGTAGTATAGCACAACTCTAGTCTTCATGAATGACTTTGCTCATTGAGATCGACTTCCTGCTGTCCTTCGTGAATGACTTCGTTCACAACAAATAATGAGCAATATTCTGATTATTAGTACGTTTTAGGCAATTTCATTTGAAGCAGACAAATTTCTTCAATGATTACATTCTTATCTTATTCTCCCCATTAGCAATCAATCAATGGTCTTGATCACCCTCAAGATTGGATTTCCTCCTAATCTTGTTAGGTAAGAGAAAGGTTGTAGATTCTTCCAGCATGTGTGTACCCTCCAAAGAAATCAACCTTGTGGAGTTGATCCACAATCTAGGTAAGCATAAACATATATTTCAGAAGATTCTTTTCATTTTTTATCTCCAGTCCATACAGCTAGTACTTTAGATATATACATGAGCTTCTCTAACTTATCACATAAATTTAGGTGTTGATTCCTCCTTCCTAACGTTGAATATAATGTTATTTTCAAGACAAAATCGAATCGTGTTGACCGCACTCAACTCAGTATGCTCTTTTGAAATAATGCATAATGCATCTTCTCTGGCTTCTTATCATTCGCCTTAGTTAGGCCCAATTGAACTAAGATGCCCTTCCCTGTTCTCCCAGCCAAAGAGTGAAACTACCTTTTCCATGGAATTATTCAATTTCAAAATTCAAGGTTGAATTTCTTGAGGATTTTTAATGTCACTCCACGAGCTTCATAAAATTAATTGTCATTTCTTGTGCTCTGGAAAGGTGGTTGCCCTCTCAAGTGGTCAATTGCCTCTCCCAAAGGGCGATCTCCCCTTTTTGCAACGGAGAAAACATAAATTTGGTCTACTATTTATCCCGCATCACTTTGATCAATCTCAACTATTTGGATCAATCTAAAGGCAAAGAAATCAACACAAAGATAAGGGAGATTGGCTAATTATTCATTGCAAAGCCACACTCGGAGCTATGGCTATGGCTTTTTAGAGGGATGTTATTTATATATTGAAGGTCTCTCTATGGGTAAAAATTGAACTGCCGTTCAAGTTACTTTTTTCATGTGTAATTACACAGTGGAAAAGCAAGAAATTTTGGAAAAGTACTTCTTTCCAAAATTTCCCAGAAAATTCTGCAATCCAAACATGGCCTAACTGGGTGAATAAGATCCTCTGTTTTGTGAGATTTTTGGGTGCTGGCCCATTCATAGTAAGAATAGTCGTATGAAGCACATCCATTCACAGATTCTCCATAAGATAGGGACAAAATTAAAACAAGACAAGGGAGAAAAACAAGTTACTACTCATCTTAAATTAGCTTCCACAACATATATCTGGGTTTGAGAAGATAAATAGAAAAAGAAGTTGAATGGATTCTTCATAAAAGGAAAAGAAATAATGAAACAACTAAAGCCAAGGTGCATGATGATTTGAACTTCCAAATCCTAATCTCTACTTAGCTCATGATGATATTCCTAATTATAATTTTTGTATTGAGCTCTGCTGGATTCTTGGTGACAATCAAACAGAGAGAGTACTCTTGAATGTAATGCTCACTTATTTTCATTAATAAACTGGTAGGGTATGCAACATTAAAAAGGAATTTATATGAATCCTTATCCCTTAAATTGTATACGTTGATATCAGAATGTTGCTGTTTCATTCAAATTGAAGCCAACGGATTTTTCAAAGTATCTGCTACAATGGAAAGCAATCAAAAAACCTGTCAAAAGAACAACACAACAAAAACAACTTTCATATTTTTCTCTTTTTCAAGAACAAACAATTGTAGCTCCTCTCAACAGGAGAGATAAATTAAAAGAAATCTCACAAGTTCCAGTAATTTTCTTCGCTTGCTTCTTTTCCCTCCGAACTGGCTTACCAACAGCCAGAGAGCCAACCCTTTGATACAGTACGAAAGGTCGGAGTCCAAGAGATGCGGCACGACAACTCTAATGGTTGATCTGTCACTAACTCTTAAGAGTCTTATGCTGTCTTCTTCTTCTTCTTCTGGCTTCTCTGTCTTCGCCTCCTCCCAATAAATTTGAGAACCTCATCGATAAGCACCACCGGAGCAGAAACCAAAATAACCAGAATCCACTCATTCAAACTCAGTGGAACAATACCGAACACATCTGCCAGATATGGAACATAGAGTATAAGAAAATGGAGCCCAAATGACACCGACATTGCGACCAAAAGCCAAGGATTTCTCCACGGCGGCATTCTAACTAAGCTGTTGTCTTCAGACAGAGCATTGAGGGAATTGAACATCTCAATCGTGACCAACACAGACAATGATAATGTCATTGCCTTCACTTTTCCAAGGGAGAAATAGTCACAGGGATTTGAAAAAGTTATGACACGATTGCCGGCTGAGAATGGAGTGGCGGAGAAATTTGTCCATGTGGGGCACTTTCCCCACGTGCGGAGCTGAGATAAAGTCACTAATGTGTGGCCATCACTTGCAAGATCAATACCCATGAAGGAGGCTTGTGTGTACCACAGAATAAAGATGCCAACAGTTGCGATGCCTACATATGAACCGATCACCTGGAAAGGTATAATTGGGAATTATAACACAGCAGTGAGAATTAGCTTAATCAAAATCCGCACTAACATTGAATTTGAATGACAACTTTCTTCTTCTTCTTCTTCTTTTTTTTTTTTTTGAATGGTCTGAATGACAACTTTCTAAACATGCAACACACACACCCCAAAGGCAGAAGCCTGAACACAATGTGACCTCTGATATAACATAGCTGAACAGAAAATTCTTCAAACAAAGAGGAGATACATACACTTCCCTCTTTCAAGTGGGTCTTGCACTTGTTGAGTATTTTAACCGTCTCGAAAGGTCTTAAATTTAACGACAGTTTCATGTAGCGGTGCAACTCGGGTTGAATTTTGAGAATTCGAGTTGAGCTTTTACCATAAAATGGGATTCGGTTCAGGTTGCTTCCAATTCGTTTTCTAGCAAAAGTTCAACCCGACCAGAATCAAGTTGCACCCCTAGTTTCCTGACTTCAAGGAACATCAAAGGGTTGAAAATTTGGGGCTTTTCTCAGTTATTTCTTTGCATAATGAGGATGCCTGCAATTTATGCACGGTCGCAACCAGACTATTACTATAAGAGGGGAAAGAAAGAAAAAAGATCATCGTACTAAGCAAGCACTGCCGATAATCTGTGCAAATCAAGACTAATAGCTGCCCAGTCATTTTTTGTTCTATAACATTTTCGTAAACTAGAAATGACAAGTAGCCGGGATAAAAGCCACAAACATTTGTCTCTGGAATTTTTCAGGAACGGAGTATCTTGGGATATTTTAAAAGTTTGCTATTTTTGGGTTTATATCAAGAAAAAAATGGAAAATAAAATATTTAAGATATATAATTAAATAAAATTTAAGAACAAAATTAGGACAACAAATATTATCGTGAATTAATCATGACATTTTCGCAGTAAAAAATAAACTACGAAGATATCTAAATGATGATTTTTCAGAATCTCTGTAAAATTTCAGAATTTTGTCATTGTCTAGAAACCCAAAAAAAAAAACTACGAGCAAACAATTAAAAACTGTTATGTGAAACTTACCGGGTGAAGAATGAGATGCCTAGAGTTTCCAAGGAGTGGAATAAACACAGAAGTTTTACACTTTAAATTCTAATGAAACCAAAATGCATTTAACGAACCACAAAAGCATACCAAAATTTCCATGGCAGCAGTTCGGGAAACAAAAATTTTGATAAAAGTGTATCAGTGAATCCTCACCATGTAACGGAAGAGAACCCAAGAATTAATTAATGGATCATTGCTCTTGCGGGGTGGTTTCTGCATGATATCAACATCAGCAGGGTTAAAACCAAGAGCGGTCGCAGGTGGACCATCAGTGACTAAATTGACCCAAAGAAGCTGAACTGGTATCAAGCACTCTGGTATGCCAAGGGCCGCAGTCAAAAAGATAGAGATCACCTCCCCCACATTAGATGATATCATGTATCTGCATGGTGAGAAACCCAAGTGTGTAATTTAATCAAAGAAGAAAACACTCGTATAGTCCAGTATTTTTCAAAAAGTACTATACGGCACACAACATAGGATGATCCAAGCCGTCCATTTGATGGGCCACAACGTAAATATGTTGTGATCGGAGGGCTAGGATAATCCTATGGAAATGATATTTTGT
Source organism: Tasmannia lanceolata (assembly GCF_043159265.1). NCBI lineage: Eukaryota > Viridiplantae > Streptophyta > Magnoliopsida > Canellales > Winteraceae > Tasmannia > Tasmannia lanceolata. The sequence goes on from NW_027518679.1 coordinate 49,134,403, forward strand.
GTTTTGATCATCTTGTGGTGTGTTTGCCGTATAGTACCTTTGAAAAATACTGGACTTACGAGCTTACACCCGTTGAGTCCAGTAATTTTCAAAAAGTACTGTATGGCCCACACCACACCATAGGATGATCCAAACCATCCATTTGATGGGCCACAGTGTAAATATGTTGTGCCCAAAAATCATTTCCATTGAATGATCCTAGCCCTCCGATCTATAGAGGTTTCCATAATTTATTCAAAGAAGAAAAGAAACACAAGTTGTTTAGAGCAATACCTGATGAAAGCTTTCATGTTGTCATAAATAGAGCGTCCTTCTGCAACAGCGGATACAATAGTGCTAAAATTATCATCTGCGAGAACCATGTCTGATGCTTCCTTTGCCACCTTAAGCATTAAACAGTGGACAGATGAAAAAAAAACTACAACACTTCAACAAAACAAAAACAAATAAGCATTGAAGGATAGTATCTGTTTCGAAATACATCTGGGGCAAAGTACTTCTAAAGACCCATAAATTGTTAAATGGAAAACAAAAGTAGTCAGATTATTCAAATGAACTAATGATATAGCATCGCAATCAGAAAGACTCATCACCAAAATGACAAGTTCAGAAACTGCTATACTTTAGGTGTCAAATTAAACATTTTTTTTTTCAAATAACAGATCCAAAAGCACAAATAGACATGATAAAAGCTAAACAATGACTACTATTTTTTTTTTTTGGGGAAAATTACATGTACATCCCCTCTAGTTTCTGACACATTCAACTCTAACCCTGACTTTCAAAACATGACAAGTACATCCCCCGAGGTTTCAATTTGTATAAGTTAGACCCCTCCGTCAACGGTCCGTCAGGTTAGGAAAGACTGAAACCTTATTTGTAAATTTCGTTTCGGTCACCATTTCGTTTTGGTGACCGAAACGAAATTTCGTTCGTTCATTTCATTCCGATTTCGGCCGAAATTTCTGGAATGGACTGAAATCCGGAACAAAACGATATTTTTCGTCATTTCGTTTCGGATTTTGGCCCAAAACGAAACATTTCGTCCATTTCGGACGAAACGAAACGAAATTTACAACTAAGACTGAAACTAACCATGGTTAATATTTTGAGGACAGAAATACCCTCATTTGCAGAGGGATTAGGGTTACGCCATTTCCCACCGCCGCCGTCGCACCTCCGGCCACGGCTGCCGTCACCACCTTCGGCCACCGCCGCCGTCCCTGTCTCCGGCCACCGCCGTCACCTCCACCACAAACAATAAACCCCCACCCCATAGCTACATCAAACCCACATTTCAAGAAAAAAAACATTGATAAAAACAAAACAAAAAATCCTAAAATATTAGGATTTTTGTGCAAATCATAATAATGATGTGAATGAAAACAAATAAAACTCCTAAATCGAGGTTTATGTTGATAAATAAACAAGGGTTTGAATCAAACCCTAATTTTCAGTTTTTAAGTAAGAAAAGCCTAATTTTCAGTTGGGGAAGACAAGGGCATTTTGGTCATTTCCGCCTCGCTGTCTACTCCGTCATGTTAAAAAAACCTCAGGGGGTGTACTTGTCATGTTTTGAAAGTCAGGGTTAGAGTTGAATGTGTCAGAAACTAGAGGGGGTGTAAATGTAATTTTCCCTTTTTTTTTTGAATGATTAAACAATGAGTACTATTGGATTATCGGGAAAAAAATAAGAAGAAGAAATATTTGACAAGTTGGTCTTTCAAGAACCTAGTCAAAGTAAGCTACTGCCTATAGCAGGGGTGCCTGAGTCAGCCTCAAAGGAAAAGGACCCTTAATACTCAAGAAAACTTTCAACGTAAGAAACACAATGTAACAATCACAACAAGAATTGTCCAGTTACCTCAGTTCCAGTGATACCCATGGCAATTCCAATGTCAGCAAGTTTCAATGCCGGTGCATCATTTACACCATCTCCGGTCATTGCCACAATCTCACCGTTTTCTTTCAGCATCCTCACTATATCTTGCTTGTGTTTAGGCTCCGCACGGGAAAAAACTAATCCTCCAGGCTTTGAAAGAATTTCAATCTGTTGGCTGGAAGGAAGAGCCATAAAATCTTTACCCGTAAAACTTCTCCCTCTAAGATCTTCATGATCAGAAAATAACTTGATTTCCCGACAGACAGCCTCTGCCGTGGACTTATTATCACCAGTTATCACCATAACTTTTATGCCAGCTTCTCTGCAATCTTCAATTGCAGTATGAACTTCACCGCGAGGTGGGTCCTGTTTTATTTACAACACGAATTACATCCAAGGATCTAAATGCCGGGTAAAATTCCGAAAAACAATTTCGGTATTTTACAGAATTTCACTGGAAATTTCGGTGATTGGGGCAATTTCAGTGGAAATCTTGAAATTTTGGAGGAAATCTTGTAAATTTCAGCGAAATTTCGGATTTCAGCGAAATTCCGTAAAAGACTGATTTAATGTACTTTTGGTGACCGAAACTGAAATATTTCGGCCAAATTTCGGATTTCGGCCAAAATTTAAAACTATGATTATATCAAGCGTTCGACCAAAAAAGTAAATTTGGACTTGAAAAAATAGTTTCAAAAAAACAAGAAGAATAGGATATAAATGTAAAAGAGCTGGAACATAAGCATTTACCCTCAGACCAACAACCCCAACAAAAACTAGATTACTCTCAATAGCAGAATAGTTAGATGGATCAAGCAACTTCTTGTGAGCAGGATGAGTCTCAGCATAATAATCTGAAAGCTCTCCTAAGTCATCTTTATATGCAAATCCAAGGCACCGCAAGCCCTTTGAACTCATCTCGAGAAGTTTCGCCACTAATAATTGCCTGCATGGCTCATCCATTGGAACAGCCGATCCATCTGCGAGCTGCACATGTGAACTCCGTTCCAGTACACTCTCAACAGCACCCTGAAAATTCAATGTCCACATCATTTCTCTCAGTATATTAAAGTTCCAAATCAAATTAGTAATCAGAATTACTGTTACAAATATTGCACACAGTGGTGAAATGTCAACACAGATGCTTCGGTTTTCAAAACCAACCTATGAAAACAAAGAAACCAAAAATCATGGACAACCCACCATGGTAGTCCTAAAACTAGAGCAGGTAAAAGTACATGTGGCAGCCACTTGCTCAATGATCCCAGCCATTTATTTCCTAGGCCTTGATATAGGTGGGCCATTGAGAAAAATCCACCTCTACTGGACAATTCTAACCGACCAATTTGTGGCCACAAGATGGATGGCGTGAAAATAAATAAGCAGCAGTCTGTATTCATCAAGAAGTCCTCTCCCAGAGATTTAGAATCGTCCATTGGGGGTGGATTTCGTCCATGGCCCGTCCATAGCAAGGCCTAGGATATAAATGGTTTGGATCACTGAGCAAGAGTTTCCTACCTGTACTTTTTTCTGCTCATATTATGCCTTGTGCATCGACCATATAAGAACACTTTAATGTGATAGCAGTCAATCAAGAATAACTCTGATAAAAACTCAGGCTCAAACAAGAACTAGGACAAGGTAATATCAATTTAATAATTGACATCATCAATTTTGCATTAACATGGCAAATTGAATGAGCAAGAACTCGACCAAGGTAAAACCTGGTTGACTGTGTGAGTCAAAGATTGAGAGTTTTATTAATAATGTTCCTTTTTTTTCAACCAACAGGAGTTGACGCTTCAATAAATAAATGACGAGAGAATATGTAAGAGAAGCATTTGACACACTCTTTAAAAACTCAATGACTCAATCACTGACTCGCCCGAGTCAACTCAGTTTTGGCCCGACTAGGTCAATCAAAAACTCCTTTGACACGCCAAGTTAATGAAAAACTAACAGTCTCAATCATTGATTCGACTAAGTTGATTTGGTTTTACCTCTCCCGGGTTTTTGGTCCATATCCACTTTTTTAAACACAGATTTGACAGAAGTAAAAGACAAACTTTTCGCATATAATTCAGAAGGGTTAACCATTTACAAACTAAATCTTAGTAAAGAAAAAAAAAATTATAGCACCCCTTATTGATCTCTGAAAATGAAATGGTTGTGTTTACCTACCAAAAGAAAAACTGTTGCTTCCTAGAACCACAAGAAGTAAAAAGATCAGCAATAACCATCACCTTGAGAAGAAGACGATTATGCCCAGTTGGCTCTCGGACAATTACACTCATGGACTTGCGAATCCGGTCAAACTCCAATGTTGCAACCCTTTTTGATCTTTTTGTCCACCACTGGCAACAGCCTAAATGAGGAAGTGATAAATAAGATGGGAGTTTATGAGTATGACAAATACCAACATAATATGACATGTTTCCACTAACCTAATTTCACTGTGCTGCGGTCAATTGAATAATCGGCAGCAAGTTGTGCATCATGGATTCTATTCCTTGCCTTTATATCGGGAACCCCCATCTTTTCGACCAGAACCTATACAACGATAAAGTTCAAAATCAATAATCCTTCCAATAGAAACTGAGAGATCACTATGTATAATTTGCTAAATTAACAGTGGGAAACCTAAATACTCAATTTCAATGAATAAAGGCAAAAGTGAATAAAAGTTACAACACATACCTTGAGAGCTGCCTCAGTGGGCAAGCCCGTAGCTCGAAAGAGATGACCATTGTAAACAATCCCCGCATCATTGCAAAGTGCACATATCTCTGCCAAGGCTTGTAAATTTGCATCCAGATTGTAGTAAGTCCAGTCTACGATGCCTCCATCCTTGGGATCGTATGTCGTTCCTTCCACATTAAATACTCGGGAAGTTGTCGTCTTCCCACCCAAACTGAGAAATTCAGTAACAGACATCTGATTGGTTGTAAGCGTGCCGGTCTTATCCGAGCAAATCACAGTCGTACATCCTAAGGTCTCAACACTCGGAAGTTTCCGTACAATTGCATTCTTTTGTGCCATTTTTCGGGTACCCAAAGCTAAGCAAGTCGTAATGACAGCGGGAAGACCTTCAGGAATAGCGGCTACTGCAAGGGCAACAGCTATCTTGAAATAATACGTGCATTTCTCAAAAGAAAACCGAAAATTTGTGGGCCATCCATCCACAAGGTCCCATGTGAGAAAATATTTGTAGTTGATGATCCATACAACAAGGCAAACAAACCCAATAGCAGTTGTTAGTCTCCCACCAAATTCATCCAATTTCTTTTGAAGAGGCGTATCATTTTCTTCCAACGAAGCTTCGTGTATTTGAGTTTGAATTTTCCCAATTTCGGTAAGCATTCCAGTGTTGACAACAATACAAACACAACTCCCATTCACGACAGTTGTACCAGAAAAAACCATACACTCTTTTGCCTGCAATTCACAGTCATCCATGAATACGGGGGCCGTGCTTTTAATCACAGGCATGCTCTCTCCAGTCAACGAGCTTTGTTCCAACCTCAAAGTCGACGTCTTAAGTGACGCTATTCTCATATCAGCAGGTACCTTATCTCCAACTCTCAATTCAACAATATCACCGGGAACAAGTTCGCGTGCTGGTAAGTCCGGCACATAGCATCCATCTCTAAGAACCTTTGTGTGTTCACATTGCATCTCTTTCAAGGCTTCAAGAGCCCTCTCGGCATTACTCTCCTGCCAAACGCCAACAATGGCATTCAGAACGAGTATCAAGACAATGACAAGAGGTTCCACATATGCCGCGAAGCCTGTATCTCCATTTCCTTTTCGGTCCAAGTAAGCGAGAACAAAGGAGATAAAGGCCGCACCGAGAAGGATTTTAACAAGCATGTCATCAAACTGTTCCAAGACAAGGAGCCACAATGGCTTGCCCTTCTCTTTTTCAAGCTCATTCCAACCGTACTTTTCATGTCGTTTCTCGGCATCATATGAGCTCAGGCCTCTTTCTAATTTGACATTGTATTCCTTCAAGCACTGCTCCACAGGCCATGACCAAGCAGGAAATGGATTTTCTTCCATTAAATGATTCGATTTCCTTCAGAGAAGCTCAAAATCATGCAAATCAATATCTAAACGAATAGTCCCGGATGTATTTTAGATTCCTATACAAAAGTTCAAAAGAGAAACAAATTTTCAGCAAGCATGAGTATTCTACACAATTTGTCAAATGCAAAATGACAAGAAATTGAGGCACTTCGCAAATAAACAAATCACAAATATCAAGTAATATACTTATTAAACGAATAGTCCGGATGTATTCTAGAATTTAGATTCCTTCTTCAAAAGTTCAAAAGGAAAACAAATTTACGGCAAGCATGATTATTCTACACAAATTGAAAAATAAAAAGTAACAAGAAATTGAGGCACATCCCAATAAACCAATCACAAATACCAAGCAATATACTTATTCAGGAATTCCAAAAGAATAGTAGAGAAATCCATAGGAAATTTCTTCAGCGACTGAATCATTTAACACCCAATAACTTTTTTTTTAATCTCTTTTCCCCTTTTTGCTGGGTACCCTCTTGAACTAGTACCCCACAAAAAACTCCATCTTTATGTTCCCTTCTTCCTAATAACCCAATTGAACCACTATCCATTTAAGCCTAAACCAAAATCTCAGAAAATTATAACCGGTCAAAATAATGTTAGTAAACTGATTCAGACAACTTAAATATTTTCCTTTGATAGATAGAAATTTAGGCCCTGTTTGAATTGAAAGAAAAACATTTCTTGCAGAAAAAATTTTCTCTTAGAGAAAAAATTTGTCCAGAATTAAGTGGGTTATGATATGATTATGGCTTATTTAGAATGATATCATTATAAATCGAAGAACATAGTAACTAAAACTTGAATTGGGGTGGTTGAAGTTACTTTTTTGTATGTGTAATCAAACTTTTCACAAGAATTCCTGCAATCCAAACAGGGCCTAAAGACTTAAAAATATACAGAGTACAAGAACATAAAAATCATTTCTATTCCATTGTCTTTGTCCTTAATATCTAAGCCAAAAAAAAAAAAAACCAAGAGAAAATTAAAAGAAAAAAGTAAGAAAGATGACTTAAAATCAAACAACTAGTACTTCAAAACAAAAACCCAAAACCCCAATCCTAAAAATCAAAAAAGAAAAGAAGATAACTTTACCGCGCTCTGTTGATTGTCGTGTCGCACTAAAGAAAACCCTAATTTCAATAGATAGAAAGAAAGAAAAGTGAGATTGAGAAGCAAAATAGAGCAAATGGATGAGCAGTGAAATTAAAGGAAGAGAAAAAACAAAGTGCTTAGACACATAGATAGAGAATACGTTTCGTACATTTATAATAAGATGGCTTGGAGACAAAGCAAATGAAATTCGATTTGTTTGTAAGACTGAGAATTTTGAAGGGTTTTTGTTCGCGAAATTCGCTTCTCTGCTTCCGAACGGTCGCCTTTTATAGCTTTCCTCGATCCTTCCTTGCGCAGTCCCTCCTTTTTAATACATACAATACCCAAAATTGAATTCATACACGAATTACGGAATTAGTTTCAGATTCTTATCTTAATTACGGATTTACCTCTCCGGCTGAGTCAGTCACCCAACTCGATGGTAATAGAACCGGAAATGAACCCGGGTTTGTCCAATGAAATTAGAGAAATATAAATAAGGACATAACAAAGAAAAAAAAAAGGGTAATTAAGGTTGCAACTAAGGTTGGGTTTTACACAACCCGGTTAGAAACGACCTGAAAATAACATGGGTCGGGTTTAGAAATCATGGGCCTCCGGTTGGGTCGAGTTTCATGTTGAAAAACTCGACCTCAAACCGAAACCGACTGTTATAGTTGTACTATGAGTTTTATATATTGAATAACATGAAAAGTTATTTTCCAATATTTTGATACAACTGTTTTCATTGAGGTGGTGACATTTTTGACGTAAAAAAGTAGTTTCTTTCGTAAATTTATCCACCTGATCACTTACATTTTAGGCCATGTCTGGCCGCTAGGAATTTCTTTTCATGATAAATTAGTGTCTGCGTGTGGTGGAAGAGGAGAAGGGTGGGCGGGTGAAGGAGAGGTATTTGAGAGGGGTGATTGAGATGAGGCTGAGAAGTGGCAGGAAAAAGTCGATCTGATTTTGAGTAGAGTTTCTTGTTTCCGCCACACCTCACTCACTTCGGAGACTAGTTTCTGTTTCCTGATTTTTAGCCACTTCACCAGCCAACCCATCTCTCACCACTCGGAGACACCAATTTGTCATGAAAAAAAAAGTGGTAGACAAATGTGCCCTTAGGGATTTTTGGTGTGAAGATTTGCTGTTTTCTACAGTCTTTGAAATTAATTGCTATAGTGAGCAAAACATTACAAGCACAACCCAGCTTGATTGATTTGAGAAACTGTCTTCATAGGGTTGGGTTTATGAATCTTGGTTTTCACGTAAAAACAAATACCACGCCCAACATGAGATAATTTTTCAGGCAAGGTAGGGTCCTGAAAAGCCTGACCCAAGCTGTTACCTTACGGCCGTTAGAAGCCACACACACGTAAACGCACGCGCAGAGAGAGAGAGAGAGAGAGAGAGAGAGAGAGACTTGCCTAATTTCCTATGCACATTTATTTTGAGTTTAAATTCATTCTAAGTCTTTTACTCTAATGAAACTAGGTTTTATTATGATAATCCTAATTAACATCTAACATATTATTTTATAAGCAAAACAAGGTAATTTTGTAAAGGTTAGTATTGATATATGCTTTTTTGAAAGATAATCTTAATTAACTTCTAATTTTAAGTACATAATAAACCAGATCGGACAAGTTCACAAAGTTTCAATTATAAATCAACCACTTATATTGATTTTTTTTTATAAACTATTACAGCTTCAACAAAATCAAACTGAAAAAGTGACCAATTTAAGTTGAACCAGGTTACTTTGGTCTTATTTTTAAAACATTGCTTCTTTGTTAAACATTTCTCATTTGTAGTCTAAGTCATGTATTTTCACGTAAAATACATGAATAGAAGCAAGTATATTAGGGGCCACCTATGTAGTTGATATGAACTAGGGAAGTGATATATTCGCCCCCTTTTTTATACTTAGGACAACCCTCTCTAGTGTAAAACTGTAGGCATAAACACACCAGAGGGGGTCTGTCCCGAGAACAAAAAAAAGGGCGGCAAATATGTTACTTCCCCATGAACTATTCATCTGTTGGTCCCCATTGTAGATAAATCATGCCATAAAAATATTCTCCTCAGAATGATTATAACCCTTTGATGAGTAGAGGTCTCTACATTGTCGTTTTTATAATAAAAAAAACTCCTATTTTACTCCAAATATATTGAAAGGTAGGCATTTATTCGAAAAAGAAGATTACTCTAGGCTGGCCTGTCTATGATGGGGACCAATACAGGAATGATTTAGATCATTAAAATAGGGAAAATGATATATTCACTTCTTTTTCTTTCCTTTGGGACGCCCACCTTGATGTGTAAAAGTGGAGTCATAAATACACTAGAGGGGGCTGGCCGAGGGAAGGAAAGGGAGCGAATATTTCACTCATGTAAAATAGATGGGCCCTAGCCCTACTCTACTCTTTTTTGAAAATGTGTTTCTAAGGAGATGCACTCACAACCACCATATAATTCTATTATATCTGAGAAGTTGTATACTTTTCTTCCCTATTTATACACAAAAAAGGGAAGTGATATATCGGCCTCTTTTGATTTCTTATACACTGCTGCTGTGTGTCCCAAGTAATCTTTAGGGAATCTAACAAGGTAGAACTCACCCATAAAAGCTAGCCGTTAGAGGGAGGCTGTCCATTCCCTTATAACCAATCCCCATCCATTTCACTTATCCAATGTGGGACTCTTTGCTTTTGCGTGGAACTCAACATAATCAAAAGGGGCGTATATATCACTTCCTAAAACGAAAGAAAGAAGGGCAAACAAAAAAATCTCTGTCCATTGGGTTTAGATTCTTTTACAAAGACAATTTATTCATCTTGGGCACAAGTGCACAATGCTCATTAGTTGTTGGAGTGCTCAATGCGCACAAATACAATAAGTCAAGTCATGAGTACAAGTGGACCATTCCTTTTTGTGCTTAGTTTCTTTTGCTTGATTACACACAAAAAAAAATGCGAGGATGCTTTACTCTTTCAAGTCCAATTTCTTCGGCCCCTGTTTGAGCCTTTCCCTGTTGCGACTTTTGCAAATATCAAAAATCTTTTGTAAGCTTCCTCGAAGGTTCGTCACATCCAAAAGAAACAATTTCTTCACTTTGAAAAACTAACCCCCCAGTCGTGAAAGAGAACATTAGAAAATGGAAAATAGACTAATAGAGGCAAGACTATTCTCTGGAAAGCAAAAGGTTGTGGTCCCAGCTTTCTAGTTTTAGCAAGAGATTTTCTTGGTCAAACGTCACGTTTCTTGATTTTTCATCTGGGTCGGAATTAAGTTGTCGGAACTTGGAAGTATCCCTCATGGACAACTCTGGATCTGTTGGGGGCCTTATTAGAGACCATCTCAGCTGTCTCATTGGCCTGTTCTCGGAAATCGTCCCCCCTGAAGCTATTCATCACCCGGAGATCGAAGCCATCCTTCACGGTCTAAATCTAGCAGAGAATCTCAGCATCCGCAGCTTATGGATTGAATCTGACTCAATCCATGCCGTCAAAGTGATCGAAGGCACCCAAGCTTGCCCTTAGAGGAAGTTCCAAACTCTAACCATGATCCACAGTAAGCTCAGAAATCTAAACTCTTGGAAAATTTCCCATATTTGGAGAGAAGGAAATGCAGCAGCAAACATCCTTTCTAAACAGGATTATTTTTATAAGGGTGATAATCTCCCCCCTAATTCTCTGTCCCCCTCCCTTGTTGAGATCTTGTCCTCGGACTCTTTGGGGTCCCTCTATGAAAGATTGTAATATGCTTTATTCTTAATATATCTGGTAGGGGTCTGCCTAACCCCAGCTTGCCCATAAAAAAAAAAAAGAACTTGGAAGTACTTTGAAATTTGACCCCAATTTCCAATTTGGAAATGTTATCAGCACAACCATATTTTGATATTTGCACAAACCCAGCCTGTCTTTTCTTCTTTAATTGTCTCCTGGGAGCTTTTTGGGCAATAACCTTTTGACAGCTCTTTAAATACTAGAAGACAAGGTGATTTGTAAAAATATCAAAATATGGTTGTGGTGATATCTTTTCCCTTTCCAATTTTCCATTGGAAATGATATATTCAACCCCCCTTTCTTCACTGGGCCACCTCGTTGTAGTGTGAAAAGAGTAGTCATAGTGGGATGGCCAGGGGGAAGAAAAGGGGGAGAATATATCGCTTCCCTTTCCAATATTCTATAGCTAATTTGATTGTATTTAACTCTTTAAAATGCTTTAGTATTTTTAAGACAAACGAATAACTATCATTTTTAATATTATTAAGTTGTCACTTAGGATGATATTCTTTTAAGAGGAATTCCAGACATGATGGTATTGGTGATGTGCAGCCAATGGGGGAGCCCTTTCACCTCTTTTTTGCAAGGGCTCCCTTCAGTTTAGACTTCCTCTTCTTTTAAAATTATGCATTCAACGTTTTAGCAATTTAATACGTTGGCCTACTCTCTTTTGCATGAGATAACAGCCACTCAGCTGAATAAGGCAAAATCTGTGGGAAAGTGAGTCTGTGTGGCTGTTCTCTCGTGCAAAAGTCAGCCGCGAAATGGTCAAGTAATTTTTATTCTTTAAAAAGCTAGATGGGTCCTCTTAGTACCTATCTTTCGGACCGTTGTTTCATCTGTTCGCTTTCTTGTATGCTTTCCTAAACGGTACTGGACTGTTGTTAGTGGACTTTTTGAAAATTCTCTCATGTAAATTCAACATACGAAAGTAATGAAATTGCAATACGAAGCAGCCACTATGGCGCAGTGGGCACACCTTCAATTCATCCGAACCAGCCATCTAGTATGCCTTGCTTTGGATCTCTGTTTACACCGCATGATCAGTCATGAGAGACCGAATTACCAAGTGGTGACTCATGTGAACCGAGTTAATGAAGTTACTTGCCAGACTGACACTTGATAAGAGTGGGGAAACATGCAAATATTGGAACCTAGAAGACTGGACAGTTACTAGGGATTCTCCCCGGCTTATTTCCGCATCAAATTAAAATTCGATCAGTCAAATAGGAACGAACAGTTCGATATTTACCTAGTTTAACTAGGTCAATGGAGTGACACTTTAGTTGCCACTTGAGGGAAGTTTGGTGATATCCACCTGAAAGAATGGACGACGTGCAAATGAGGGAGCCTGGGTAGTTACCAAAAAGTTCCCTCCAAGAGAATGTGAGGTAATGATGAACAGTTACCCGAATGAAGCTATATGACAAAACGTTTGTCCCTTAGAAAGAGGCCACAGAACCAAACTTTTCATGTTTTAGCACATCCTTTGCTTTTCTAGTATTGTACCTTTACTTTCCATATACCTTTAGCTGTTATCCGGATCAAGGAATCAACGAATTCATCTTCCAGTTGAGTCTTTCTTCTTAATTCAACTATTCCTCACATTGGTGTTTTGCCTTTCTGTCATTTAGTTTACATAGAACGGTCTGTTGACCCTGAGGGTCGTTTGCATTATGGGTGCATCAACAGCGGCGTTTGGGTTCTACGTGCATCGATTCTTTGAACATTCGCGAGTTGTTCGCATTCTACGCATTGTGATGTGTTGCTCACATTCTGAAAATATCGACATCCCCCAATTGGCGTTGCGTTTGTACTGAGAAAGTCATTTCCATCTATGTAAAGGCAGAGGAGCCCAAGAAAGAAGTGATGTTCACCTCTTCTTCTCAATTCCCGAAATCCAATCCCAAGGGACAGAAACATTTCAGCCATCGGCCCCTTGATTTGAGTTTCCGATTTCACCCCCCAGAAGAGTGGCACACACACCTCACACTCGGTGCACTGAGTGACTGTGCTCGAGCAATTTTAGACCGAACAAATCCTACCAGTCATACAATCCTAAGAGCCAATAATGCGAATTTTTTAGATTTTAGAGATCAAAAGCAAAAAAAAAAAAAAAATACACCCCTGTTGACATCGTGACATCTGACTTGGGTCCCAACTAATGAGGCACTCACTACATAAAAGTGCGTTCTACATTTAATTGTTCGTCCATTTAAATTTAGGGAAATGATATCACCACTACCGTATTTTGATGATTGCACTCCTTGCTTTATTAAAAAGTACGATATGGCCCGCACTAGGACGATCCAAACCATCCTTTAGACAGGCTGTGTAATGGACGGTTTGGATCGTCCTATGGTGCGGGTCATATCGCACTTTTTAATAAAGTGATGACTGTGATCATCAAAATACGGTAGTGGTGATATCATTTCCCTAAATTTAAATTGCCTTGCTTTCAATTTCTAATAAAAGAGATACGCCTGTCTAATGGACGGTTTGGATCGTCCTATGGTGCGGGCTATATCGTAATTTTTGTTAAAGTGAGGAGTGTGATCATCAAAATACGGTAGCGGTGATATCATTTCCCTAAATTTAAATTACCTTGCTTTCGATTTCTAATAAAAGAGATAATAAAAAGGGCTTCCCATTGGATCCAATGTGTTTTTTTACTTTAAAGTTTTTAGCGTTGTTATAAATGCACCTTAATGATGTAGGTCCAATGGGGCACCCTCCGGCTGATTCTTTGGAACAATTTATCACTCTTCTAAAAAAATTAAGGCTATCCCCCCCCCCCCACGGCACTCACTCACTCTCTCTCTCTCTCTCATGCCTTTGCAACTTCATGTGTATGTAACATGGTTTGAGAACTTTGGGGAAAAGAAATTGTTTTGCTATCTTGCGGCAGCTCACATGTCATTTTATTAGTTTTGAGGAAAACAAACAAAAGGGGGTGGAAATATTATTTCCCTTTTTATATATTTATAATACAAACCAAAAACCGATTAATTTTGTCATTATACAGGCACCGGGATTGAACATAATTACTGAGTACATCATAGGGTATTTATACCCGGGGCGCCCCGTTGCCAACATATGCTTCAAGGTGTATGGGTATATTAGCATGGAACAGGCCCTCACATTCCTAGCAGACTTCAAGCTCGGTCATTACATGAAGATTCCTCCAAGAACAATGTTCATGGCACAGGTTTGTTACTTCCCTCTTCCTCGATCTTTCTCTTTCCTTGCCACCTTAATTTTCCAAACCGATGGCATCGGTTCGGTTCAAGAAATCCCCCAAAACCGAACCGAACCGGACCGAACCATGTGCAGCCCTAGCTGGCTAACGTTAAACGTTAGGATATGTCACTCTCTCTCTCTCTCTCTCTCTCTCTCTCTCTCTCTCTCTCTCCACACACAACAGGAACAGTTGGTGGGCCCAACAGAAACCATTGGTGGAATGGTGGGCCCATCTTTGAACAACGTAGGCCCCGCCCATACCACACCATAGGATAATCCAAACCGTCCATTTGATGGGCCATAAACGTAAATAGGTTGCGTCCCAAAATATTTTTCCATAGGCGGATCCTAGCCCTCCGATCTAAATAGAAACTACATCTTATGCAACCTCTATAGATTGTAGGGTTGTGATCATCCTACGGAAATTATTTTTGGGGCACAACCTATTTACATTGTGGCCCATCAAATGGACGGCTCGGATCATCCTATGGTATGGACGGTACACTTCATTTTCAAAAATATGGGTGGGGCCTAAATTGGTACGAACACACCATAGGATGATCCAAACCATGGACGGCTTGGATCATCCTATGTTGTGGACAGTATGCTTCAATTTGAAAAATATCGGTGAGGCCTACGATTGGGCCTTAATGTTAGTGTACGACCAACTCCATAGGATTATCCAAACCATGGACGGCTTGGATCATCCTATGTTGTGGACGGGCCTTAATGTTACTGTAAGACCACAAGATGATCCAAACCATTCATTTGATGGGCCAACCCTTTTGGGGGCACAACCCATTTACGTTATGGCCCATCAAATGGACGGCTCGGATCATCCTATAGTCTGGACGGTACACTTCATTTTCAAAAATATGGGTGGGGCCTAAATTGGGCCTTAATGTTACTGTACGAACCACACCATAGGAGGATCCAAACCATGGACGGCTTGGATCATCCTATGTTGTGGACGGTACGCTTCAATTTGAAAAAAATCGGTGGGGCCTACGATGTGGCCTTAATGTTACTGTACGACCAACTCCATAGGATTATCCAAACCATGGACAGCTTGGATCGTCCTATGTTGTGGACAGGCCTTAATGTTACTTTACGACCAACTCCATAGAATGATCCAAACCATTCATTTGATGGGCCACAATGTAAATATGTTGTGCCCCAAAAATCATTTCCATAGGATGATCACAACCCTACAATCTATAGAGGTTGCATAAGATGTAGTTTCTATTTAGATCGGAGGGCTAGGATCAGCCTATGGAAATGATATTTTGGGACGCAACCTATTTACGTTTATGGCCCATCAAATGGACGGTTTGGATTATCCTACGGTGGTATGGGCGGGGCCTACGTTGTTTAAAGATGGGCCCACCATTTCACCAACGGTTTCTGTTGGGCCCACCAACTGTTCCTGTTGTGTGGAGAGAGAGAGAGAGAGAGAGAGAGAGTGACATATCCTAACGTTTAACGTTAGCCAGCTAGGGCTGCACATGGTTCAGTCCGGTTCGGTTTTGGGGGATTTCTTGAACCGAACCGATGCCATCGGTTTGGAAAATTTCCAAACCGTAACCGAACCGTTTGGGGGTCAAACCGATCTTGATCGGTTCGGTTCACGGTTTATCCGATTTCCTTGAGTTGGATTGCTGCTACTTTTATTCTTTTGGTCTTTGGTGTTATATTTCCGCCCATTTATTTACTTGGAACCACCCATTTTGGTCGGTCTCTTCTCTTTCCAGTTAAATACATTAGATTTGGGTGTACCAAGTATATATATATATATATATATATATGATTTATAACAAAAAATAAAAAAATGGCAAAACTACCATTGGTCCATCGGTTCGGTTCGGTTTTTCCGGTTAAAATTTTTCCTAGACCGTGACCGAACCGGTCCAGACGGTTTATGGAAAACCGAAACCGTGACCGAACCAATGCCACTAAAAACCGAACCGAACCAAACCGAAAGGCCCGGTTCGGTTCGGTTTAGGCGGTTAAATGTGCAGCCCTATAGCCATCCGGGGGGGGGGGGGGGAATTATCAGCTCCCAAAATTAAACATGGTAGCCTAATAAGAGATTTTATGGTATATGGGTGTAAAGTCTAGTATTTCTCAAAAAGGTACAGTTAGACCCAATTTCATACGATGATCCAAATCGCTCATTTGTTGAGCCACAATGTAATCATCCGCCGTTAACAATGCTCAGGAGTATGATCTCATCCGCCGTTAACAATGCTCAGGAGTGTGATCTCTCTCTCTCTCTCTCTCCCTCCTTAAATAAAGGTAAGCAAAAGCACTTAGGGCCATCTGGATACGTGGATTTTAGAATCCAGGTTTTTAGTTTGAAAACAGTGTAAAAGAGGGTTCGTGATCAAGATGCTGCCCTGGCAACGTTTCTTGGATTTTAAGTGAGAAATTCAGGTTCTAATAATCTCTTCCGCATCCTGTGATTTCTAAAACCTGAAATTATGGGAAGATCTACCACTCTCTTGCTGATGGAAAGAAGGGCAAGAAGTCAAAAAACGAGATTTTAGAATCTAGGTTTTTAGTTTGAAAACATTGTAAAAGAGGGTTCATGATCAAGTTCTTGGATTTTGAGTGAGAAATTTAGGTTTTAAAAATCTCTCTTGCATCTTATGATTTCTAAAACCTGGAAATATAGGAGGATCTACTACTCTCTTGCTGACGGAAAAACGAGCGAGAAATTAAAAAACATGTCAAAATCGACTGCCGGTCCTCTTCTCTTGTCTCTTAGCTACAATTTTGAAGAAATCTCGGGTTCTAAAATCCGCGTATCCAATTGGCCCCTTATTATATACAAATGGCCCCTTATTATACCAAGGGAAAATTTGAAAAAACTGGTTCGTCCGAGTGTAAACGGCTATGATCACCTACTGTAGCAAGCACGCTTGAAGAATCCTGTGGAGAATCTGAGACAAGCGGACGGCAGCAATCACGCCTTTGAGAAGAATGCCAGGGAGAAGAATCACTAGTCAAGACGGGCAAAAAACAGAGAGAACGGCGACTTCAAACAAGTATTGGATTCCGGCGGATCGATCGGATTGCGACGGCAAAGAGACACTTGGGATGCTTGGTGAACAGTTCTATGAGTGTTTGAAATAGATCCGACAGAGACTTCCAGCGAGAGAAGAGATTTCAGAGAATCCAAATGAGAGCAGCTACAAAGTAGTGAAGAGTATAATGCTGATGATCAGAAGCCCATTGGCTGTTTAATGAAAGATGGATCGAGTGACAAAGATGAAGTAGTAGCAGAAGTTGCAAGATGGATCGAGCCTAATGGCTTTGATAACTTGTGAATAAATGTGAAGAACAGAACAGAGCATTGAGAGAATAATGAGTTTTTGTATTCGATGCCTTTGACGTATACAAAGAATATCTTGTGACTATACATGGGAAGGAGAAATATCTATACAGTATACATGGAGTGTCAACGGGTGGTGCGAATGTGCTGGGTGGATGAGCTGGGCTTGCTACAGAGGGTTGAACCCTCTATAGATCGGAGGGTTAGGACCACCCTATGGAAATGATTTTTGGGGCACAACCTATTTAGGCTGTGGCCCATCTAATGGACGGTTTGGATCATCGGTGCGGGCCATACCGTACTTTTAATAATGTGAGGAGTGCCCTCATCAATATACAATAGTGCTGATAACATTTCCCTTTATATGGTGTAGGCCCTTATGGTCCCTTATTTGGGAAGTGATATATCCGCCCCTTTTGATCACCAGGAACACCCCTGGTCAGTGTTTGTGGCAATCAGGGGCATTGTCTTCTGACATAAGTACAACAGCCCCTCTTTAGTCATTGAAACACTGACAGGGGTGTTCATGGTAATCAAAAGGGGCGGATATATCATTTCCCCCTTATTTTCAAAAAGTATTGTACTGACCATGGTTTTAAATTTCGGATTTCGGTGGGGACCGAAACAGAAATTTGGTGAAATTTTGGATTTCGACGTTTACCAAATTTCGGAATTTCGGTTCGAAATTTCTAACTGAAATACCAAATTTCTGATTTCGCTGAAATTTTGGATTTCGACGGGGTCCGAAATTGGTACCGAAACAGAAATTTAAAACCTTGGTACAGACTACAACATAGAATGATCAAACAATCCATGTGATGTACGGCAACGTAAATAGGTTGTGCCGCAAAAATCATTTCAATATGATGGTCCTAGCCCTCCAATCTATAGATGTTTCCATACTATGCAAGTCCTCATATATCGAAGGACTAGGATCATCCTATGGAAACGATTTTTGGGGCACAAACCTAGTGTTCCATCACATGGACGGTTTGGATCATGTTATGATGTGGTCCATACAATACTTTTTGAAAAATAAGGGACTATAAGTAGGGGTGGCAAAATTGGCCAAACCGAACCGGAACCGAGCCGAAAATTCGGTTTCGGTTTGGTTAAAACAAACCGATTCCGATTCAAATTTTGGTTTGGTTTGGTTTGGGGATCAAACTGAACCGAAACTGAATATTTCCAATGATTATGAGTAAGGGGTGGCAAAATTGGCGGAACCGAACCAAACCGAAAATTCGTGATTCAAATTTCGGTTCCGTTTGGTTTGGGGGTCAAACCGAACCGAAAACGAAACCGAATTTTCGTGGCTTACACCAATTAAAATCTCTATTTATTGACCCCCCTTTTTACTTGTGACGACCCCTATATTGTATTTATGAGTTATGAACTTATGAGTTATGAACTTATGAGTTATGACTACTATTTTACACTAGAAGAGGGGCTGTCCCGGGTAAGGAAAAAAGTAAAAAAAAAAAGTTTGTCTCATGTGGATTCAATGTTTAAAAAAACTAATTTAAAAGTCTGATATGTACGATTGAGACAGTCTCGAGAAGCTTTTTCTCAGAATTCAGTTTTACTATTAATCCGAATTAATTGGGTTTTGGAATCCACTCTACGGCACTCCTCTCTCCCTCTATTTGCATTTCCCGGCGGATTTCCTCGTTTTCCGACCATATTTCCCGGTAAGAGGTCGTTACTAGTTTCTGATTCTCTTTTTTTTAACCTCTTCTTCTTTTTCTGTTGAAATCAACAAACGGATTTATGTTTTGTTTTTTGAAATGAGAAGTGACAGTTTTTTTGTGAATGCTTCTGTGTATTTTTTTCTCCACTTGATAGCTAGGAACATAATAAAGAACATGACCTTGGATAGGATGATCCACGTAGAAGATCCCAATTAATCCGAATTAATTGGGTTTTAGTTGGTAATCTTGTTTTATTAGCTTTTGGGTTTTTCCTTTTTTTTTATTTTTTGGTTGAAATCAAGTAAAAGTGTCTGTTGGTGAATGCTTCTATATTTTAATGCTTCCTGAATCTTTTTTTCTTAATTCATCTGTTATACTTCCTGCATCTTTCTCTTACTCTCTTTTTTGAAATGGTAAAATCTAAACTGATAAGAGGGGAAAACCACAAATCATAGAAGAAGAAAATCAAAGATATGCAAGGACGTTGTTTGTGTATTGAGACCCTTGCATCTCCTTGTTTGTTTCTGGTTTCTTGCGTTTTAATACAACTACCCTTGAAAAAAAAAAAGATACATGCCAGGATATCCCTCTCCCATTAGAGATCATCACAATTATCAATGCATACACACACTTGGAGTCAAATCAGCTTAGATTGGAATCAATTTTTTGTCTTATCTCAGTTGATGCCGAGTCAACTCAGTTTGCTTGAACTAGTTAACATAGTGCTATATTAATAAAATTTCAAAACCATAAAACTAGATCTTGATCACCGCTTAGTGACTATGATTTGAGATTAGATCTTGATTGCCGAGTAGTCTAATTTTTGTTTTGAAAAGTATCTTGATCAGAGTATATGATGTGTCCACATCAGAAAAGAATTCCATAGACTTAGTATACTATGCTTCGAGCGTTATAGAAAAAACAAAAACAAATGCGGAGCATCACAGAATCTGAGAAGCTACTTGGATCTAACCAAATAGAACAAATTATTTGGTTTTGATTCTTAGTCGATGCAAAAACAAACTGAAACTAGGTAGATTCAAGAAATGATTGAGATTACAAAGGACATTCTACAACAGATTGCAGGATTTGTTTCAATAGAACAGAGACTACAAATATATATATATATGAGTTTGTTTCGGTGAGAATGACAAACTGAAATTAGAAAGGGAAGAAGAGATTCTTACAATTCAGAAATCTCTCCCAACTTCCTACTCAAACTCACAAAATTCCAAGCTCTTCCAAAAAGTCCAAACTGAAATTTCTGAGGATCCTCTCCTCTATTTATAGAGGGAGAGAGAGGGCCCAAAACCTTCCAATGATAGCTGGAGTTGCTGATTTGGAAGGACACTGTACAAGCTCTCCTTTGCTTCTAAATGGTCCCCCTTTAGGCTCCAAGGATTTGATGACAAGTGGTTAGGTGAGCTGTCATCTTGCTGTCTTCCTTTGATAGGAGCTGCCACTTGGCATTGGTCCCCACCTTGAATATGTCAGCTTGCCATGTGTCTTTATGACTTGGCATTAGCAAAGATTCCTCACCCTTAATGGTCTCAACCGAGTACCCACGTAGCTTGCCCACCCACTTCTTTTTTTTGAAAGATAACAATCCGATTCATTAACCAAAACAGAATACTTCAGCAGGCATGGGGACAAGATATCCCTGCCGAGTACATAACATAAAAACTAACTAACAAGGTTCGATTCACATAAAGTGATCCGCGGTTCAGTTAATACTCTCTCTCTCTCTCTCTCTCTCTCTCTCTCTCTCTCTCACACACACACACACACACACACACACACACACACAAAAGAAACCCTTCTATAAGCACTCTCAATCCTCCCTACATATGTAGGCACACTCAATCAACCCTAAAATTTATTCCTCGCCAAGTTTTGGAACTCTGCACAAATCTTCCTTCAGCTTTATATTTGCGTGCATGTGGAATTGTGGTATACACACTCGATTTACTTGGTTTTGAAGCTATGTATATCTCTTTCCTTAGTTCTGTGTTTGCATGCTTGTGTCGATTTGCTAGGTTTCAAAATTAGGTTCATGTCTTCCCTTGTCTTTGTTTATGTGCATGTAAAATTCTGGTATGAAATCTTTGGATTTTTTGCTCCTCTAGGGAAATCATTTTAAGAATCTGATTCTTCATTTGGACTTGGTTCATGGTTCTGTGGTCATTTAGCGGCTCGGAATGAGATGGTTTTGATGCAATTGTTAAAACATGGTAGTGACTACATTTGTATTCTAATCCACTAATATTAGCACTACCATGTTTCAATTATTGCAACAGTTTGATCTGACCTTATCCGTCTCTTAATCCGTTAGTAAGAACTGTTAGAATATTTCATTACTCTTTGAATAGGCAAAAAAGCAGGAGAGGGTAGTGCCTTCATGAAAATATGGTGGTAGTGGTGTCCCTCTTTTGAGGGCTTATACCCGTATTATTATGTTTAGATAACGGGGCTACCCCTTGCATTAGTGAAGACATGATGATGAGGATTTCGTTTGCCTGATATGTCTTTAAAGGATTAGGTTAATGTCGCTATGTTTAGGGCTTGTTAGTACACGATTTGCCTTTATTTTGTTTCCGTCCTCCGGTTTCCTTTCATTTTATTTCTCACCAATTACGGAAAATTGGCTAAAAAGTTGAAATGTATGGGTGTTTTAAAAACGCAGGACCTTTCAGACAACAAGTCCCGATTCACTGTATTATGCTTATCACATGCCTTTGAGGATGAAAGCCGGGTTTTTGTTTTTTTTTTTTTTTTTGAAATTTCGGAGGTGAATGAATTTTTTGAAATTCCAGATAACTCTGGGACACGGGAGGAGGTGGCCCACCAAATCCAAGGTCATGCTCACCATACCTCACATTTAAATTAAATTAAGGTCATTCTAGGAATCAACACAATCAAATGATTTCCAGAAACTTTTTTTTAAAAATAATGACACTCCCATTTATTTATTTTTTGAATTTTCTTACCAATATCACCTTCACCAGTGATTGGGTGCAAACAGCCAGTCTTCCTGACGAATACAGAGCAGCATGGGAGACTATTTCACATTTAAATAGAAAAACAATCCACAGATTACATTAGATATAAAAGGAAGCATGACAAAGATATTTAGAACTATAATTCAGGCACAGGAGAGATTTCCACTACGCCAAAGACAAAAAGCACACCTGAAATAGTCATTTTGTAACAAAAATTCATTAGAGTAGCTTGTGAAACTGAACTTGCAAAACTCTATAGTGAGCAAGAAAATAAACTAAGCATCCAGAAAGTTGATATTAGCACTACAAACACACTCAATGTAACCATACACTGCAACACTTTACACGCTAGTACTCGACCTCTGGTTGCTCGTTTTCATTCCGCATGTAGGATCTTTGTCAGAGATAAAGCTTCGCATGTGATAGATTGTGGAGTCCAGTCTATGATTGATTGACCCATTGTTGGTCAACAAAAAATCCTTTTGATGTAAAACGTAGCCTAGGAACACCACTCTGTCTATAGCAAAACTGCATTTATTTTTGGTCAGCATATAATTGCACAAAACATCATATACCTCACGAAGGTGTTGGGTGGGTCCTCAACATTGCTGTTGTATACCATGATGTTGTCAAAATAAACAACTACACACCGTCCCATGATTTGCCTCGCGATCTAATACTGCCCATTGCTCCAACTACTAGATGTTGGAGCATTGGAGCATCCACTAGGGAAGTGAGTTGGCTGATGAGCCGGAGAGAGAGAGAGAGATAAGTAAACAACCTTAATTCATGAATTAGCCAGCAAGTTCGTACGCAAGTTCGTAAGCAAGGTCGTACGCAAGTTTGTATGCATGCTGACTCCATTCACATTCCATCAGGTGCAAAGCTTTCATGAGATAACCATTTTCTAATGTCAATTTATTTGGAATTTCAGCACCATCTAAAGTTCAATCATGTTTTATACTTATAAATCAACTTACTTTGTCACATAACTTATGGTGTGATGTTGGTTTTGCCTATGTTATTTTGGCAGATTCTGGCTCATGTGCATGTCTGTAAGATATACATAGCCCAAATTATTTGATTCATTGACCAAAGCATTTAAGAACCATATATCCAAAGAATGGTTATAAGTTAGTCTGACAACATATTCTTTTGTAGCCATTGCTAATTTTAGGTTTTAATGCTTGTGCATTTTATATAATGCTTTATGCCTAACACATGATGAATGTTTATAGTAAGTTATAGTGGGTACCCTTTGCTTGTTGCATATTGTAACCTTTTTCACATCTCTGTTTCAGGTAGTGATAACAAGTGTGCATATAGAGGACAGTTTACTCCTTATTGGAAGTCATAAAAAAACAAAGGTAATTTTTTACTTATCTAACCATGTCCTAGTCGCTTGCCCTAAATCTAATCCCATTGTGAGAAGAGTAAAAGATGGGACAAATACACCTCTTAACCTCCGAGCCACAACCCCTACCTGATTTTCCTAATCTGCCAGCATCCCCATAGTTGTCCATAGTCACCTTCTACTAACATCTCTCTCTCTCTCTCTCTCTCTCTCTCTCTCTCTCTCTCCACACACACATATCTGCACACCCACTTCCCAAAAAGGGCCTTCTTTCTCAACCCCTGGTTCTTGAGCCAACAAACCACATCCCTCTTTGCCAGATGCTTCAGTGTCATTTTCTTTCACATAGTTGCTTTCGCTTTCATTAAACAATGTGAATAATATATTTTTTAATTATTTCAGCAATGCCGAGAGGGAGAGACATTCAGCATGCTTCGATGGCAGCGGATTGCGGGGCTTGCACCGTCATCCGTGAAGTATGTCCCCGTGAAACGTGTCGTTACAGACATGTCATTCGAAGGGCCAATTTAGCAGACTTTGCAATGGTGTATGGTATGATGGGGATAGAAGCAATTAATAAGGGGGAGACAACATACGAGAAAAGCGTGTGATCATGGAGGCACTTTACGAAGAACCCGAGCATGGATGGAGGACCCTTTACGTGGCACGGTAGGAAGGTACAATCGTCTTCAAAATCGACTTAATTTCCTTCGCAACCAAGTAAATGCCATGGTGGAAGCGGGCAACGATGCTGGTGTTGGGCCATATATACTGGGTGCTATTAATGTGCCCTTCGACCAATCAATTGGCGGTGAGCCTCCGGTCCCTGATCAGGTTGGTCCATATCCCATGCCGGAGGCCGTGGTGGCATTTATTAATGGCCTTCTTCAAAATGAGGAACTCCCAGCCGCGGTCCGTCAGTATTTTGTGGATCTTTTAGCTGCCAACAATCAAGTGAACGTTGCAAATCAGCAATAGTGTAGCAAATGATAGGTAGGCTGCCTTCTACACAAATTCATCTCCATTAATTATGACAGTCAGCATTGCCTCCTTTCTGATTCATTCTTTTCTTCACTTTCGGACGCATACATGTCTCCCAAACAGGTTACAGTTGGTCGCATTAAGGGTATTATTATGTAATTTATTTTCTACACATTTCTTCGAGTTTGATTTCTGTTGTTTTTTGAGTTCAAGAAGGCTGCTAAATTCACCTCTGTGAGTGAATAGAGACATTAGACCCACTGATCGTGACACATTACAATGCTAATTGGCCCTTTTGATCATATGTGATGAATGCATTCACCATTGTCCAATTCCTTATAAGATGCCTAATTTTTCCAAGATATTCACCCTTCCCTTGCTATCATGCATCATCAACCAGATTTTTTTAAAGTTCTGTAACAAATTTACTAAAATTATAGTCTCTTTTTCTTTTTGAATGGCAATTAAAATTAGGGCGATGATATTTTCACTCCCCATGCATTACGCGCACGCTCCCTGTAATGTGATTTGACGTGAAAAGTGGGCAACTTTAATTGTTGGCCCCAAATTATATAGATCGATTATATTGTGTTGAGGTCAAAAGAGAAAGGTAAGGGAGCTTGGAGATACACGGCCAAAGGGCACGTGTAGAGCTCCACCAAAAACACAAATGTAACACCAAAATAAGAACTCTTTATATATATATATATCAAAACAACTTACAAAAGATTTCTACACTTGTTCTCCCTTAAGCCGTCACCCTTGAAGCTTCTCTTGACTTTCCCTTGAAGTTCTTAAGCTTACAATCTCTACAACATTACTCCATATTTGTAGACTCCAAAGACTCCTAAAAATAGTAAATACATTAAACCATAGTTGTAGTTCCCATGAGTCATCTAGGAAGTCTAAGCAACTACATAGGAAATCCACATTTGACTCTATGATAAATTAGCTACACAAAAAGACTTACATTTTCCATGCATAATAAATAACCTAGAAGACTACATAGACTTTTCATAAAACCATACTAATATTAATTTTGATTTACAATTTCCAACACCCCTCCTTAAATCAAAATCCCAAAATGTTTCTAGTCTTCATCAACATGATCTTCATCTGAGCTTGATGAAATCTTCATTTTCAACATAACAATTTCGCCATCAAGCAACTTGATTCGATTCTTCAAATCCGCCACACGTTCTCTTTCTTCAACTTCAACCGAGGCTTTGAAAAAAAAAGTTTGAGGTCCGGTCCTTCTTTCCAAACACTGTAAATGGGAGGTTTTAACTTCAACTTTTCCGAAGCTTCCATTAGAAATGCTTTGAACAAAACTTTCACAATAATGGTTTCCATCATGGTGCATCAAACATCATAACCGTTGCCTTTTTGCAACGCCAACGGGATAAAGAAGAAAATTGTTCTTTTCCCAACACTCATCGGGCCAATAAGAGAAATTCGTTCTCTTTCCCGGAACACAAAAGAGGACACTTGTCCTTCCAATCTTGAGAATAAGAGAAGAGTATCGTTCTCTTTCTCACACCATAAATTTTGCACCACCAAATCAAATGAAAATACCACAAATAGATATAGAGAAGAGAGTCGTTCTCTATTCTAAAAAAAAAAAAAAAAAACTTTAAACAAAACCTCCCCGTTAAACCTTTAAATGAACCATAATCCTTTCAACCCAAACACTTGAAGGAACATTCAGATCTTGAACAACAGTCAACTTTGACATATGTCCACTCTTTTGACAATGACTCTTTGTAGAAAACTCTAATTGACGACAACACGCCCTAGGCTCTGATACCACTTGTTGGCCCCAAATTATATGATCGATTATATTGTGTTGAGGTCAAAAGAGAAAGGTAAGGGAGCTTGGAGATACACGGCCAAAGGGCACGTGTAGAGCTCCACCAAAAACACAAATGTAACACCAAAATAAGAACTCTTTATATATATATCAAAATAACTTACAAAAGATTTCTACACTTTTTCTCCCTTAAGCCTTCACCCTTGAAGCTTCTCTTGACTTTCCCTTGAAGTTCTTAAGCTTACAATCTCTACAACATTACTCCAAATTTGTAGACTCCAAAGACTCCTAAAAATAGTAAATACATTAAACCATAGTTGTAGTTCCCATGAGTCATCTAGGAAGTCTAAGCAACTACATAGGAAATCCACATTTGACTCTATGATAAATTAGCTACACAAAAAGACTTACATTTTCCATGCATAATAAATAACCTAGAAGACTACATAGACTTTCCACAAAACCATACTAATATTAATTTTGATTTACAATTTCCAACATTAATGCTTTTTGACTTCAAATCACGTTATAAGGGGAGCATGCGCCTAATGCAGGGGGAGTGAAAATATCATCTCCCTAAAATTATAGTCTCATTAGAGCAAATGTGGGGACAAGACAGTCCCACACATGTAACAGTTATATCCCTCTAAAAACCACATTCACTAATATGAGATATCTACATAACTCTCCCTCCCATTAGTTGCTGCATCTGGTTAGATGTTGCTCACCTTTTTCTTTTATCATTCCTTTAATTTTGTATTTTCCATTGCTGTCATAAATGCAGTTGGCTGAGTGATGTAGATCCAGTGGGGTGTGAACTCACCTGTTTTGATGATGGGTCGAACTCACTTTGTTTTGCACCTTTTAACCGGTACTTGTCAAAGTTGATGTGATTTTGAGTAGAGTTTTTTGTTTCAGCCACACCTCACCACTTAGAGACTAGTTTCCTGTTTTTTAGCCACTTCACCAGGCAACCCCTCTCTCACCAATTGGAGGCACCAATTTATCATGAAAAGAAACACATGGTAAACAAATGTGCCCTTGGGGATTTTTGGCGTGAAGATTTGTTGTTTTCTACCGTCTTTGAATTTAATTGCTATACTTGCCAAATCATACAAAACACGACCCAGCTTGACCAATTTGAGAAAATGCCTTGAGAGAGTGAGAGAGAGAGAGGGAGGGACATACAACACCGTGAAGTACATCAGCCTCTCCGCCGTCATTGATACACTGCTGCTGGTGTCCCAGGTAATTTTAGGGAATTTAACCAGGTAGTACTCACCTCTAAAAGCTAGATGTTAGAGGCGGATATATGACTTCCCAAAAAGAAAGAAGGGCAAATAAAAATATCTCTGCCCATTGGGTTTTGATTCTTTTACAGAGACAATTTATTCACCTTGAGCACAAGTGCACAATGCTGGTTAGTTGTTGGAGTGCGCAATGCGCACAAATACAATAAGGATAGTCATGAGTACAAGTGGAGCATTCTAGTATTTTTTGCTTGGATTACACACCAAAAAAAAAATGCGAGTGTACTTTAGTCTTTTAAGCCCAATTTCTTCGGCCCCTATTTGAGCCTTTCCCTGTTGCGACTTTTGCAAATATCAAAAATCTTTTGTAAGCTTCCTCGAAGGTTCGTCACATCCGAAAGAAACAATTTCTTCACTATCAAAAACTAACCCGTTGAATCCCGAAAAATGGACCCCAGAATTCACATCTCCAGTTGTGAAAGAGAACATTAGAAAATGGAAAATAGACTAATAGAGGCAAGACTATTCTGGAAAGCAAAAGGTTGTGGGCCCAGCTTTCTAGTCTTACCAAGAGATTTTCTTTGTCAAACGTCACGTTTCTTGATTTTTCTCTTGACAAAGATCTGGGTCCGTATTAAATTGTTGGAACTTGGAAGTACTTTGAAATTTAACCCCAATTTCTGGAAATGTTATCGGCACAACCATATTTTGATATTTGCACAAACCCAGCTGTCTTTTCCTCTTCAATGGGCTCCAAAGAGCTTTTTGGGTGATGTAATAACCTTTTTAAACACTAAAAGACAAGATGGTCTGTACAAATATCAAACTATGGTTGTGGTGATATCATTTCCTTTCAAATTTTCCATTGGAAATGATATATTCAACCCCCTTTTCTTCCCCAGGACACCTCCTTCTAGTGTGAAAAGAGTGGTCATAGGATGTTAAAGTATAAAAAATGGCTTTCTCCAACAGCTTAAGCTTTTGGAGAAGTTGGTAAGTTAACATAGGAGGACGGCCAACTTAAGCTTTTGGAGAAGTAGGTAAGTTAACATAGGAGGACGGCCGGAGAAGAAAAGGGGGAGAATATATCACTTCCCTTTCCAATATTCTATAGCTAATTTGATTGTATTTAATTTAACTCTTTAAAATGCTTTTGTATTTTTAAGACAAACGAATAACTATCATTTTAAATATTATTAAGTGGTCAATTAGAATATTTTTCCTTTTAAAATCATGTATTCTACGTTTTAGCAATTTAATACATTGGCCTACTTTTTTTTTGTAGGCAATTACAAGCGAACAATGACTTCCGAGCCGGTCTTCACAAATAGTGTGGTGGGTCGTAGGCGGCGGCCCTGTATGAAGATCGAAAAGGATTTGAAAAAAGTTGAAGAGTCGAGAAGAGAAAAATTGAAAAGGAGTAAATGAATTTAGTCTATTTGTATCTCTTTCGTCGAGAGAAAATAAGTGGAGATGCGATGTGAGAAGAAGAGAAAATTCTTATTGCCAAGTGTGTATGAAAGAGGGAGAGTATCTTTAGAGAAGAGTCTCTTTTCTCTTTGGTCAAGAGAAAATAAGTAGAGTATGAAGAATTATTGAAAAGAGAGCCATTTGGGAAAAGAGCTTGTTGGTGAGAAGAATGAGGAGAAGTCTTTTTTTGTCTTTTTATAAAGAGGAGGGGGAGAAAAGAGACGTTGGAGGGAGAGTTACCCTTTTGGTTTGCATTGAAGAAAAAAGAGAGAAATTTTTGGAGAAGATTTCTCGTCTTTTGATTTTGTGTGGGTCTTTTTTGGGAAGAGAGAGATGGAAAGACTCGAGTTGCTAAAGGAGAGACATTTTGAATAAAATGGAGAAAGACATGGTTTGCTACTAAAGAAGTAAGGAAAATTTTGAAATTTGTCTTAAATAGGTATTTTACAAAATGGAAGAAAATAACTTATTTTAGTAACATTATAATTTAGGGAAACTGATGAAGAAAATGCAAAGATTATGCTAAATTGTTAATAAATGGTAGATATTTAAAAATTATTAAAAAAGGGCTGTCAGGTGAGAGAGTATCAGTTTTATGACAAATATACCCTCACTTTCATTCATTTTCCCACCATTTCATAAGCTCTTTTTCTTTCTTCTTCCTCACCTTAACCAGGGAACGTAAAAAATACAGAGCCATTCCCATCCTTTGGAAGGTCTAATCCCCACGTTTTTCTTTCTTCTTCCTCTCCTCACCCAGCCAACCTGAAAAATACCAGTGCAGCCATTGTCATCCTTTGGAAGCTCTAGTCCCCACGTTTTTCTTTCTTCTTCCTCATTTTTCAGAGAATCGTGTAAGAGGTAATTTGCAGAAGAAATGGCTATCGGGTAAGTAATCTCACATACCCATTTCGGATTATATTTTTTTTCCTTTTAAGGTTGCTCGATTGTCTAGCTGCTGAAATCGATGATCGAGATACATTTAAACTAATTAAAAAATTAGATTTTGATTTTTTCGGTTCTTCCAGTATGTGAATTGCTTCTGTTGGTACACAAGAATTTCAGTTCTTTCAGTAATGATAATAGATCTTTGATGGTCATATGTTCCTTTACAGCCGTTGGAATACATCGAGTATGTGCTGGTTTAGTATTAATTTGTAGAATCTTCCCCCTTTTCATGCATTCTTTTGGGCTTGCCTCATAGTATTTAAATTTTGTTTGATTAATCTCATTCTTATATTTTTCATGTATTTGTCACAAATTCATGTTTTTCTTTAGCTATCATTGGACTGCATTATGAGAGTGGGGTCTTGAGTTCATTGGTGGAAGAGATTTTAATCTCTTTTCTTTTTCTTTTTATTTTTTTGAAACTAAGCCTTTTCTTTTTAAAGAATTCTTTTTTCTGTGTTTCAGGATTTAGAGGAGGAAATAACTGTCATGTCTTATTGGCCCAAAAGAATTATGATATTCCTTCGTTTGATAGCTTTACCAGTGATTTTATTAGATGTTTCATAGTTAGTACTAATATAATTGATAGTTGTGTGCTTGAGTATATGATCCAGGTTAGGGCTGGCAACGGGGCGGGTCGGGGCCGGATGTTGGGGTCCCCTAACCCTTCCCCTCTGCGGGGAATTTTCCCCCTCCCCTTCCCCTTCCCCTTCCCCTTTGCGGGGATGGTGGGGAATCCCCCTCCCCTCCCCGCGGGGAATATCTAATCCCCTTCCCCTTCCCCTTCCCCTCTCCGCATCCTTCGGGGACAAAATCCCCTCCCCGCCCCGCCCTGCATCCTTCGGAAACAAAGGGAATTCTCCTGATTCCTACCTTAAACAAATTG
This sequence comes from Tasmannia lanceolata, assembly GCF_043159265.1. Classification (NCBI taxonomy): domain Eukaryota; kingdom Viridiplantae; phylum Streptophyta; class Magnoliopsida; order Canellales; family Winteraceae; genus Tasmannia; species Tasmannia lanceolata. Next base: position 49,165,223 of record NW_027518679.1, read on the forward strand.
AAACTACAGGGGTGTATTTGTCACATTTTAAACTATAGGGGTGGAAGTGGATGTGTCAGAAACTAGAGGGGGTGTAAATGTAATTATCCCTATTATTTTAGTGTCCATTTGATATTCTATGTGTTGTGTCTCTCAGTCTCTGTGAAGGCCGTTCAATACCATAGTCATACCATCTAATTACTGATTTACTGGGGAGTGGGGAAATGATACATCTCAATCTAATTACTGGGGAAATGATAGAACCATCTAATTTGGGATGATTTTTGGCCGTTCAATACCATACCAAATTAGGGACTAGCAAATGAACAATCCAGATCATCCGAAGCGAGTCATGTTCTGGGTTGTTGTTTTTTGTGATCTAATGTAGTAATGTGGTACGTGGCACACACGCAAGGTGATCCGAGCTGTTGGTATGGTTTGGCAATTGGCACTTTGGGCCTTTGGCCACCGCCTACTAGATTTGAGATTAGCTGATCCACAACTAGGGGGCGAAAAATCATCTCCCACAAATAAATTGTACATTTTTATTGTGGGGCTAGGATCGTTCAGATCAGTTTTAAGCCGTTTCTTTCGTGGGAAGGAATTAAGGAAACCCTAACTCCCTAAGTCCCTAACCAAAATAAAAATGCAATTTATTATTTTATTTTCGCCACCGATATTGGGCCTGTTGGCACTACGATTTTTTGATAATTGCATACACTCAGCGTCTCAGCTTGTCTTTATTATTTCAACATCTGTGAAAATGTTATTATAGTTCCCAAAATGCTCTCAGAAGCTAATTAAAAGGAAAAGACAAGCTAAGTTTATGTTTGGGGGAATCTTGTAGCCGATCCACAGAGTTTATAGTAGTTTTCCTTAAAAAAAAACTTAAAAATTTACAAAAAAAAATGGCATTGATTATTTGATTAGCGGGGCGGGTCGGGGCGGGGACAACTCCATCCCCTTCCCCTTCCCCTTCCCCTTCCCCTCCCCGCACCGGGGAATTTTTATATTCCCCTTCCCCTTCCCCTTCCCCTCTCAAATCGGGGAATCCCCTCCCCAAACGGGGCGGGGCGGGGCGGATCCCCGCTTTTTCGGGTGAAATTGCCAGCCCTATTCCAGGTCTCTTTGATTCGGTAGAGCATCAAAGAATGGAATGATTCAACAGTTACCCTTATCACGTATAGATCCCATCATATCAATGCTGATATACTTGATAGTTGTGTGCTTAAGTCATGTGTGCCAATTTGTTTGGTTGTTGCCGTCATTCCTTGAAGGTGTTTATTGTAATTTGTTAGAGAAATCCATCCATCTATTGTGTTAGCAAATGTGGGGATGATTTCGTCATATTAAGTATTGTGAATGAGGTGGGATCCACAATTGGATGATCAGGATCAGATCAGGATCAAAGATCATATCATCCATACAGTTGTTATACTAAGAATAGGGGAAGAAGAGATATAGAATGCCTTACCATTCATTTAGATAGTATTGGAAGGAAAGATCAAGAGGTGGGTCTGTTCTGCAGCTTCTCGTAGCATTTTTTTCGAATTTCTGTTCATAGTGCTTAATTGAATATGGGATTATACATATTAATTGAACAGGGAGTTTGGACTTTAATCTGATTTTTTTGCAAATAACAGTTATTATAGTTTTAGAAACAATATAGTTATTGCCTTCCAAAAAGGATTTATTGTCCCATTTACAAATAAGAACTAATTTTGGTGGCAGCCAAAGAGGTCCATGGAGTATGTTCATCATCTTCTTGTGCCTGATTAGATGATCTTAACCATCCAATCAATTGCCTACGAATGAACAGTAATAGAAATTTGATAAGTTTTGATCCATATTCAACAACTCAAATGCATTTAATCAAATAGTTTGAATTTTCCATTATATGTGATTTTGGGGCCTTGGAGGATCAGAGACGTACTCTGCCCGATGGGTGGTATGAAATGATCTACACTAGAGCTCGATATGCACTACATATGCACACCATTGTAACTTAATGAGGTTGCTGCTCAATCGATCTTTCCTCTTTAACCTTTAAACCTTGAAAAACTCTTCTTACATATTAGTAAATGCATAGAAAAGGTCATGTTATTTAATATTCAAAAAAAAGAAGGAAAAGAATAGGTTGATTCAAGGAAACGATTATGGATCACTATCACCGGCTGGAATTTTAGATCCAATCATATTTTCCCCATAATTCCATTTTTTATGATTATTTATGCGTGGTTATTTTCTTATTGTTCTATTAGGCTCAACATACAAAATTTCACATATGGCAGTGAAAAGTAGTTGAAGCTGTGTGATCTTTTGTATAAGATTTTGAGGATGTTGCCCATTGACCCAACAAAGAGGAACTCTTTCCAGCGCTGCATATGCAATGGGGACCTGGTTCTCGTGTATGAGAGGCATGACATCATGAAGGCCATCAAAGTATGTGAAGGTTCAGAGCTCCAGAATTGATTTGGTGTCTTTAGGCATTCTGATTGGGTTGGGAGGCCTTTTGGATCCAAGGTGCTGAGCAATAAGGGGGGATTTGTTTATCTGTTTCCTCCTACTCCTAGTTGTGGACTCTGGTTCTAAGCCATAGGATATTTAGGCGTTTACAGTTATGTGTTATGTGCCTGAGTGGCACTTGATAAGGATGGGGAAACGCGCAAATATTGGAGCCTAGAAGACTGGACAATTACTAGGGATTTTCCCCAGCTTATTTCTACCTCTAAACTTGATCAGTCAAACGGGATCGACGATTCGATATTTACCTAGTTTAACTAGGTCAATGGGGTGGCGCTTTAGTTGCTACTTGAGGGAAGTTTGGTGATACCCCCCCCTGGAAGAATGCAGGACGTGCAAATAAGGGAGCCTGAGGTGGGTAGTTACGAAAAGTTCCCTCCAAGAGAATGAGGTTGCAGAACCAAATCACATGTTGTAGCATTTTATCCTTTACTTTTCTAGCGTTGTACCTTTACTTCCAATACCGTTAGTTGTTATCTCCCTTTACTTCCAATACCGCTAGTTGTTATCTCGATTAAGGAATCAACGAATTTAACTTCCAGTTGAGTCTTTCTCTTTCTTTTTTAGTTCAACTATTCCTCACATTGGCATTTTTCCTTCGATGGTCTGTCATTCAGTTTAAATTGAATGGTCAGTTGACCCAGAGGGTCGTTTCCATTATGTGTGCACAGACAGCAGCGTTTGAGATTTAAGGGTAGATCATAACTCTGATTCTATTTTTAGAAAGTTTGCTAAGTCTAGATTGCTAGATTATAGCTACTTTCACATATCTGGAAGAGCAGAGGGCATTTTCTCTCTTATTCTCATCAATTATTGTATCGGAGTTTCAAGACTAGAGTATCTAGTCTGTGGGTGGACAAGTGGCAAAAAATAACATTGGTTGCAGAGGTGGAAGCTGGTGTTGATGAATGGTTCGGAAGAAGGTTAGTGGTGACATTGTAAAAAGGCCCTCATCTATAAGGTCCTGGATGGCATATTTCAAGGCTAGACATTTGTTCGTGCTATGGCCTTTACGCTAATGAAAGTCACAAAATGCTTTTTCATTGAAGTTCTTGGGTAATGGATTTAGAGGAGGTCTAGGCTCAAGTGGGGAAAGTCTACCATTCTTAATGAGGATTTTCATGATAGTTGCTGGGCTTGAAGGTAACTTGGTGAACTCTTCACGAGTTTTAGGAGCAGGTTTCTCTTCTGTCATCTCAGCCTTCCAGACTGCAGGCTTAGCAGTCTACGCTATAGCTTTAACAGTGTTCACCTCTTTATGAGCAGCTTGTTTCTTGGCAGTAAAATTCTTTATATCTAGGCTCAACCTTGGTAGCCAACCCTTGGTCATTGAATCCTCAACCCTATTCCCATTTTCAATAAAGTGCTTAAAACTCAGATAGCACTGATTGGACATATGAAGGAGAAAGGGAGGAGTTAAATTCTTCAAGATCATCTCCATTTGTTTTTTGCTCAGATGGTTGATCCAACATCTGTGCTGCTTTAGTTCTCCACCTCTTGACAAAAGCTTGGAAGGATTCTTTGGGTTCCTACTTGGTAGTTTCCAACTCCCGTATAGTAACTTCCAACCCATTATCATAGGAAAATTGCTTCACAAATCTTTCCATTATGTTTGGCCAACTCTGAACCTGAGTTCTCTCCAAACTGAGGAACCATTTAAGAGCCACTCTTACTAGTGACATCCTGAAAACTTGAGTCATCTGCTCTGGGTCTAACCCTCGGGGTCTCACCAACCCAATGAACATTTTCAAATGCATGTCAGGGCACCCAGCCCCATCGTATTTGTCAATATCAGTAGTTTTGAAGTTCAGTGGTAGAGTTACTCCAGGGAATAGGGAATAAGCATCTAAGTCCAATTTCTTTGAATCTTGATTTCTGATACTTTTAAAGCTCTTGGGCCATCTTATCAAATTTCTCTGCCAATCTCTTTTCAATTTTGGCCAAAGGAGGCTGGCAATTATCATTAACATACTTCTCTTCCTGAAAGATATCAGGAGTAAACAAGACAGGACGGACAGGTGCATGTGTTTCTTGAAAATTAGGGATCACATGGTCTTTAGAAGTTATGAGCTTCTCACTAATCTGAGCCCTAAGTTGTGCATTTTCTTTCATTATAAATTTCACTCTTTTGGTCATTTCTTCAATCTGTTGCATCTTAACCAAAGTGTGCTCTTCTTCTAAAGGTTCAGCAATGACATTGGGTTCAGAATGCGGAAACTCTTGGGTTCGGATCAATCTGGATGAAGAAAGGGATCTAGTAGGATGGGATTTTGTGGGAGTTATGATGAAGTAAGTGTAAGTGGGTGGGTTTTCGTGAAATAGAAGCAAAGAGACTAGTTTACCCAAAAGGCAAAATGTTCTATCCAACCCAAAGCGCACTGGAGGAAAAGATCATCACTTTCCCATCAATGATAACCAGGACATCCATCTGATTCCAGCTGATCATGAGGACAGTGGTGATCAAGAGAATTCAAATCTTGAAGAATCAAATGAATCATGGCAAGTACTTCATAAGAAAATTTGTCCAAAACGCTCTCAAAGAAGCCAACATATCCCTTCCAAACTAGCCGATTATGTAATTCACAAGTATTAAGCTTTTAAATCTCTTTGGCTTAGTGTTTGTTGCTCACATGTGTTGAGCTTTGGTTCTCCCTTCTTTGTATGTTTCAGAGTTATGGTTGGTTTTTGTGCTCTCACTGTAACATCTTTTTTTCATGAAATAAATTGGTAGGAGTCCCCACTAAAACCCAGCTTACCCATCAAAAAAAAAAAGACTAGTTTAGATCAACGCATGTACTTTCAGAATATGAAACCAACACACTGAGAAATCTGAACCTTCAACTTTTAGTATCTTTTTTTTTCTTCTTTTTTATAAGAACACATGAAAAAACAGAGATTACATTGATTATCATTCATCCTGCTCTTCCTTGATCCCTAGCAGTCATGGATAGTAGCCAGAATCTACTTCGTCCCCATGAGCAGCGGCAATATCACGGAGCAATATAATGGATCTCCATTCCCAGGTGGAAATCATGGCATTTGTTTCCTTCTTGCTATACTTTTCAGGAGTATTAGAAGTCAGTATGAACCTGGAAGGCATCCTCGCCATACGACCGGACAACAAGATCTGGGATATAAAAGGATGTCTTCTCTAATCCTAGCAACATGATATAATCGGAATCCTGGGTCATCATGACAGCTACACGCCTCCTCAAGATATGCCACCTTGGCGATGGGATTGTAGCCATGTGACCCAATCTGACTCAGTGTCAAAATTCTGGAGACGGTACCAAGAATCAAAGTTGAAGACAGATGCATCAAGCTTGGATGAAGGGATGATGGCAATATTCACCTTCAGGCATAGCAAAACATAAAAGAGGGCTGGACTACCTTTGAGTGCCGGGGGCACAAAGGAGGCTGGCAATTAACATACTGCTCTTCCTGGAAGATATCAGGAGTAAACAAGACAGGACAGACAGGTGCATGTGTTTCTTGAAAATTAGGGATCACATGGTCTTTAGAAGTTATGAACTTCTCACTAATCTGAGCCCTAAGTTGTGCATTTTCTTTCATTATAAATTTCACTCTTTTGGTCATTTCTTCAATTATCTGTTGCATCTTAACCAAAGTGTGCTCTTCTTCTAAAGGTTCAACAATGACATTGGGTTCAGCCACAGGCTCACTCTTCAGCCAAGAAATATGCTCTATTCATCTAATTCATAAAATCAAAATCCAGCAAAGAAATGACTTTCCGGGAAATAGCCTATATAATCTTCTCTTTTTTTAACAACAAAAGGGCGGGCTCCCAAATTTTCTACCAAGATTTCAATAATAAACAAAAGACAGGACAAAAGAAGACATTCAAGATTCCCCTCGTTTGACCCCAGAAATTAGCATATCTATCCTACTATGAGCTTAAATTTGTAACAACAAACTTATAAGCTTAAATTAGTAATAGCATATGATGGACCTACTTTTTGGAGTAGCACCTCCTTAATCGGCCTCCCAACTTTCTTTTCCAGCCCCCCAACTCTGTTTCAACAGGAGCACTTTCCTTTCCGGCTTCCAACGGAAAAGCATTTGCCAGCCTTGTTAGGTAAATTCCGTTCGATCGCAGATAAGCCTCCGACTTTGGTTCAACAGGAGCACTTTCTTTCCCTGCCTCAAAAGTTTCGACACGACCATTTTTCAGCCCTACTAGGTAATTTCCGATCGATTGCAGATAAGGTTTAATTCTGAGAAAATCAGCTTTCTTCGGGGCCAGAGCCTCCTCGCGATCTTTGACATGCGAAATCCTTAGGCTCAAAACCCTCTTCTCTCCAGGCATATATGCCCACCGTTTCCATATGTCGATTTGCTTCTTCTCAGCACTGATCTCATATGACTCTGTATCACAGTCATAATCCTCCATTTCGAACATCCACGAACACCAATGGACTTGATGCATCATGTCAGCAACCCCTTTCACATTCAAAGCATCCATTCTCTATGGAATTCAGAAACAAAAATATTAGATTTGCTTCATGGCATGCTCTACAATAAAGGAGACAAAAACAAATAGCTAAGAATCCTGTTGCTTCATATTTTCTACATCTCTTCTTCTGTAGTTTGACAGTTCGTACCTTTGCATTGCCTTGGAACTCCTCCTTTAAAGTATTCCACGCATCCCTCGCTGTTGTAGCTCCCATAATTCTTGGAAAAATGGTGTCAGCTACCGCCAGTTGGTGTCATCCTTCATCTTGTTCTCTTTCAATTGCTCCTCCTGCTGTGTGGACGGAGGTGAGGCATCTTCAGGAATAGTGAACCCAGTATTGACAATGTCCCATAACTCTTGGGATAGAAGATACGTTCTCATCTTGATGCTCCACAAATCATAATTCTCACCGGCAAATGAAGCATCCATTCTCTTTGGAATTCAGAAACAGAAATATTAGATTAGCTTCATAGCATGCTTTACAGTAAAGGAGGTAAAATCAAATAGCTAAGAAATAGGAAAGCAACCTAATCATTTAACTATCCAAAGATAATAATACTAAACGAGTATCAGAAATAGGAAAGCAACCTATTAACAGTTTAACACTGGTAATTATCCAGTATCAGTCACTTGCTCACCCTGGAAAGAAAAATAATGAATAATAAATCTATGAGAAAATCGACAACTTAATAGAATAGCAAGAAAAAGAAACTTTTGGATTGGAACAAGAACCGTATTATAATATAGGTACTAGAATCTCACAAAATCTACAAAAGAGATTGTTAAAACTCGTGTTTAAGAGCATAACCATGTGAAGATCCAATTAGTAAAAGCAGAAGAGAACAAGATCTGATGTCATTATCATCTAATGAGTAATGACAACAAATCAAGAAAGAAGAAGATCTAACCAACTCTCAGAACATACATACACAGGCAAAAAGAACACCTCAAATCACAGATTCAAAGACAAAAAAAATAAAATAATAATAATAAAAAAAAAAAAAAAAAACTGAACAGATTAAATATTGTAACCCTAAAACGGCATTAATATATGTGAAAAACAAGGGGAAAAAAAGACCTAAACATGAGAAATCTAGAACAGAGACAAATAGATCTTAGCAAATAATCAAAGGCTAACCGTGAAGGATCGAGAGAGGGGAATCCAAAAAAGAGAACAAGAAAACAGTATGCTCAGCAATTAAGGGGTTAGGTATAAGGGTGTGAATATATATATATATATATATATATATATATATATATATATATATATATATATAAAGCTGGATGTGGTACGCTGAGGGTGTGCCACGTGTCACCCCTCTGCAAACCGCATTCAGCCCTTTTTTTTTTAATGCAAAAAACCTAAACCGTTGTGGCTATTCGACAACGTCACATCTTTTTTTCAATTTTCAAAAAAGGTGTGGCTTTCCAGAAACGTTTTATAACTTCCCTGTTGTGGCCATTCTCACTTCTACAGAAAAACCCTAACCCTAACGGTTCCTTTGGAGAATTCCTTTGGAGAAAAATGCTAATCCTATTCTAACGGTTACCCAACTCTCCCTCGGACTTTATTTCCGTTATTAATCAATCTCTCTCTCGCCCTTTCCCAAACTGCTCTCTTGCTCTCTTATTCAAACCCTCCTTTTGCTCCGATTGATCTCAGAAAGAGGCGCTGGCCAGCATCGATCTCTGACTAATCTGGCTGGAAGTGGATCGCAAGGTCGCTTGGCCGACGATAGTAACGAGTCACGAACTGATTGGTCAAGGGTTTTTTTTTTTTTTTTTGTGGGGGGTGGGGGGGTGTTCTGTAGATGGAGTGCTATGAGTTTTTTATTTTAGGGCTTTTAGTTGGTGTTTTTTCTGTAGGTAGCTAAGGAGCAATTCGATTCGTGGGCACGAACAGATTGGTAAAGGGTATTATTTTTAGTTTTTTTTTTTTTTTTTTTTTTTTTTTTTTTTTTTTTTTTTTGGGTTTTTTCTGTAGATGGAGTGCTGTGAGTTTTTTATTTTAGGGTTTTTAGTTGGTGTTTTTCCTGTAGGTAGCAATGGAGCAGTTCGATTCGTGGGCACTCTCTTGCAGACGAAGATGGAACGGTGGGTTTCTCTAATGACCGAATATTAAGTGGAATGAAGGAATTCTGTAGCATCCCCAAATCTCACTCAAATTTCCTCTACAGAAGATATTTGGGGTGCTTGTTAAGTAATTTAAAATCCCCATATTTGACTTGGTTGTATCAGGATTGGAAATAACACCAAGGCAAATCAATGAACTGAAGCCAAGTTTTGTTCATCAATGAAAGAATAGAAGCCCTAATATCTACTTCGGAATTTCCTCCAATGCAGGATGAGATAGGGGAAGGATCACAGTGACATGAGTGTAAGATGTAACCAACAACCTCTTGCTCTCTTTTTTGTCCACGGATTTTGCATCAGGTAATAAAGCTATATATTTTCTTTTCATTTCATTTTTTGTATCAGGCTTTGTCACTTTCTCTTTCACACAAAAAATATATTTATTTTTATTGTATTTTGCTCTGCATTTATCGGTAATTCTCAACTCTGACGACCTTTAAAAAACATCTATCCTCCGTTAATTCATTCCTTTTAGTTCATTGGTAGAGATGGTAATTCAATGTCTAAGAAACTTTTTTCCCTGTTTCTACAGATCTCCATTGGTAGAAATGTACAAAATAGTTTTTCGGGTGTCTCAATACGAGATAAGAAGTTTGTGTATTTCTGGAGCTTTGTGGTTCCAAAATTTTTACATGGGTTGGTAAGACTAGGACACTACCTCCCAAGCTTTTACTGCAACTTAAGATGCTTTCCATGGTAATATTTCATACACTCATACCATGATAGCCTGGTCTTGGCTTTGCTGCTACGGCTCTGCTTTTGGTAGAGTAATTTGCAGGTAAGTCAAATCACTCCATGCATCCATTCACTTATGGTTCAGTATTTTTGTCAAACTTCAACAGATTTTGGAAGAGATGACTCATCATGGCCATTTCTGGTTGCTCAAATTTGCAGTGTATAATGTTCACAGCGATGACAAAAAACTTCAAGTTGACATTAATATTTGGGAAAAGGAATAAAAGAATAGCATGCAATCTTAGTGTATATCTTGGTGCATCTAAATTCATTGGGGAGATGGAGAAGGGACTGGAGAGATGATGCCATCAAAGGAGAGAGGATTCTAAGGTTGGTAATGCTTTCTTTTTGTATGCATAAGTGATTGTTTGTTATAGTTGCATGGATTTCTTAGTAAGGCCTTTCCCAACTTTCAAGTGCTCTGCCTATTCAGTATCAAATGAGAGAGGATTCTACAGTTGCATGTATTACCTATTAAGACTCATTCTTTCACTTAAGTTTCAAGTGATTCTTGCTATTGAACTGTTTTTTAAGCAAATGATTCAAATCATCTATACATACATGAAATTTGGCCATGTGGTAACTTCATGAATTTCCTTTTCTTTATAGGTTTTCTTTTTAATTATTTGAGGCGGGTTTCAATTTTTTGTAGGTATACTCTTTTGTTGAAGAGAGCAAAAGGGGGAACAAAATTAGTGAGTATTTTCCCGGAGGGTGTTTTCCATATCTATAATTTTTCACTATGGGTCAAATATTTTCTTTCTTATGATGTGAATGGTTTAGTGTGGCATCTGAGTCGTGTTTGCAGGGGTTTTCTCTTTAATTTGGATATTTAGGTCCCATTTTTCTTTCCCTGCATGATTTTGCGATCAAATGAATGCCACAACCATAAATCTCTAAATTTAATTTGTTTCAGCAGATATACGAAATTGTGTAGTCTTTAATGTTAAGGTTTTCATGACTTTATGGTATTCCCAACAATGTATAACCCCTTATGGCCGCTTTACTAACACTCTTTTAGACATGGGTGTAGCCCCTTATGTCCTTTACTGCAATTGTATTTATCTGGGTCCTCTCCTGAATGGGCTAACAGCTAACAACTGTCTCTTCTTTGTTTTATTTATTCCTCTCAAACATGATATATAGCTTACAGTGTTAGCATTCTATGCTACTTTATTTATCAGGGTAATCTCTCTTCTTCCTTTTATTCACTAGATACACCTGCATATGTAAACTATTTGAGATTGATACATATCATTGTTTCAAAAATTGAGGAATTAAATTACCTAAAAGAATGGAATGGTAATTCTTTCATTTGTCATTCACAGGTCGTCGTAATTGAGCAACTTAGAAGAGCTGTGTGTGTGACAATCTACATGTTGGAGGTTTGATCCCGCTCACTTCTACGCAAAAAGTTGCATCTCATTAGTGTTAGGATGGACTGTGGGAGTACATACACATTCCTCAATCATACTACCTTGCTGGGGTTCTTTTTTTTACAATGGATGGGTATTTTTCCTTTTTATTACAATGGATGGGTGTTTTGATAATTGTTTCATATTTATATTTGTAGATGAAAGTGTTGATTTGCTATGTAATGGCATTTTTATTTCGAAGCTTTTGACGAACACGAGTTTTAATCTTCATAAAACTATAGAGTGTGTTCTTTGCTTTGGCAATTGATTCTTGATTGTAATTTTTAGGTTCTTTAATAATATTCCACCCCATCCTCCATATGGTAGATTGTGAAGCATGTTTGTTTCATGCGTGCATACTGCATAGTACTTTTTGTTTGACCCTTTGCGGTCACTCTTAGCAGCCATGGAGATGTAACGCTAAGAAATGGGTGAAGAGAGTTCTCCCTATGAATTTACTTTCTCAATATGGGTTTCCCTGAAATTCTTCTTTACTTGCATCATTCAAAATTTTTAACTTAGTTTCTTTTTGTGAATCATTTACATGCATTTTCTTTTTTCTACAATTTTTGGACACATTTTTTAACTTAACATTTACTTTATGCACGGGTCTGCAACTAGTATATATATATATATATATATATATATATATATATGAGAGAACATTTCCTACACACTTGTGTAGGTAAGTTACCTACACACTACCTTAAAATACAATGGGGGCCCACATTGTTTGGGTGATCCAAACAATTCATTTGAATGGTCCTCACATAGATAGGGTGTCCACAAAAAATCAGATCCATAGGATCATCCCAACCCTACGATTTGTGGAGGTAAAATGGACGTGTATAAACCTTCACAAATTAGTCCATTTTTTGCCTCCATAGTTTGAATGGTTAGGATGATCCTATGGATCTGATTTTTTGTGGACACCCTATCTATGTGAGGACCATTCAAATGAATTGTTTGGATCACCCAAACAATGTGGGCCCCCACTGTATTTTAAGGTAGTGTGTAGGTAACTTACCTACACAAGTGTGTGGGAAATGTTCTCTCTCTCTCTCTCTCTCTCTCTCTCTCTCTCTCTCTCTCTCTCTCTCTCTCTCTCTATATATATATATATATATATATATATATATATATATATATATATATATATAAATATATATAAAATAGAGACGTACACATGTCGAACGATAGCTGAATCAACAGTAAGAGCCCTCGATATCTTTCTTGCCTAGTTGCCTCAGCCGATTATGAACTAACGACCCGTTTATCATCAGAGATCTACGAAAATACCGGTCTCTCACCCTTATCATTAGTAAATGACCAAGTATACACCCAATCCTCACCGGAGTACGGGTGCCACTTGGGTCGGGTTCAACCCGATTTTTGGGCGGGTTGGGTTGAGGTACAAGTGTGGCCAACATATTTAGATGGTCTAATTTTTTAAAAAGAAAAACATATTTAGATGGCCTAAACACGATTCAATATGGCAATCGGGTTGGGTTGGGTCGGGTTGAGGAAATTGCTCCTCGGGTTGGGTCGGGTTGAACCCCGCTGGATTGGAACTCAGGTTGGGTCGGGTTGGGTTGGAAAGATGAGTTCTTCGTCGGGTTGGCCTCAACCTGACCCGACCCAACCCAACCCGAGTTGCACTCCTACACTGGAGCGAAATGACAAAGTATACACTCTCGCCCTTATCACTAGTAAATGATCAAAATAACTGAGAGAAATTTCTAAAGGGCAGTGACATTCCCACTCCCTCCCTCTTTCGACCCAACAATTAATTTGTTGGGAAAAATACACTTAGACCTCCTGTGGTTTCTGACACATTCAACTTAACCCCTAATGTTTAAAAAGTTACAAGTAGAACCCCTGTGGTTTCAATTTGTGTAAGGTAGACCCCCTCAGTTGACGGTTCGTCCACATATTGAAGGGTTAGGACGATCTGATGGAGCTGATTTTTTGGGCACACCCTATCTATGTCAGGGCCCATCAAATGAACGCTTTGGATCATCCAAACAATGTGGGCCTACTGTGTTTTTGGTAGTGTTTGGATTCGGATATGGGGTTTGGAGGGGTGTATGGGGTCTTCATTAGCATTGATAGTATTTCAAAAGAGGGGGCCTACCTTATACAAACTGAAACAACAGGGGGTCTACTTGTAACTTTTTAAACATTAGGGGTTAAGTTGAATGTGTCAGAAACCAAGGGGGTCTCAGTGTATTTTTCCCTAATTTGTTTAAATCTTTGAGTAAGGTAGGCCCAACCCATTTTTTTTCAAAATGTACCGTACAGCCCACACCATAGGATGATCCCAAACCGTCTATTTGATTGGCCGCATCGTAAATAGGTTGTGCCCAAAAGATCATTTCCACATGATGATCCTAGCCCACCTCGATCTGAAGAGAAATTGCATATTATGGAAACCTTATAGATTGGAGTGTTGCGATCATCGGAATAGACCGTTAGTTTAGGTGTTCTTGAACACTCATCTCGTGTACTCCAGTCTAGATTAGGATTATAAAAACAAAAGAGAAAAGAAAATTCGCACCAAAGAAACGATCATAGCCAACTATGCATACTAAATATTATTTAATCAAATCTTTTATTTTATTCCAAATCATTTATCTCGACACGTGTTAAATATCTAGCAAGCTAGCATTCCAGATCGAATCTGTTTTTTTCCATATATATAACCACGTGGCATGCCACGTGTCCCGCACCCTATGTAGCTTTGGTGGTTTCTCACAGCCCATTGGAAATTTCATTTATAATTAGTTAAAAAAAAGGAAAAATTGTATGGACAAAGAAAAGTGGTTGGGAAAGGGTGTCTGTTTCCAAATTTGTGAGTCATGTTATACTTGTGAGAACCTAATAAAAGTTCGAAAAATGAAGATACGTATGTAGAGTAACCATTCACATGGTGAGTACATAGCAAGTAGCTTAAACAATAAGCAAGGACCTTAATGTTTTGCCGTTGAATTGCTGGTTGTACCTAAGAAGGTTCTAATACCACCCTAACTTGCACAGTTGCACTTGAAGTGAGAATTCACACCATGATACGGTGTAAATGTTGTAAGTGATTACAGGTTCAACTTTGAGTCAATTTGCAGTATAAAGCATCCCTACTTGTATGTCCAGTGGGAATTTACACCATGATATGGTGTGCGTCTTCCACAGGATTGTGCGAACACCATATAGGCATATCATTCTACCTCTAATGAATTGTCACGGCACCACCCTTAGTCCAGTGTAGATATAACACATGTAGATGTTCATTAAAACTATTGATCTTGTGGGTCATCATGATATGGTCTCATGGGTTCAATGTTCCTAATCTCATAATCAACGAAATATGCCTTAAACTCAGTAACCAGAAAACCCTAAAATCTTCCAAATAAACATTGAGAAATAACGGAAAAGATCAGAAGCGGACAAGTCCTAGTTCATTCAGTAAGATCTAACCAACCCTCAGAGCATAAAAATAAACAACATAGAAGATTAAACAGATTAAATATCGTAGCCCTAAAACGCCATGAATCAAAAAAGAAAGAAAGAAAACAGAGCAGATTCTAGAACGGAGACAAATAGATCTAAGCAAATAATCAAAGACGAAACGGATACATACCTTGAAGGATCGAAAAAGAAAAGGAGGAATCCAGAGAATAGAAGGAGAAAAGGGTTAGGGTAAACGGTGTGAATATGCTCCCTATAAAAATAGAAGGGCGCTGATATTTTCCCCTGGAGGCTATTTTCACCACCCCAAACCAACGGAGACGTAATCATAAAGCACGTTTCATCAGTACTCCAATCCGGTCTCTCTCTCCACCATAGGATGATCCAAACCATCCATTCGATGGCCTACAACGTAAATAGGTTGCACCCCAAAATATCATTTCGAAACGATGATCCTAGCCCTCCGATCTATAGAGAAACCTCTATAGATTAGAGGGTTGTGATCATCCCATGGAAATGATCCATCAAATGGATGGTTTGGATTATCCTATGGTTCAGGTCGTACAGTAACATTAAGGCCCTACTGTAGGACCCGCCCATGCTTTTCAAAATGAACCGTACGGTCCACACAACAGGATGATCCAATCCGTCCATTTGATGGCCCGCAACGTAAATACATTGTGCCCCCAAAATCATTTCCACAGGATGTTTGCAGATTGGAGGGTTGAGATCATCCTATGGAATTTTTTGGGATACAACCTATTTACGTTGTGGCCCATCAAATGGACGGATTGGATCATCCTATGGTGTTGGCAGTACAATTCATTTTGAAAAACATGGGTGGGGCATACCTTGCTCAAGGATTTAAACAAATTAATTGTTGGGCCCACCAACCGTTCGATGGTGGGAGACTGGCTGTAGAGTGTGCGGGGATTAACACTGCCCTTTCTGTTTTCCTCAGCATCTTTTCATTCTCTTTAGATCATTTCAATAGGATGATCGCAACCCTCCAATGTATAGGGGTTTCCATAACTTGCAGTTTCTTTTTAGATCGGAGGGCTTGGATCATCCTTTGGAAATGACATTTTGGGGTGCTTGTGGGCCATCGAATGGATGGTTTGGATATCCTATCGTCAGGTTGGCCTCAACCCGACCCGAGTTGCTCTCCTACACCGTAGCAATATGACAAAGTATACACACCCACCCTTATCACGTAAATCATGTAAATGATCAAAATAACCGGGAGATCCAAACTGTACAACTCACAGCATAGGATGATCCAAACCGTCCATTTGATGGGCCGCATCGTAAATAGGTTGTGCCCAAAAAAACATTTCCACAGCATGATCCTAGCTCATCGATCTGAAGAGAAATTGCATATTATGGAAACACTATAGATCGGAGTGTTGTGATCATCCCGTGGAAATGATTTTGGGGGCACAACCTAATTACGTTGCGGCCCATCAATTGGACGGCTTGGATCATCCTATGGTGTGGACTGTACCGTTTATTTTGAAAATATGGGTGGGGCCTACAACTGGGCCTTAATGTTATTGTATAACCCTCACCATAGGATGTCCAAACCGTCCATTTGATGGGCCACGATGTATATAGGTTGTGCCCCAAAAATCATTTCCATGGGATGATCGCAACCCTCCAATCTATATAGGTTCCCATAATATGCATATTCTCTTTAGTTTGGAGAGCTAGGATCATCCTATGGAAATGAGATTTTGAAGCCCAACCTATTTACGTTGTAGCTCATTGTAAACACCCCGAACTAATGATAGGTTGTTGCGATGATGAATCTTATGATGAGTCCTGAAGCTTCTTTAAGTCCTTCTCTCGATATCTCTCTCAACATTTCTCTAGGTTTTCAAGAAAACAAAGATGCCCAATAATCAAGTCAACCGACAACCAAGCCCACATCCAAAACCATCCGAGCTCACCAAAACCTTCCGAATAAGCCCCAATTAGGTCAGACAGAGGTCCCAAGGATAAAGTCCGATAGCTCGGCACCTGCCTTTTGCGACAGCACACGATCTTGAAGATCCAATCATCAAAACTCAGGAAAAGCTCCACCGGAAGCCATTTCTTGGAACTGGAACTACCTTACTTTTTGGGAACCGGAAATCACTTTGGCTACCAAGAACAATCTTCCTAGAGCCAAAAAAACCACTTTTCAAGCAACCCACAAACCAGAACCAGCAACCGGAAATCTGAAATCAACTTCAAGGGACCCGAAAACCACTCTTGGCTACTAGAAACATCCTTTTTGGAACAAGAGTCACCAATCAGAAACCAATAATCCAGAACCTGTGGTTGGGAACCCAGAACTGCAAACTGGGACCCAAGAACCAAAAGTGACTCCTTCAAAGAAATTTCAGCAACAATAGCAAGTATCCAAAACATACCGAGTACTAATAGAAAAGGGAGCAACTAGCACAAAAATCTGCAACTCTGCTCAACACACTTTAAGAAAATTGATCTCGGATTTGTAGAGCTGAGAAGCCCCACAAGCCAGCTCCGATACCACTTTTGATGCAATGGTAATGAGCAGACAATTGATAAGATGGTGGTTTCCAAATGGTCATTTTGTACACGATTAACCCTCATGGAATTTTGCACAAACATTAGGTATGCAACACTTTTTTCAACCAACAAAACTGTGCATTTTATCAAGATTAGCATGCAGTTTCTTAGGAATTCAAGTCAAAGCTTTCAAGAACTACTTTTAACCCACGTAATCACTCTGTTTTCTTCTTCGAGGTACTTTGTTGTCCTAACTCCTTGCAATTACTCTCAAGTGATAATGGATCCAACTCCTTGCGAAACTTGAAGAAATGAAGAAAATTCCACGAAAGAAATGCACAGGAACAAAAGCTCAAGTAATTGGCATGAAGTAGTGATAGCACCAATCTCTAATGACTCATTCTTGGTAAAACAACACTGTACACATCAGATCTAATGAATATGAAGAGATAGTAATGAAATTTCTAATTCCATTAGAAGGAGCTCTCACAAGATAGTTATCTAGAACCACCTAAATTTGCATGCACGATTCTTGTTGCTAATCCTTAGATGAATTTGATGCTACAAGTCAGAGCAAGCTTGTATTGTTCAAATTGGAGGCCGATCTCATGTTTTCCTCGTCACTTGAGTTAAAATTCCACACACATAGCTCGTGAATCAATAGATCCAAAACATCATAAAAGAAATTCTTAACAAGACATGTAAATTGTGGAGGATCTTGATGTTAGAATTTCAGTTACATTCAACAAAAACAATGTGAAATCTCATGAACAGTTAGGTGGGGTTTTTCTTCAGTACTCAGACAAAAATTTCCTTCAATAGAAGAGCTGAACGGAGGAGGCATCCATTCCTTGGAGCCAAGGAAGGAATTGAACAACAAGAAGGATAAAAGCTTAAAGAACAAGCTCTCTAACCTCCTCTGTTAGAATATGTGAGATCCACCATTGGATTAGGTGTAGATTCACTGTTGGATCTTCTTGTGGGAGATTAGGCAAGTTAGTTAATGGGGCAACCCACTAGAATAGGCAGCTAGATTTAATTAGTAAGTAGATTAGATTAGAATATTCCATAATTATCTCTTTCCATAGTTTGCTTCATCTCTTTCTATGTTTATCATGTATGTGCTCAATATAAGCACAGCTTGAGCTCTATTATAAATCATCCAAGAATTAGTGAAATCTAAAATTTGTCATCCTCTGCTTTAGTTGATCTCTACAAAGAAAAGATTTTCGCCCAAAAACCCCTCTCAAAGTTTTAAATGAAAATTGCTAGATCTGAGCTCAAAAATGAAGAGGGAAAGCTATTGATATCTCCCTCTACAGATGACATGTAAATTCAAATGAAAAGTAAATGGGCTAATCTAAATGCAATGAAATGTAATACTAACTTAGTTATGCTTATGTAAATGCACTTATCGGTGTCCTAACGAGGTATTCAAAGCAAACTAGGCCACTTTTTAGAACAAGTTATTCTCAGCCCTTGGATCGGCCATACTATAGCCCACCATCTTACCTTGGAAGGAATGATGCTAGGCTCCACTGCATCAAGAAGCTACATGGAAAAATAAGTGATCTGTCGTTTCCTTCTCAGCCGAGCAAAGGCTGCAGTTGTCATCAATCCCAGAATTAAGGAATATGGCATGGTCCTTAGTAGGAAGTTTTTTAAGGAATGCTCTCCATCTTACAATGGTGTGCCTAGGAGTATGCTCCGAGAACCACACTGATTTAGCCCGAGCTGGAGTTCGAATTTTGTTCTATGCACTGCGGACAGAAGATGGACCATCTGTTGTCGGCTTCCAAATGGGTTTGTTGCAATTCTCAAATTTAAAGAAAGCCTGAAACAGAAGGCTTTTTTTCCCTCTCAAAGGGACTCTTTGTTGGGCCACAGTGTAAATAGGTTGTACTTAGTAGATCATCTCCATAGGATGGTCCTAATCCTTCGATATGTTATAAAAATGTCTACACTCATGGTGTTAGTATCATCCTATGGAGATGATCCAGGGATACAATATAAATGAACGGTTTGGATCATACAATGATTCAGGCCACACTGTACCTCTAAAAAAAAATTATAATGCACTTCAGGCAAACACATACAACATATTAAATTGGAAAATGATAAATTCGCGCCCTCTGTACGATGATTCGCACCACTTGTACACGTCAAAAAGCGTTTAAGTCTGCCGCAATTCACGTTACAATGGTGTGAATCATCCTACGGGGGGTGCGAATTTATCATCTCACTGTAAATTTGGTGTAAAGTTAGCCTCAAGATTAAGCCCCGTCGTCTATTTAAACGCATCTCGCCTTTCATTTTCACCTTCAATCCTCTTGGCGATTGGGGTTTTACTTCCAGACAAAGGTATCCTCTCTCTCTCTTAGGGTTTTTATATGGGGACTAGGGTTTTTTATATGGTTTTGCTGTGATGATTAGGGTTTTAATATTGCTTTTATTTGGCGATTAGGGTTTTTATATCCTTTTCGCTGTGTTAGGGTTCTTTGTGTTCTATCACACATGGTTTTGCCATTTTATGAAAGCAATACTAGAGTTTTCCTTTTATTAGGGTTTTATTTTCCCCCAATTTTGTCTTGCCCTTGTATTTCTTCTTCTACAGGCATAGATTCGTTGTTTTTTTCTTCATCCGTCTTGTGCTTAGTTTTTTTTTTTTTTTTTCAGGTTTTGCTCACTATATTCTGTATTTTAGATTTTCTCCTGTACTTTTTGAGAAACATTGCAAGGATGAGGCCTGTATTCTGCGGTAATTTTGAGTATGAGACGCGCCAATCTGATCTGGATCGCTTGTTCTCTAAATATGGAAGAGTTGATCGTGTGGATATTAAATCTGGTAAATCTTTCTTTTGATCTGCTATCGATTGGTGGACATGATCTTATTATTTGGCGTCTGCTCTTTTAGTTTCATTACTTTTGTAGAATGAATTGAAATATGGCGATCTTTATGGAAATTTTTGTGGTGAAAATTGTATAGAATGCTTTTGCTGATCTATTTGTAGTTTAGTTTGTTTAGATTAGATTTGTTAACCCATTCTTTAGTTTGATGCTCAACATGTCTGGTGAATACTTGTCAAGCGACTCAAGTCAGTGGGCATTGACGTGATTGGTTTATGTTTTGGATTTATCCTTAGGCCCTGTTTGGATTGCAAGAAAAACATTTCTGATGGAATATTTTTTCTCTGGAAATTTTTTTTCTTACCATAATTTAGATGGAAATTATATGATTATGGTTATCTTAGAGGAATATCATAGGCAATTGGAGGTCCCTCTAAATAAAAACTGAAAAAGGTTGGTTCAAATTATTTTATTTCTTGTGCAAAAAAGTGGGCAATTTTACAAAAATAAATTTGCTTTCCAAACTTTTTTCAGAAAATTCCAGCATATCATACAGGGCCTTATTGATTTTTATGAGGGCTAGCTTTTGCATTCCTGTCATCATCATCATCATTATTGTTATTATTGTTATTTTCTTTGTCTGCTGCTACAGGCACCCATTTTCATCCATTGTGGGTGTATGGGATTATTATGTAGAATGTGTATATGCAGATTGTGATTTTAAATTGTTCAAGGGACATGCTCACACAGATTAAGTAGATAGAAATTTTCCTTTTTGTGAATCTACATGTGCTAGATTCGCCCAATACATGTCATCCCTTCTCTTGTATTTATCTTGATGGTCCATCATAATGTCGTTCTACAAGAAACTGTTCTTGTGCTTCTGTTGTATGTAATTTCGAGGCTGTTCTGGTTACATGATCTTTTAGCTATATGAAGTCATTTGATGGGTTAGACCGGTTCTTTTTATACGTCATATGGATCAAATAACTTCAAACATTGGAGAAAGGCCAGGGCCTTGACTTCTCTTGATTCTTTTACCCCTGGATGATAAATGAATGTTGGTTTATGTTACTGATGTACCATTTTGATTTTTATGAGGGCTAGCTTTTTTAATTTCCGTCATTATCATCATTATTGTTATTTTCTTTGTCTACTACTACAGGTTCCCGTTTTCAACCATTGTGGGTGTATAGGATTGTTTTCTTTGTCTACTGCTACAGCCCTCAAATAACTGATGCTGATGAATCAACTTTTTGTTGCCGTAGTTCTCAGTCTGTATTGCTTCTCCTTATCTTCTCAAAAAATGTTTCCAGAATTTTTATGCGTATTTGCATGGCGGGCCTTGCTTGTTTGTAGCAGTTAGCGTGTATTTGTCCTCTGAATACTAATTTTGCACGCCACACCTTACTAAGTTGCCAAGCTTTCATTCATAGTTTTCAATTTCCATCGAAACTGATACAAAATGTCTGAAATGTTTCCATTTCCTTCCCTACAGAACCACATGTAAAAAACGAAGCATATAGCGAAATCAAAGCCAAAAGTCTACTAGTGGTCTACCTATCAAAAAAAAAAAAAGAAGTTTACCAGTGGTATATGATACTAGTATGCATTGTAAAATTTCATTTTTTTAAATTTCATATGAAATGTGGTATATCTATTTCGTGTAAACATTTAATAAGTTACATATAAAATGTGTATTAAATGTGTTATGTATTGAATTATTAGACATGCACGACATGGCATATCACTTGGTGTTCAGTGTTGTCATACCATTATAGTGTTATTTTTTTTGCTCATGTAATGGTTTTTACATGTTATTCTATCATTTTATATGATTCATAATCTTACAAGATATTTTACGGAATTTTTTATCGGAAACCGACATGTTTCCATTTCGATCAGGACCGAAACACATAAAGAAATCGAAATCTGAAACCTTGCTTGTATTTTCCTTTTTTTGTTCTCTATGTACTTTGTGTTTGGCATTTGCTTTTGCAAGTTTCCTTGTGAGGTTGGCCGAGTAAATGACGACTTTTGCATTGTGCAGTTTCGGGAATTAGTTGTAAGTTTTCATAATAAGGTTTTTTCCATATATGGGCTATTCTTATCTTATCACGTTTATTAAATTTTAAGTCTTCTTATTGAATCTTGAATAGCATTAAAGCCTTAATGTGTCTTAGTTGTTTGAGCTCCTAGATTTGGGTCAGTTCTTTTGATTTACCATCGTAGAACTGTTTCAGATTTGTCTGCTCCTATTTTTTTATGTTTGTCCAGCCTTCTTTTCGAATATATGTATTCAACCCCAATTTATTAGGAAGATTATTTTTGTTTTACATGCTACAAAGTCTATGACATGGTGTTTCTTCCCAATTTTTAACCTTATATAGAACTCAAAGTGGTATCTGTCCGGGTTCCGCTGGTTGAATTGGGTGTTAATCACTCGTGTTTCTAAATTGTTTTTCTAGCTTTCCTGGAGATTTTGGAAATAGGGTTGGTCTCACCATGTCTTTTGCTCTCATTCTTTGACCAAGATTTTGAATTAGTGACTACTTCTTGCTGTTGTTTGCTCTCTTTGAGTTCCCAAATCAAAACAGTCTTGTCGGGGAAAGTTGACTATACGTACTGCTAACAATATTGGTTTTGAGTAGCTTGAGTTCTTTGAACAATGTGTTTCTTCATCCTTTTTTTTTTTAAACAATGCATCTGAGATGCCAATTTGTGCCAAGTCTGCACCCTTAACAAAATGCCTTAGGTTTTAGGGATTTTGTCCTTGCATTTTGCAGTTGGACTTACGCAGTTAACCAGTGTACTTGATTTTATTTTTCAATTATTTTCATTGCCTATTGGTTAAGCTGATTTGCTGTTGACCACAAATTTGGTTTGTAGGGGTTTTGTCCTTGCATTATGCAGTTGGGCTTAAGCATTTAACCAGTGTACCTGTATTTATATGTAAATTATTATTTATGGCCTTCATCGTTAGGCTGATTTGATGCTGATAACATTTTAAAAAAAAAAATTTTTTTTTACTCAATTTCAACATCTTATTCTTTCTATAAAATCAGTGAATTGCACTAGGTTTGTGTCTACATATCCTGTGTCTGTTTCATGACAAAGAATGAAATCTGATAACAGCGATGTTGCAGTTTCTATAAAAAGATCAAAAGGAAAAAAAAATACTTCGTATTTAAATGTTTGTTTTGACGCAGGAAACCAAGCTCTATCTGGGCTCTCACCACCTTATGTGCAAAAACCTTCCATGTCAAAGGAAACTTTCCTGCCAGCACACATGCTCCTTCCCTTCACAACTGGCATTCCTCATTTCCTTCACACCATCTGTCACTCAACCCTACATTGCCAAAAGTTGCAATTTTACAACAATGAATATAGGGGAATCCATTCGTCATGCCATGCCTACTCCACGTCTACTCTACAAGTGGCGAAGCATGCTCGGCAATGACTTCTCAGTTCTTTGGATTTAACTTTTATGTCATGCTTTAGTTCATCATGCAAGGTCTTCATTATTGACCTCTGAGGTGTCTGCACATTATTGACCTCAAATCACCATGCCCTGCTGACTGCACATTTCCTCTACGAATGGTGAAGCCTGCTCGGCAATGCCTTCTGAGTTATTTGGGTTTAACTTTTATGACATGCTTTAGTTCATCATTCAAGGGCTCCTTTATAGACATCCATCCATCCTTATGTGCATCAGGCCTTCACGTATTTGCAGGTGTTGTATTATTCTTCTGTTCTCATCGGAAAATAATACTAATTTGGTTGTCATGTTGATAACCCGGTCAACCGAAACAATGGCCTAGCTTTGTCTGTTGCCACTCTTTCTAATTATGCTATAATCTTGCAGGCTTTGCATTTGTTTATTTTGATGATGAGCGTGATGCTGAAGATGCGATTAGGGGTCTTGATGATATACCTTTTGGTTATAGTAAACGCAGGCTCTCGGTGGAGTGGGCCAGGGTAATATTTTTTTCTTCTTGTTTAATGTTCTTACTGTTCTGTTTTCTTTTTTTTTTAAATGTTTATCATCAATTGTTGTAATATTGGGTATTAACTCATTGGGCAAAGCATTGAACCTGGATTTTGGTTGTGCTTAATTATTTTCTTTCAGCAAGGTGAGCGTGGACCACGGCACCGTGATGGCTCTAAGGCTGTGGCTAACATGAGGCCCACTAAAACTCTGTTTGTGATCAACTTTGATCCAATACATACAAGGATTCGAGACATTGAAAGGCATTTTGAACCGTATGGGAAGGTTCTACACGTGCGGATTCGGAGGAATTTTGCATTTGTGCAGTTTGAAACACAGGAAGAGGCCACAAAGGCCCTGGAGTGCACTCACATGAGGTTAGTTGCCGTCCTCTGTTGTTTAACCATGTATTTTTTATGCCAACTGTTGAGTTTTTTTGGCATTTTATTTTGCTCTTTGATGGGCTTGGGTTTTCTAAAATTTTAAACAATTTGAAGCTTCTAGAAATTTTGTACTTTTCATATCAGAGGTTGTAAATGCTTGGTAGTTTCAATATATCCATTAACTTGATTTGTGTTGAGCTTCTGTTCTATTCAGCACCTGATAATAGTGAAGTATCCACATAAAATTTTCAACTTCTGATATTATATAGTCTTTAAAGGCTGTTTCAATATGATTACCCATAAGTGTGATTTGTTGTTAACCTGCTGTTTTATTCATCAAATGTAATAGTCAGTATCATTTCTAGAGCTTAATAAGTGAACGATGGTTCTTCACAGACACCCTGCTCATAACATGTAATAGTCATGAACCCATAAGTTTCATTTGTTGTTAAGCTGCTGATATATTTATGTATTATTTTATCACAGACACCCTGCTCATAATACTTTCAAGTTGTTTTTATTGCACCTCCTGACTTTCTCTGTCTATGATCAATCTCCATACGTTTTTATATTTCAGGGATGTTGGTGTAGCTATATGTTTTAGACTTTCATATGAATTAAGAATTGGAATGTTACCAGCTTGAGCCTCCAGTTTTTTTACAACTTGATGATTACTTGAGTTGCATAATTGTAGACTGAATCGGTCAACTGCTTGTTGAATTGTAAAATATTCAAAATTGCATTCTTCATTTCTTAGAAGATAATGTCCTCGCCCCTTCCCAGTGCATTCACCAGCTTGATGGTTTGCTTACTTATTGAAGTGTTTGTGATTTGAGTGATGTCTAATCTATATAGGGAAATGTGTAAAGCTTGCATGACGTTTCCTGAGTTTCATTTTGTTTCTCTATTTTGCAGCAAGATATTAGACAGGGTGGTGTCCGTGGAATATGCACTGAGGGATGATGGTGAGCGGGGTGATCGACGTGACAGCCCCAGAAGAGGCGGCGGCGACTATGGGAGGCGTGGTGGGGATAGTCCATATGGTCGGTCTATTAGTCCTGTGCACCGCAGGGGTCCGGGTCGACCCAGCCCTGATTATGGTCATGCTCGTAGTCCTGTCTATGATAGAGACAATGGACCGGTGGCATATGACAGAAACCGCAGCCCCGATTACGGCAGATATCCAAGGTGAGATAAGATCAGGAACTCTGATGCCTTTTACTTTCATAATCTGAGTCCTAGTTATGAGTGCTTTGTGGACTGTGTTTCTATATTGTTTTTGTTTTGTTCAATCAATGAAATTATATGAGCAAAGGTTCCGTACTTGATATCTGATCCAAAGACAGCGACTTATAGAGTGCTGTCATTAGATAAAATATCGTGGGCGTCACAATATAAAAACTCATTGAATCATGGAAGTAATTCTTTTTTTTCTCTGGTGAACAGCCTATCGCCTGTTCGAAGGTCAAGGAGTTGAAGGAGGTTGCAGGAGGGGGTTTATACAAAACAAGTAAGAGTGGAACTCGAATGGCTTACACTAGCTGCACTTCCTTTGTTGTTAGTTTTTTTAATGTTATAATTTCGTTATGTTCACTGTTCAGCTGTTGAATGATGTCTCTTAGCTCAACGTTTAGTAGAAGTGTGGCTATGAGTTCTTACTGTTGTCTCTATTTCAAGTAAAGCTTATGTTAATCAGAGGAGGATATCAGGATAGTAAATAAACTAAAAGCTTGTTAGGCCTTATATTTTCGCTGTCAATCAGTGTGCTTGCATGTGGCTGTACATCTATTTCACTTGTATCCATGCACTAAACTCTCAATCACAATGGCTTGCCCCCATTTCTTGTTTGTAACTCCTCCGGAAAATGATGTTCTTTACTCGGAAAACAATGCCCTCCTAACCTACTTTGCGAACTTGAGATTAAGCACAAAATCTCTCATTGGGATCAATGCATCTTCCTATGGCCCGCTTATGGGTGTCAAATGGTGAGCCCCATCCATACTATGCAAGCGTGTGAGATGATGGGCCTCACCATATCAGAATATGAGTTGAAATTGATCCCCCCTTCCACGTTATACATGAGATGTAACAAAAGCTATCATGGAAAATAGGGAAATGTATCAGCACTAATGTATTTTGATGCGTGCACTACTCACTTTATTAAAAGTATGGTATGGCCTGCACCATAGGATGATCCAAACCGTCCATTAGATGGGCCACAGCCTAAATAGGTTGTGCCCCAAAATTTATTTTCATAGGTTGATCCTAACCCTCCTATCTATAGAGGGTTAGGATCAACCTATGGAAATAAATTTTGGCATTTAGGTTGTGGCCCATCTAATGGACGGTTTGGATCATCCTATGGTGCGGGCCATACCGTACTTTTAATAAAGTGAGGAGTGCCCTCATCAAAATACAGTAGTGCTGATAACATTTCCCTAGAAAATATTGGATTATAAACTTTACCGGAAAACGTTTTTCACAGAAAAAAAATGACAATGAAAAGAAATACACGTCTATAATTTATGGGCGCTGATATTCCGCCCCGCCCCCCTTTGACGGCTGGCTAACGTTTGCCCACGATTGACCGGTCTCTCTCTCTCCACACACACAACACACAACAGTAACAGTTGGTGGGCCCAACAGAAACCGTTGATGGAATGGTGGGCCCATCTTTGAACAATGTAGGCCCCGCCCATACCACACCATAGGATAATCCAAACCGTCCATTTGATGGGCCATAAACGTAAATAGGTTGCGTCCCAAAATATTATTTCCATAGGCTGATCCTAGCCCTCCGATCTAAATAGAAACTACATCTTATGCAACCTCCATAGATTGTAGGGTTGTGATCATCCTACGAATGATTTTTGGGGCACAACCTATTTACATTGTGGCCCATCAAATGGACGGCTCGGATCATCCTATGGTCTGGACGGTACACTTCATTTTCAAAAATATGGGTGGGGCCTAATTGGTACGAACCACACCAAAGGATGATCCAAACCATGGACAGCTTGGATCATCCGATGTTGGGGACGGTACGCTTCAATTTGAAAAATATCGGTGGGGCCTACGATTGGGCCTTAATGTTAGTGTACGACCAACTCCATAGGATTATCCAAACCATGGACGGCTTGGATCATCCTATGTTGTGGACGGGCCTTAATGTTACTGTACGACCACCGGATGATCCAAACCATTCATTTGATGGGCCAACCCTTTTGGGGGCACAACCCATTTACGTTATGGCCCATCAAATGGACGGCTCGGATCATCCTATGGTCTGGACGATACACTTCGTTTTCAAAAATATGGGTGGGGCCTACATTGGGCCTTAATGTTACTGTACGAACCACACCATAGTTGATCCAAACCATGGACGGCTTGGATCATCCTATGTTGTGGACGGTACGCTTCAATTTGAAAAAAAATATCGGCGGGGCCTACGATTGGGCCTTAATGTTACTATACGACCAACTCCATAGGATTATCCAAACCATGGACGGCTTGGATCGTCCTATGTTGTAGACGGGCCTTAATGTTACTTTACGATCAACTCCATAGAATGATCCAAACCATTCATTTGATGTGCCACAATGTAAATAGGTTGTGCCCCAAAAATCATTTCCATATGATTACAACCCTACAATCTATAGAGGTTGCATAAGATGTAATTTCTATTTAGATCGGATGGCTAGGATCAGCCTATGGAAATGATATTTTGGGACGCAACCTATTTATGTTTATGGCCCATCAAATGGACGGTTTGGATTATCCTATGGTGTGGTATGGGCGGGGCCTACGTTGTTCAAAGATGGGCCCACCATTCCACCAACGGTTTCTGTTGGGCCCACCAACTGTTCCTGTTGTGTGTGTGTAGAGAGAGAGAGAGAGAGAGAGAGAGAGAGAGAGAGAGGGAGGGAGACCAGTCAAATGGTGGGAAAGTGACATATACGTTAAATCCTAACGTTTAACATTAGGCGGCCGTCGAGAATATCAGCGCTCTAGTTTATTTACACCCGTTTTTGAAATAACTAAACCATTCAACAACCGATCTTATTTTACATTATTTTAGTTTGACCTTGTTTTTAGTTATCTTTGATTGTAATTCTACCCAAGAATGAGAACTACAGAAGAAATGGAATCATACTTGCTAGTGAGCATTTCTTTTTAGTTGCCTACTCTCTATCAATGCATTGGTTCTTGTTCGTGCTCTTTGCTGTTTGACCGAATGTCTATTGTTTTATTCTTGCCATTTGCATTCCTTTTCTCCTCTTCATTTAGAAATGCATTTTTGTAACTTATTAAAGAGCGAAGAAGTCTTTCCGTTGTTCTTCTCAATCGCCTAGAATCCAATCCTAGGTAGCCAGAACCGAACTTAATTGGTTATGGGCTTACCCTACCTTTTTCTATTATTTTTTTTCCATTTTTGGATGAATTAATGGAATGCATGGGCTCAGTTATCATGCTATTTTTAAGTATGAACGGCCAAGATTGATCCCTTGAAGAAATGATATAAGGCAGCAGACCCTTGTTTCATTATCTACACTCTTCCAGACGGTTTGGTTCTCAAGTCAAAAGAAAAATTGTAAAAATTTAAAACCCAGTCTCTTAAAAGGTTCGGTTCTGTTTCGGTTCTCGGTTTCAATACCCAAACCTAGAACTGAACCGGAAACAAAATGGTTCCCAATTTTGGGAACCCGAACCGAACCACCAAATTCTAGAACCGAACCGAACCAAATAGGCCAGTTCGATTCTTTGGGTTGAACCGGAACTACGTCCACTCCTAATCTTAGGAGACGAATTAATTACCCCATTGCATTTGAATTTTAGAATCAAACAAGTACAGCCACTTGCATTGAATTTTGGGAATCAAACACATATATTATAGATAACTCCTGTATCATAAGAATATCTTCAACTTCAAGACACATGGAGTAGGAATGAAGGGAATATTGCGTGTTTGGGTATCGCTCCTTTTAGGGTTAATTTTATGAGGAATCCTAAATTGAAGGATGTCCTTGCAAAAATCTGTGGCAACGGCGCCTCACATCACCAACATACATTTATAATGACAGCCACAAATGTAAAAGTTAAATAAGTAATACATGCATGTTGGCGACGTGGATCCAATGGAGGCCCCCTTGGGGCTATTTTTTGCAAGAACGCCCTTCACTTTAACATTTCTCTAATTTTATAATTTACAAAAAAAAGAGAGTAAGGGCACAATTAGAAAATTAGTTTATTAAACTAATTTAATGCGTCTAAATGTGATTTGAAGCATTTTTTACTATAAAAAAAATGCTTAATAAGGATTGCGTGGAGTGAGCAATGACCCAAAATTAAAGTCTCTCAATGTCCTCGCCTTCTCCCTTCTTTCTCAGTAATCATTTGTCACTCTATTCAAACATCAATAAAAAAAATCATCAGACCAATACCAAACCTATATTCGTTTCCTCCACAAGAAACCTAACCTAACTCATCTACCTTCTACAAGCACAAGGCAGAGGTGGTGGCCCCACTTGATTCCCCACTTTCCTTTTCTCAGGGTCATTCGGTAGTCATTTACTATTTTATGTTACAGTTCTTGTAGGCTGGAAATTTTCCAAATGTAACGGACCCATGGGGAGGCTTTCAAGACTATTCCTAGTCAATCGCTACCAATATGCCCATGTCATTTTCTTTTTTGTATTGTAATGATTCTTAATACCTTATCATAAGATAGAATGCATCACGCAGTCCGATGGACCATCCCATTCCGAACTTAAACGAACAGGATCCAGTCCGATGGACCATCCGATTCCGAACTTAAACGAACAGGATCCAGACATATTATCAAGATCCATGGACATATCTGGGATCCTGATCATAGGATCTGAATTATTTATGATTGGATCGAGACAACTAACGTACTGGAAAGTCCTAAATCCGAAATTATCATACTATTATATGAAAATACCCTCCAATTTTCCTAACTTTATGTATTATTTCAAAATAAATAAATTCAGGGGTATTTCTTTCACTGATCACTTAATAATTTAAAAGCCATTAAAAAAACTATAAGTATTATTTCAGAGGGATTTTAGTAAAAATAAAGCGTATGCATTTTTCGCAAATGATTTTTATTTTTAATATTTTGTCATTCACATGTCAGTCCCTAACCCACTACCCCGCTGCTGTTGTGGCTGCACTTGCTCTCACCCTCTTCTAAGAATTTTAACTATACGAGAATGTAACTAGAACCTATTAGAACACTCTAATGGATGGTCTGATTTGGATCGTGACTCAGGCACAAGAAGTAGATCCGAAGAACAATCTGAATCCTATAAGTTATTTGAATGGATCGTGACCAAGTCATATAGGTGGATCCGTTGACATCCCTAGCATAACTTTTCTATATACAAGTTCTTGAGTTAAATTTACCGAAACCTCCAAATTTCTCTTTGTTTTTTGAGTCTTTTATCTGATATGTTGTTAGGGTCCTGAGGGGGGCTTGCCCAGATATGGGACTAGATGGGACCTAGACTGGTATGTGACATGTTTAAAGGGCCTAGTCTAACACCTTCCATCAACTCTAGAGCTTTTGGCGCATCGGTTAGATACCTAACATTTGGTATCCGCAGCCACCAATGAAAGCCGTTACATAGTGGGCCTCCGGCGGACGGTGGATGGGCCCCTGCTTAAGTATGAGACAAGGTGGGACCCAGCCTGGACAATAATGGGCTCATTATAGGTTAGGTAGCTAACATCTGTGAATACCAAATGGTATTATTGTTAATTCTTCTAAAGTTAGGGGGATTTAATTGATTTTCCATAGCTACTTTCTATATTCTAGCTAACCCAAATGTCTGAAGACCCTACTCTCTCCCTCTCTCTCCCTCTCTCTCAAAAACCCCTGATTCTATGTTCTCAGAGAAATTCCAGGTCAGTTTAACAGGTGCAACTCTATCTATGTTCTCCAATACCCCTGAATTTCAGTGTTTTCAATTTCAACCTTTTTTCTGATTTTCCTTTCCATCTCACTTTACTAAAATTTTCAATTTTCATTTCTCATGAAAAAATATTATGAACTTAATTTTACAGCTTGGATCCTTATCCATTCCTATTAAACTATTAAGAATACTTATTGGATGTTGTTTAGACTTTGATGTTGATATTATTTCATGGATGTTTGTCTTCTTTTTGGGTAAAAGTGTGTCCCTTTCTTTTATTTCTTCTGTATAGTTCTTTACCATTTTCTGCCATCCCTGTCTTTATTAACTTTATTTTTTTTTCTTCAATTTTGTTATCTTTAGAATCCTTACTAAAATCTTTAAAAATTTGTCCTTTTGTCTTTCCTGATTATTCTTTTCTTCATTCCTTCATATCCCACAATTGCTTTTCTTCAATGGAAGCAGAAATCACGAAGAAGCACAGTAAATGGTTGATTGGTTTCTCTGTTTGGATGTAAGCTTTTCATTCAGTTTATTTTAGGTATAATTGATGTATGAATTTTGTTTTTTAGAGAGATTTTGCCATTGGACTTTTATTTTTTCTATGAAAATTTATAGTTTTTTTTTATTTTTTTATTTTTTTATTTTTATTTTTATATTTATGTTGTTTGGTGTTTGAAATTGCCCCATGTTTATGCTGGATGTTGATTTTTGGAATTTCTTATCCACTTTTATATTTTTTGGGTGTTGTTTAGAGTTTGAAACCGCCCCGTGTTTATGCTGGATGTTGATTTTGGTTACACATTAAGGGGAGAGAATTTGCTTTTCTGATGGCGGAATTGGTCGGGCCTCGATTATACACTTGTTGCAAATGCGGAAACCATGTTGCGCTTCATGATGATGTCGTTTCGAAAGCTTTTCAGGTGAACTTTGTAGCTAATTGGTCGTCAATTGATGGTATTTCATTAAATTATCTTGTTGTAATTTGGAGATGGTTACTAGCCAATTTTTTGAGCTATGTTTTTGAAAGGATTCTGGGTGAAGATCGAATTTATGGTAATATGTTGAATTATATTCTTGGAATTTGGAGATGCTTAACACATGATATTTCGCTTGGCCCTTGTTTTGCTCGTTGGTTTGTTTCTGATAAATGAACTGATACAATCTGCCAACGAAGAACAGGAAAACAAAATAGAAGAGTGAATTAAGAAGCAAACTGTTTTTGAAAATTGAATATAGTTTGCCTATCAAAATTTTTCTGGGTTTTTTACTTTTAGGTGTGTGATACTCTTCTTTGAATTTATACTGAAAACAGGTTCCACTTAAATTGGATGCGGATTCAAACTCAAACGAATTGATCCGTATCTGCATCTTATTTATGCATATTCCTCTTTGATCATATATCATTAAATTATCTTTACAGAGTTGTTGTGGGTCATTTCTGTACATGCTTTCACTTTGTTGAGAATTACCTAAAATTGTTCTAGGGGAAAAACGGTCGGGCTTTTCTGTTTTCCCATGCAATGAACATAGTTGTGGGGCCGAAAGAAGACAGGCAGCTCATGACCGGATTGCACACGGTTGCTGATGTTTTCTGTCGTGATTGCGGCGAGGAGTTGGGGTGGAAATATGAAAGAGCTTATGTGGAAACTCAGAAGTACAAAGAAGGAAAGTTTATACTCGAGAAGTCAAAGATTGTCAAGGAAAACTGGTAGTGATGTTGGGGAATGTGTGCGGAAGCAATAAACTCATGTGGTAAAGACTAAAGACAAGAAATAACCCTATACTAATGGAGCAATATCAGATGCCGATGGGATAAGGGATGGTCCTGGTAGCCCCAATGATTTGGTGTAGTTAATCGTTTGATTCCTAAAATTGATGGTTCGTTAGAGATCTAAATGTGTTGTTGCATCCATATGTTCATTATGTATGTAAACCTTAACCAGTTGCAAGATTCAGTTGTTGCTGATTGTGCATTCCTATTTCCAGGGTGTGCTGGAAGCTGTGTAATGTAAACCATTGATTTTTCTGTGAATAAATTTGTGGTTGTTGATGATGTGCTTGCCATTGCCAATTTATTACTAGATAGAAATTGCAAATTGAGGCTTTGTGGCATGATTATGCTTGTAACACATTGTTGGCCTGGGTGAGCGCTAGGACGCAGATCGGAAGTTGGCTGCGTGGTCCTAGCCCTGTATGCCAGCAATGCCCCCAGACACATCGATGGTTCACTTAATAAAGAATTATTGGTTACGCCTTTCCCATCACCAATTGGTTTTGGGATAGTTGGTAGCACCACGATCCTACAAACATGAATTCAAAGGAAGCAGTACTAATATCCACTCATCTTTTACTTGAATAACCTTTTAGTTTTAGGAAGTTCAAACTCTTGTGTGTTAAGTGTTAAATAGAGTTGCGAATATGGTTACATATTCAACTTGTGTTTTCTAAAGATGGGCTAGTATGTGCAGTGAAAACAATACATTCCTAATAAACTTTTCTGTGTTCCGGCTGAAAAGAATATTGACTGATTTGATGATAGGATAGATCTGGAACTGCACTATTTCTCGTAAAAGTAATAACAATAGCAATGATGACCAGCTTGTATGACAGTAGGTTTTACCAGTGGTCTATTGCAGGGTTGATTCAGATGATTGAGAACTAACTTAAGAAAGAGAAAACAAGAGGAATGACATGTGTAAACTAGATAATTTATAGGATTTTTTGGATTGTAAAAAGCCCTTTGCTACTTCATGGATATTGCAAGCCATGGTTAGAAGATAAATTGTCTGTTTTTGTGTGGCCATTTATCAGCATTGCATTTCAGAGGAATTGGTTTGGTACACGTTCCCTATCACCCTAATGGCCTCATCTTTGGTTGGGATATTGGCGGATGTTGGAATGCATGTTCCCAATGCACGATATCATAACGGAGGGAAGAGGAGTAGTCTCTATGACTTTTCCAATAAGTATAGTGTTGTGTATAGTTTGTGAAATGATAATTGGGTGGCAAGTTGCTAATGTGGCATGTTTGTCTGAGATATTGTGCCACATAGGAATGAATCTACTCCTATTTAAATTATTAGCACCAGTTCACAAAGTTCATTTGAATCTTTCACCCCTAAATGGCCGGAGAATCTAATCTAGTTGCACTGGTATGATCTATCATACTTATGAGTTTTTTTAAAATGCAATTTCCCTAACCTTTACATGGTTTCAAATGAAGGGAAATACCTTTTCTTAGAACCACGTTCCTATTATGCCTATTAACCTTGTGGGCATTTATAGGCTTCCCTCAGAATGCATTTATGGTGATTTTGATATGTAATCAAACTGTTTCGCTCATATTGGCTTCTCTATTGTTCTCACTAGTACACAATTCCATGTTAGTTTATTGGTGGTGTGGCATGATATCCGTTTAGGTATTTTATTTTTCAATAATTGTCATTTGATACAATTCCTTTGAAAATACCTCTTCTTAGAAGAACCAGGGTCTTATTATGCCAATTAATCTGGTGCGTATTTATGGGCTCCCCGCAGAATGCGTTTCTGGTGATTTTGATATGCAATCAAACTGTTGAGCTCATATTGGCTTCTCGATTGTTCTCACTGACTACACAATTCCTTGTTAGTTTATTGGTGATGTGGCATGATATCCGTTTGGGCATTTTATTTTCCAATGATGATACACTTCCTCTTGGTAATCCTTATCCTCTGGTTTGCGTGCATACAAGTTATAGTTTTTTTTTTGGTAAGTAAGCTGGGGTTAGGCAGGACCCCTATCAGATTTATAAATAAAGAGAAAATGCATACAAGAACAAAAGGGACCCCAAGGGCCAAAGGAGACACAAAGCAAATTACATTCGATAATAAGTTTTTCCTTCTCTGTTGGAGTTGAAAACTTCCAGCGCGGGGGGGGGGGGGGGGGGGGGGGGGGGTGGTGGAGGGTTGGAGGAAGACAGGAACAGAGTCACCTTTGAAAGGGTATTCTCTTTTAGAGAGGATATCTGCGGCCCCATTTGCTTCTTTCCAGACATGGGAGATGTGAAATGATTTGAGCTGGTTCTTCAATGCAATGATTTGGTCTGTCATTGTTACCTTAGTCCAAGGAGGCTTTGATTTGCCAAGGATGATATCAACAGCAAACATACAAGTTATAGTTATTGGTACATAACTACATATTTATGATTGCTCCAACTCCTTCACACCAATTACAACTTAATCTCATGTTTTGAATATAAAAGGCACTTCTCTGTTGTGGTGGTAAAGTCGGCCAACCCCATGTCAGTTTGACATAGCTTCCTGTCCGCATTGGAAGACATTTTACAAGGCCTTTAGGAATGGTAACTAATTGTCCAAGTGTTTGTGTTCAATTGGTGTTGGATTTTATTTGTGTTGCAAATTTTGAATTGCTTTTCAAAGACATAGAGGCTGTCAATTCCTTTTTCTTTCATTTAGCTTCATGAAGGGAAGAGATAAAGATGCAAATGAAGAGGAATGAGGGATTTAGGGGAAAAAAATACTGAAAACTTTGGTGAAAGAGGTAAAACAATCCATTCATGCAGTTTTTTTTTGTCACTCCCAGAGTTCCAATCAATCTGCTAGAGTATTAGCCTCCACTAAGCATTCAAACTTGTATGACACTAAGATATCCATGCAGTGTTGGAGTTCCACGTAAAAGCAAAAGATCCCACATCGGAAAAGTGAATGAATGTGGAAGGGCGTATAAGGACTTGGGCTCCCTCCCCTTAACAGCTAGCTTTTTAAGGGTGAGCTCTGCAAGTGGTATCAGAGCCAGGGAGTTGTAACTTCTGTGTGCCCTTGAGGATGGTGAACATCCCTCGGGGAAGATCTCGGTAACCCAACGGAAGAAATCCCTTGAGATGTACACTCACATTGCTTCTGCGTGGAGGGTGAGATTGTTGGGGGTTCCATGCGAAAACAAAAAATCCCACATTGGAAAAGTGAATTGATGTGGAAGGGCTTATAGGGCTTATAAGCACTTGGGCACGCTCCCCTTAACAGCTAGCTTTTGAGGGTGAATTCTACTCGAGTCCCAACATGCACTACCTGCAATGAGAATGGGGATGGGTTCACTTTGCATAGTCTCTTAGATCACTTAGATGGGCATTGCCACCACTCCTCTCTTCTTCCTATGTAAATCCTTTATTTCTTTATCACCCTTGCAATGATTGAGCCAGTGCCCTCTGGAATTGAACTTTTGAGAGTCCCACCTACCCCCACCCATAATCCCTGTAATAGTGGACATGTGGATGTTTCGTGAGCCCCCAACAATCCGATGCTGCTCTTGGAAACATATACACTGCTCTTTTGGTCTTTTCCATAAAATGTAACTAAATTGTTCACAGCATGCTTTCCTCATTAGGTTGCTAATGGTTGCTTCCTGGATTTTGCTGTCTTGACAATCTCTACTGCAAACAGCTATGCAACTGGGTTGAATGATTTGTACTTTATTTGATTCAGATGGTTCATAGCTCTTTAGAAAATATTGAACATAGTGCATGTGGGTTCTATGTTTAATTGATTCAGATAGTACATAGCTCGTTAGAAAGAACTGAACAAAGTGCATGTGGGTTATATGTTTAGTTGATTCTGATGAGTCATACGATATGTGTGGCTCATTAACCAGACAATCTTAATTATTTCAAAACCGATGGCCTTCAACTTGATGCATTAAGAGAGAAAAAATGGCCAAAAACCCATATTCAATGCAGAAAAAATCCATGGATTAGAATGGATGTCTGATTGGTGGGAATTCTGTAATTTGGTCTATCTACAGTAGGGGCCACTAGATGGGTTCTCATGATACTTAAATTGTACAGCAGTAATGTCTGAGTCTTCCAATAATATATGAATTTTGGGGGGGTATAGTCCTTCACTGTATTACAAGTTAATAATGTTTTTTCATGTACTTTTTATTCAAATTATTATAATCATAATATTAAAATTCAAGTTGCATTCCCCTTGTTTTAATAATGGGGTTGGGTATCTCTTAGATCACTTAGAAGGGCCTTAAGCAAGTTTGTGTGGGTCGTTAATCTCAGCATTTCCCAAAAAGTGAACGGCTGATTCTTGTGCAACGAAGTTCTGGACCACCTCATCTGAAACAAATACATACCAAGAAATCACTGCCCTCCAATTCTTTATCCAAATCAAGACCTCTGATCTTGTTTGTAGAACATCTTGAGGTGACTCACCTGATCTTTCTTGGTACAATGTTGAATGGACCATCAAACGAACTAATGTGCATGATGCTGATCCAGAATTGGGGATGTTGTAGAATCTAATGGCTCTGATACCACTTAATCTAATTTTTTTTTTGAAAGACTTAATCTAAAATTATTCTTTGGATGCATATTTGGAGATCTGATTTGCCTAGGGTGTCGATCTGACGGTTTAGATCGTTAGTACAACTTCCGCTCTCCCTGATCAATGGTCAGATCACATGTGAACTGAATGCTAAGATTGCCTGTTGTCTCGCCCTCTTTGCATGCAAAATAGCTTTCTGATGGAATGGAAAACTTTCTTTTCCAAAACAACTTTTATATAAGCAAAAGTGGAATGCTACACTAAGGGGCGGCCTCGCAAAAAAAAGGGAGAGAATCAGCTACCAATTTCCGTCTCCAACTTGAATTTTCCCTTTTGACGTGTGACCCTTATTCCCTCGTTTGTATCCGAAAAACTAGGAGAAATTCTCTTCTTTTGGCTACCCATCTTTGAGTTGAAAACCAACTCTTAAAAACGTAATGGGGAGCCCTACTGAATAGGAATAGGAGATATTTTCTAAGGGGAGATAAAAATGGAGATTTTTGCTCCTCTTCCACGAGCACCACACATGATAAATGACCTCCAATTCGTGGGGCTAGCTCTGACTCACACATCCACTACTCAGATTCTCCCGATTGCAATTTAGGGATTACCTAGTATAATAGAGTTTTTGTATTTAATCAGCCAAGAGAAAAGGTCAAAAGGAGATTGAGATCTCTCAACTTAAAATACCCGTGCTTAAGATAAAAGGACTACAAAAATCAACAATTTAGCCGAATTATGGTAAGCCAATCAAACCAACTGGTCTACTACTGAGCCTAACTAATTAAAAAGACTGCGCACCAATTGCTTTGCACTTTTAGGCTGTCAAAGGCTATTAGAATAATTTCCGTTTGGTTGTTGGGTTTTTTTCTTTTCCTGGGATTTATGTGGGTAAAGGTAGGAGACAAAGGAGGGGACAAGCATTAATTAGAGAAAGATATTATGATGAGCGGAGAGAGAAGGTAGAGAGAGAACGAGAGACCACCATTTTCAAGACAAGATTTTGCTGATGTCACCAAGAAAAAGTTGATGTAACCACTAAATATTCTCCCACATAAATCCTAGGGAAAAAAAAAACCCAGCAACCAAACGGAGAGGCAACTCGCCGTCAGTTTTTTAGGAATCCGGGTTGAGCTTTTACCATAATACCAGGTGGGGTTCGGGTTAATTCCAAATCATTTCTTAGCAAAAGCCCAACCAGACTCGACCCAAGTTGGCTATTACAAACTCCAGAAAGCTTTTAGTGACACCTTGTTAAAACGCGTGAAACAAGGTGAGGACGACCCATTATCAACATGGGTGAGTTCATACCATAGGATCGAAGTCACCCAACTGCATTTATGAAAGAATTGAAAAATACAACATTAAAGGAACAATAAAAAGAAAAAATAAGCAACCCCTGGTTAATGATGCATTATACATAGAAGAAAATCTTAGAACAATCACACATCCTAAAAGGATTGGGGAATGTTGAATAAATTCATCACATAAAATCAAAGGACCAATTTACATTGAAATGTGTCTGGAAGGGTATTGATAGCAACAAGGTCATCAATATCAACACCTGTATCCATTAAAACCTAGAGAAAATTAAAATTACCAGCACCTATATATCATTGGGACTGCAATGGACTAGAGAAGTTGAAAGGTGAAGCAAAATTCCAAATTTGTAGGATGTTGAAACATTTGAGAAAGTTTCCTGAGAATAAAATAGGGCAATCTACAGTTGTTAAAGAGTTTTGCAATGCAGGAGGTCAGTTTCTATTCACTCACAGAGGTGATTATAGAAGCCTTCTTGCACTTACAAAACTACAGAAATCAAACTCAAAGAAATGTGTAGAAAATAAATTACCTACTAATTAGGCTCCAGTGTTGAGATTTCACGGTCCAAAAAGTGTTTTCTAAAGCTTATTCAGGTTCCAGTATTCTAATCAGTTCAGAACTTCGCTGACAACTATAAAACCATTTTAACCTTCAAATAATACCGAATTTGTAACTCAATTTACATTTGATTTTAGATGGCTCAGTTTGTAACAGACTTCCAACAATACCAGCTAATAATATAAAAGCAACCTTGCTGAATCAATCTTTACCAACTACATTGAATTTCAGATAGCAATGAGAAGATGAACATGTGAGGGGAAGCAATAACAGTTTTGAATGCAAAAGAAAATGACAAATTTTATCAATCAAAGTTCACAATCCCTCAGTTGTTAGCTTTTGCTTAACCAAATACCTCTTTCTTGCATCCTCCATCGCCTGCTCCCGCATCCTCGAGAGTTCTCGAACCCAAAGTAGATACTGTGATTCAATTTCGTCAAGCTCCAACTTCAGCTCATCGTCCTTATCTTTATCAGCTAGTGATGGAGAGGAAGAATTGATAGGCAAGCTTAGGAAATTAGGTATGTCATTATTAAAACCAGGCATCTCCAAGCTTTTTGTAAATGCATCCGATGTGAAGCTCTCGCCGACATTACTACCATTTCTTTCCATCTTGTAACCAGCATAATCTATACCCCCAAGGTCGATCTCAGATACATACCCACTCAAGCTTTCAGTTGTACTGTAAGCACCACATCTCATAATTCTATCATTATTGACATCTGAGTTAATGATTGTACCATATTCAGCTGTGACCTCTGAAACAACCGATACTTGGGACTCTTTAGGTTCTCCATTGGTTACACTTGAAGGAGAATTAAGATCACCATTGCACATAACCTCATGTAATTTCTTATACAAATTACCTTCATCAGCTTGTTGTATTGAACCTTCGACGGAGCTTCCCATATTCATTTGAGAGAGGAAATCTTTCTTAGCCAATGCTTTGAAAGGAATATCACATGGTAATGAATCCAAAGGATAACTAACATAGAAGTTATTGTCTTGGGGAAGTTGAAACTCACTATATGGGCTTCTTGTTCCACTAGAAGAATGATCAATTGAAGGTTTCCAACTGGGTATAAGTTTCACTATTAAGAAATCGATGAACTCGGCAATAAAAGCCACATCGTGATCGGACAAGTCAAGTTGTTCAACCATCTCACTTGCCACTGCGACAGCAGTATCGGTATCGAGGAAAAAGTAAAAATGGATGTTCCTCACCCGACCTGCAAGTTTGAAACACAACCCAAATTCATATAATGCAACTAACAGGCAAACCTAGAATTATCAGCACAGTTTGCTTACCACATGGGTCAGCAATCCGCAAGATAAGGGACACTGATTTTTCATCTGTCTTCTCTCCTTTCAACCGGAATTCATTATTCCTATTAATCTTCTGAAATTCCAAACTTGAAAACTGTAGAGCTCCATCACTGGATGTGCTACCACTATTAGAAAGTTGCTTGTAGTCTGAGTCTAAGTCCATGGATAGGGGTCCAGACTTTGGCAAATTTATTATTTTTGGTACAACATTGGGTAGCTGTAGAGGGTCTCGAACGGGCTCCTTTGGACTGCTACATTGGAGAAATGGATCTTTCAAGAGCTCTTTTGCGGGTAATCTATCAGCAGCTGGAACGAGACACTTCTCAATAAACTGCTTTACTTGGAGGTCTTTGACTTTACCAAGAGAAGCAGGCTTTATTCCCTGCAAACAAACATGGCATTAAGGAATCTCCAAGGACAACCTAACAAAAACCTAAAACATCCCATCACCTATACATATACCGCATTTGGGTTTGTGATGGTTGAACTTACAGAGGTAACCTTCTTATAGATTTGAGCAGGATTTTTGCATTCACTGTATGGGTATTCAAAAGTGACCATCTCTAACATGCACATGCCAAAAGAATATATATCAACTAGTTCATTGTACTCCTCTTCATAAAGCTCCGGTGCCATGAATTCAGGAGTGCCTACAAGAAAATTATAGAACCATAATGTGTATTGCCGGCTCATAAAAGGAAATTAGACGACATGATCTGGTCCTTACCAATGACACTACGAGCAGTAGGATGTTGCATAACAGTTGCCAAACCAAGATCTCCAATTTTAACTTCTCCATGGTTTCCATTAACAAAAATGTTGTCACATTTTAAATCTCTGTGAATAACAGGTGGGTTCTGACCATGGAGGTACTGCAAACCTCGGAGAATCTGCCTCGCCCAACCCTTTACTGCCTTCATATCGACATTTTTGTGCTTCTTACGATATCTAATGACAAGGAGAGCACACATGCTTTACATTAACATGGGTATCGAGCTAGAGGGGAAAAAAAGAAGGGAATTGCAAAAGATAAAAAAATACTTACTGCCTCAGATTCCCAGAAGTAAATAACTCAGTGATGATGTTAATATTCTTCTTTTGATCGTCCACCCACGAGTTATAAAACTTAATTATGTTTTCATGCGTCAATGATTTCAGTAAATGAACTTCAGTATATAAATTTTCCAGGTCTTTTGGTGACTGCAGCACATCGTCGATTTTCACTTGGTTCCAAGCAACTTCGATCCCGTCAACTTCATCAAATGCCTTGTAACTACAAAAAGGTAATAAGGCAGCCCAAAAAATGAACATTCATAAACACTCTAAGTAAGAAAATCAACACTTTTGTGAAGAAAATGAAAGAGAGTAATTCTTAAAACAACAAAAACAAACAGGACACATACACTGTCTTAAATGCTCCTCTGCCCAATATTTCTTTGTACTGATCAGAAACAGGTTACACAATCAGATGTCATACAGAACAATAGTATAATAACAGTAACGGAAAATGATAAAATCACCTGTATTAGAGAATCATAAATAGGATTAAAAAGAATAAACATTACAAAAGATGATTCAAACCATGAGATTTAGCCTCAAACTGCAGAATTGAACCTAATGATGAACACTAAAAGTCTACTAACCGGCTAGTTAATCTACTCAAACAAATAATACAGATATTAAGCTGATCGAGCAGATTACAGAGTTGAAGACACGTATTATTCAATTATATGGATCAGACTATCATAGAACAAAAGCCTCCATAGCAATTACATAATAATAACAACTCAACTCAACTCAACTCAACTAAGCCTTTGTCCCAAACTGGTTGGGGTCGGCTAATACCAATCACATAATAATAACAGCGATGATAAAAACAATTGACATCCATTTCTTTACAAAATCAATATGAGAACTAATGACAAAAAAATTCAAATCATCACAAAATTAGATTATTCATATTACAAAAATATAAAAATAAAAAACATAAACCATAAAACCTAAAATAACAAATCTAAAACCCACTTAAAAAACAAAAAAAACAGAGCGATTTCTAGATTTGATCTACATGATATTAGGGCAATCCAGGTGCAAGTTAGAGGCTTCGACGAATAATACATTAACCCCAGATCAGAAATTGGAGAGAAATTATACCATAACCCTTGATCAGAAATTGGAGGAAATTGTACCATAACCCTTGATCAGAAATTCAAGGGAAATTGTACCATAACCCTCGATCAGAAATCCGAGAGAAATTATACTATAACCCTAGATCATAAATTGGAGAGAAATTACACCATAACCCTAGATCAGAAATTTGACAGAAATTACAATTACACCATAATAACCCTGGAAATGAAATTCAAGATAAATTATACCTTAACCCTAGATTAGAAATTCGAAAGAAATCACCCCATAACCCTAGATCACAAATTACCAATAAAAAAAAAACCCGAGATCATAAATTACCAATTTAAAACCCTAGATCAGAAATTAGAGAGAAATTATATACCCGAACATATCGGCCCGTCGGATCCGTCTCAACGTAATCAACAACGGGCGGTTCCGATCTATCGCGAAACCCATCTTCATCGAACAAAAGCCCCTTCATCTAACCAAACCCTAAGAGCTCAAACAGAAAGCCCAAAGCTTTCAAAGAGGAGAATCGATTCCAGTCAGAATCTGATTACACTTTTCAGAAAACGCTTCAGACGCAGCGGAAAAGGAATCGAACGCCGACCGGAATCGAAATCGGCATCCGGAAACATCTTTTTCATATGACCCTAAATCCATATCTTCACCTTCCATCATACAAAAACCTCTCATCCCAAAACCCAAATCCTAAAAACCATTTCTTGAGTAAAAAATTGGGAATTCCACCGCTTGAAATCCTCAGAAATCGATTCTAAAGCTTAATCAGGTCTGGGATGCAAAAATAATAATAGAAAGAAGTTGAAAATTAGGGTGAATGAGAAAAACCCAGATGGTAAATACAAACGGAAACCCTAATTTGGAATATTTGCTTGAGATGTGAAATCGGATTAGGGTTTCAGAGGAGCGTAATAGAGAAACAGAGATTAAAAAAGGATACTTATTTTTAGGGAAAGAAATAATAAAAAAATCATTTTTTATTAGCCAAGTGAAAATCCAACTCGGTTTTTAGTTGTCAAGTAAAAGCCAAAATCTATTTTTGGAAAAATTGATAATAAGGAAATGATAATAGGGTAAGTGTGTATTCACTATACGGGGGTTGGACCGAGGATAAAAAGGGGTTAATATATCACTTACCTATAATATTACTATATTAGTCTTTTTTTTTTTGGTATTACTATATTAGTCTCTCTCTAGGATAAGGACACTACAAGGGTTGGTCGGAGGAATAAAAGGGGGTGAATATATTTTGCTAGCCACTTTCGCGCAAAGCCATTTCCCGTCGGGCTTTTCCAAGTGTTGAG
Source organism: Tasmannia lanceolata (assembly GCF_043159265.1). Classification (NCBI taxonomy): domain Eukaryota; kingdom Viridiplantae; phylum Streptophyta; class Magnoliopsida; order Canellales; family Winteraceae; genus Tasmannia; species Tasmannia lanceolata. Next base: position 49,209,621 of record NW_027518679.1, read on the forward strand.
ACTTGAGAGACATGTGACTAGGGCTGCAACAGGTCGGGTTTTTCAAAACCCTAGCCCAACCCTGGACCCCATTATCTCGGCCCTGACACGCCCTGACCCTGAGTCAGGGCCGGAAAACCTCAACCCATTACCCACCCTACAGGGTATTGTGCTGGCCCTGGCCCGCCCTGATTGGCCCTGATTGGGTAGGGCCGGGCCTAATTGACCATAGTGCAAATACCTGTTAAGAGTGCCAAAAATAAAGCAACCACTTATCATATGGAACAAAATGATCAATAAACAGAGAAAGGAAACAAAATAAGACAATATGAATTCAACAACATGCGGGCAACATAGACAATTAATAATAATAATCTAAAGAAACATCAATCCAAGATAATAGAAAACATTAGCAAAAGAAACATGCACAGATGATTCAATTCTATAATAGAAAACTCAGGGTCGGGCCGGGTCAGGATACCCGAGGCATTAACCCAAAACCCGCCCGACCTGAGTCAGGTAAAAAAAAAAAGAACCCTGACATGCCCTCAGGGTTAGAAAATCCAGCCCTGACCCTGTTCGGGCTCAGGGCGGGTCAGGGCTGACAGGGCCAAACTTGCACCCCTACATGTGACTATGTGAGATGAATTAAATGAGCAAGTCAAAAACTGACAAAAAATCAACATCTGGGGCGTGTGCCGAAAAGTCCAGAATTTTTCGGAAATTATAGTGGAGCCTCTATAGAATGATCCAAACCGCTCATCATTTGAGCCACAAAAGTACATAATCTTTCCTGTTTGGATGTTGGTAGCCCGTTGGGGCGGAAGTTTTGAAGAAGTCAAAGAGGCTTTTGGTGGAATGGAAGTCAAAGAGAAGATAAGTTGGCATATTTATTTATGTTGTTTGGTTGCTTGTACTGGTGTTGGACTTTTGGTTGAAAATAACGAAAAAAAATCATATTAAATTCTGAGCTCCATTCCACCAAGATTCCACCCAAATTTCATCGAAATGAGGGTTTGCAATTCGGCTCTCTTTGGATAGCCACGTCAGCCGACCAGCACCCGACATCTCAGGTGGTCAAAATGTGCTAAAGCAATAAAACAACAACCAAATGACGCAAGGCATTTTAAATTCCAGCAAAAGCCCAAAAAATGCCCACTTTTTTGGCATCCAAACAGAGCCCCGGTTTCCATAAATAACGTGCATTCCCTCAACAAATTGAGGGTGAGGATCATCCTATGAAGATGATTTTTTGGGTACAACCTATTTACGTCGTGGCCTAACAAATGAACTGTCGTTCGGTTTGAGTCGGACGGTCTACCGACTCTGAGAGTCTTCCACACCCTACGCGTGTGGGGGCAACCCCCCCCCCCCCCCCCCCCCCCCCCACCCACTCGAATTCCTTTTGTTTTGCATGGGTAAGGGTTCCCACGTGAAAAGTTCTTTCCATATGTGTAAAGGCAGTGGAACCCAAGTAAGAAGTGACGTGAAAAGTTCTTCAAATAGATTCCTTTTATTCTTTTATTTAGCTTCATGAAGGGAAGATATAGAGATGCAAATGAAGAGGAATGAGGGATTTAGTGAAAAAAATACTGAAAACTTTGGTGAAGAGGTAAAACAATCCATTTTTGCAGTTTTTTTTGTCACGCTCAGAATTCCAATCAATCTGCTAGAGTATTAGCCTCCACTAAGCATTCAAACTCGTATGACACTAAGATATCTATGCAGTGTTGGAGTTCCACACAAAAGCAAAAGATCCCACATCGGAAAAGTGAATGGATGTGGAAGTGCTTATATGGACTTGGGCACCCTCCCCTTAACATCTAGCTTTTTAAGGGTGAGCTCTACAAGTGGTATTAGAGCCAGGGCGGGGTAACTCTTGTGTGCCCTTGAGGATGGTGAAAATCCCTCGGGGAAGATCTCTGTAACCCAACGGAAGAAATCCCTCGGGATGTACACCCACATTGCTTCCGCGTGGAGCGTGAGACTGTTGGGTGTTCCATGCGAAAACAAAAAATCCCACATTGGAAAAGTGAATGGATGTGGAAGGGCTAATAAGGACTTGGGCACGCTCCCCTTAACAGCTCGCTTTTGAGGGTGAATTCTACTCGAGTCCCAACATGCACTACCTGAAATGAGAATGGGGATGGGTTCATTTTGCTTCGTCTCTTAGATCACTTAGATCGGCATTGCCACCATTCCTCTCTTGTTCCTATGTAATTCCTTTATTTCTTTATCACCCTTGCCATGATTGAGCCAGTGCCGGCCTCTGGAATTGAACTTTTGAGAGTCCCACCTACCGCCACCCATAATCCCTGAAATAGTGGACATGTGGATGTTCCGTGAACGCCCGCAATTCGATGCTGCTCTTCGAAACATATACACTGCTCTGCTCTTTTGGTCTTTTACATAAAATGTAACTAAATTGTTCACAGCATGTTTCCTCTTTAGGTTGCTAATGGTTGCTTCCTGGAATTTGCTGTCTTGACAATCTCAACTGCAATCAGCTATGCAACTGGGTTGAATGATTCGTATGTTTAGTTGATTCAGATGGTTCATAGCACTATAGAAAAAAATTGAACAAAGAGCATGTGGATTATATGTTTAATTGATTCAGATGGTACATAGCTCTTTAGAAAGAACTGAACAAAGTGCAGGTGGATTATATGTTTAATTGATTCAGATGGTACATAGCTCTTTAGAAAGAACTGAACAAAGTGCATGTGGGATTTAAGTTTGATTGATTCTGATGATTCATACAATATGGGTGGCTCACCAACTAGACAATCTTAACCGTTCAAAACCGACGGCCTTCGACTTGATGCATTAGGGAAAAAAATGGCCAAGAACCCATATTCAATGCAGAAAAATCCCATGGATTAGAATGGATGTCTGATTGGTGGGAATTCCGTAATTTGGTCTATCTACAGTAGGGGCCACTAGATGGGTTCTCAGGATAAATAGTATAGCAGTAATGCCATGGTCTCCAATAATATATGAATTTAGAGCTGTATAGTCCTTTACTGTATTATAAGATAATAATAATTTTCCATGTACTTTTTATTTCTTTTCAAATTATTATAACATTAAAATGCAAGTTACATTCCTCTTGTTTTAATAATGGCACTCTTCCATCTTACACATTAAATTTCTAGTTAGCTGTTTAAAAAAAAGGCTTGTCTCAACCTCCAAGAAGCTATCAATGGGGTTGGGTTGTCTTTAAAAACCCAGTTAAGTTTGTGTGCGTTGTTAATGTGCTACGAATGGATACCGAGAAATCACTGCCATCCAATTCTTTATTCAAATTAAAGCCTCTGATCTTGTTTGTAGAACATCATGAGGTGACTCACCTAATATTTCTTGGTACAGTGTTGAATGGACCATCAAACGGACTAATGTGTGTGATGCTGATTAGGGGTGTAAACGGATCGAATTCGGAGCGGATATGGCTATATCCGAATTCGATTACAGTATACACTATCCAATTTCAGATTCGGATTCGGATTCGACGGATATTTAATATCTATTACCGAATTCGTATCCGTCGGATATTGTTCGAATTCAGATATTATCCGTATCCGTTTATCCGGTAAATTCGAACATTTTATTGCAGCACTTTATCTTTTTTCTCCGACTTACTCGAATGAATTTTCCAAACCCTAAAACTAGACATCTACATTCTCTTCACAAAATTAACTCTCAAACCCTAAAATATATGAGATCCTCTTCTTCCTTTTAAAACAAAGGCAAAGAGAGAGAGAGAGAGGGAGGCGATGGGGATGGGGATGGGGATGGATGATAGTGTTGGTAGTGGTCTTTGGGTTTTTCCTTTTTTTTTGTATATGATAGAATGGGTTTGGGTTATTTTGATGGAATGGGTTTAGGCTATTTTTGTTTTTATTTTATTTTTTCTAAAAAGAATATTCACTTTTCTTATAGAAACAAAAGATAGTGTGTCATTACTAAAAATAAATATTAATGATATTATTAATAATAAATAAAAATGATTTACTTCTCGGATTCAGATGTTAAACGGATCGGATATACCATTTACCAAATTCGCATCCGCTAAGAGCCGGATATCTCATAAACGGATTCGGATAATATCCGCTTGAAACGGATTCGGATAATATTCGCTTTAAACGGATTCGGATGCGAACGGTAATCGAATTTCCGAATATCCATTTACACCCTTAATGCTGATCCAAAATTGAGATGTTGTAGAATCTAATGGCTCTGATACCAATTGATCTAAAATTATTCTTTGGATGTATATTTGAAGATCCAATTTGGCTAGGATGTCTATCTGACGGTTTAGATAGTTAGTACTACTTCCGCCCTCCCTGATCAATGGTCTGATCAACGGTTTAGATCGTTGTCTTGCCCTCTTTGTATAATCAAATGTGAATGAATGTATGCATGGGAAATAGCATATCAAAGAAATAGCTTTCAGATGCAGTGGAAAACTTTCTTTTCCCCGACAACTTTTGTATAATATAAGAAAAAGAGGAATGCTAAACTCAGTGGCGGCCTTGAAAAAAAGGGGTGTAAGGGCGCCCCCATTGGCTGCACATGGCCAAAGTCACATTAGCCTAGGGGGTGGACATGGTTCGGTTCGGTTCGGTTTTGGGGTATACCCAGAACCGAACCATATATAATCGGTTCCCTGAAATTGGAACCAGAACCGAACCATATATGTTTGGAACCGAACCGAACCAGAACCATATATAATCGGTTCGGTTTTGGGTTTACCCAACTTTCACCAAATGTAGATATTTTACCCAATCGTGTTTATAATCGGTTCTGTTTGGTCCTGTTTATATATGAACTACAAACACTAACATACACAAATTTGGGATAATCAGGCATAAATTTGGGCAATGCAAAAATTTTATATAAACTACAAATAGGCACAAATTTGGGGCGTGAATTAAAATTTTAAAGGCAAAGCAACACGTTAAAGAGGGGTGAATTAAAAGGGGGTGAGGTGATTTTATCAAATGAGGAGGCATTGGGTTTTAAGGTGAGGGTTGGTTCTCGGTTTGGTTTTCGGTTCTGGGATCCCAAACCCAGAACCGAACGGAATTTCCACCGGTTCCAGGATATCAGAATCGGAACCGAACGATATGGATATGGAACCGAGCCGAACCGAACCGAACCATATGTGCCGGTTCGGTTTGGTTCCTCGGTTCGAACCGGAACCATGTCCACCCCTACATCCGCCATGTGCAGCCAATGGGAGTGCCCTTTCAATCCTTTTTTGCAAGGACTCCCTTAAGTTCACACATTGCTTCTTCTTCTTCTTCTTCTTTTTGCAAAATGAAAATAGGGAGAGAATCAGCTAGCAATTTCCGTCTCCCAGCTCTTCATTTTTACAAGCCATTAATAAACAAATTAAGTAGCCAAAACAAGATATTTGTCTTCATTCACGAGGTGGCTGCTGTCAAATGCAACAGACCATCCACGAAATGCCTTTTGCGATGGACGCTAGCAAATCCCTACTTAGAAATGACAATAGGTAGTTCACGCAAATTTCATTAATTTTTGTTTTTAAGAAACAAATATCCAAATTGTAGTGATGAAAAGTTCGACAGACCTAAACAGATCTCATCATATGCAGAAAAATATAAGAAAACAAAAAATAGGTCTATGTCTATACACATATAATTTGGGAAATGATATCAACACACCAACTTTTTGTTATGGGCGCGCTATGGCTTGTCTGTTATTTTTTAATTGGCTTGTGAGAGTTTTTTTGGAACCGTAATGACCTTTTGACAACTCTTAAATACTAGAAAACAAGATAGGCAAGCACATCTATCAAAACATGATCGCGTTGAAATCATTTCCCTATAATTTTACTTCACCTCATAAGCTTTTTTCAATGACTAATACATTCCTTTAGGGCCCGTTTGGATACCCCTTGGATTTGGATTTGGAGGTGAATTTGGATTTCCAAAATCCATGGATTCAAAATCCAGAATTTTAAAATTCACAAATTTATAAATAATGCCGTTTGGATGACCACGTATAGATTTGGATTTCAAATCTAAATTAATTTTTTTTTTGTTTGGCTGCTCTTTGGATTTGAATTTGAAATTTAACAAAACCAAAATGCCCTAAAATACTTGATATAGAGGCATTTCAGGCATTTTCCATGATCCATGGGTATTCTAGTCATTTTACCCTATATGGGGCTGTTTTGATCATTTTTTATGTCATAAGGGTGTTTTAGTCATTTTCCATGACTCAAGGTATTTGGTCATTTTCACCCGGTATAGATGTATTTCGGTCATTTTGCATGATTCGGGGGTATTCTAGTCATTTTACCTAATATGGCGTATTTTTATCTCATGAGGGTATTTTTAGTCATTTTAGTCATTTTTCATGAGCCATGAGTCATTTTTACTTGATATAGGGGTATTTCAGTAATTTTTCATGATCTTGGAGTATTCTAGTCATTTTACCCTATATGAGGTTATTTTGATCATTTTTATGTCATGGGGGTATTTGTCATTTTGCACCACTCGGGGGTATTTTTCATTTTTACTTGGTATAAGGGTATTTCAGTAACTTTGCCTGACCCAGGGGTTTTCTAGTCATTTTACCTAATACGACTTATTTTGATCATTTTTTAATGTCATGTGGGTACTTTAGTTATTTAACACTTCTTTGGTATATTTTGGTCATTTTAATCCCTTACGGGTCACATTTAGACTTATAAATAACCTCTCGCAGAAAGGATTTATAAATCTAAAAAATTACACTAACATGAGGAATTTGTAAATCTTGTGGATTTCACTCAAATCCAAATCCAGATGTCATAAAGGCTTGCCAAACTCCGAATTTGGATTTAAAAATCCAAATTCACCTCAAAATCCAAATCCAAGGGGTATCCAAACGGGCCCTTATAGTTATTTGGAAAACTTAAAACATAATAAGGTGATTATTCATGATGTACTAATAAGGTAATTATTCATGATGTAAAAATTCGAACATTTAAAAGTTCAAATGATAATATTCTAGTGATTAGGGTTTTTAAACTATTACTTTTGTTTTCCTTGAAGTGTAGATCCTGTATTAAAAAGTGATAGAACATCTTTCTCACTATAAAAGGAAGCTCTTCCCAATTTTTTAGGTCCTCCAAATCTGTGGATAAGTTCGGTAGGGAAGGAGCTTTTCTAAGAACAGTGATCGCATATACCCAAACATTGGTGTATGAAACCAGACGTGGGTCCCACATTAGGCCTCAAATGGGTCAAAAAATATCTAATGATGAGATTTGTTCAATCAATAACCGAATGAAGAACTATAGAGTGGTAATGTTTCATAATTCAACTACCAAAAATAAATTTAATTGGATAAGTTCCTTGCAATCAAGTTAAATAAACAATCATACAATCTAATCACTCAATTTAAAGGTGTGGCCCACTTCAACAAGGTCCGATAAGCACTAATCAAAAATCAACTCGGGAACGTAGCCTTTGACCCCGCAGAACAACAACGGGAGCATTCAAAAGAAGAGGATTGAGGGTTCAACGGTCCCAAATCGACATCTAGACATACCTGATTCTTTAGAAGTCCCTTCAATCAAAGCACTCAAGCCACCTGCATGTTAATAATATTGAAAAGGAAGATGTTATACTCTAGTGTAAAAGAGTACTAATAAATACCATAGAGGGGTTGTCCCTAGTAAAAGGGGATGAATCTATCACTTCCCTATTGAAAGCCTCAATACTCCCAATCTAGGATAGAAGTACGAACGAAGAGCAAATAGAGAAAGCATCACATCAAGTGAGATATATTTCTTTGGGAATTGCTAGCGTCCATTGCAGAAGGCATTTCACAGCTGGTATGTCGCATGTCAGACCAGCCACTTCGGGAATTGAGACAACTGTTAGAATATGTGGGATCCAACGGTTGGATTGGGTTAAGATCTCACCGTTGGATCATCTTGGAGGTCGATTGGGTAAGTTGGCTAAATAAGGAGACCAGATAAATCAGGCGAGTGGATAAGAAGAGGCAAGCAAGAAAGATTAGAAAAGTAGATTTAATTCGGTAGATTTGATTAGGATTCCTTCCCTTCCATAAGTATCTTGATTTCCGTTCTATGCTTATCATGTAAGTGCTTTATATAAGCACCCTTTGATTACTGTAATTGCATCCAAGAATTAGTGAAATTTCTGAAGTTTATCATGGTATCAAAGCGGGACGATCCGACCCATCCTTGACCACAGCTTTCGCAGTTCCGTTTTCCGGCGACAGCTAACTCGGCCGTCCGCCAGGCCAACATAACTCTCCAATTTATCCGCTACAAAAACAACCCTTACAAATCTAAATCCCAACTCTTAGAATTCGCTTCATTTGTGTTTGCCTCATTTTCATCTCTACTTTCCCATGTTCCATCCATGGGTTTTCATCCATGCCTTCACTGCACTCGCAGGCATCTCCCCTTAGGTTCATTTGATCGCCCTCATGGAAAGAGAATGAAGTCCTCAATGTTTTGTCCAAATATCAAGCCTTGAATTCCAACATCATGAAGAGAAGATGAGGGATGCCCACGGAACACAGAAGCCTATGGTGTAGACACGGCTAACTTTTTCTATATTTTCAATGCACCCCATCTCTTCAATCTATCTCCTAAATTTTGATATTTGCACCCTCCTATTCATGCACCATTTCAATCCGTAAAGTCATTTGCTTTTTTTATATGCCGTTAGCTTTTCCGCTATTATTCGTCGCCTATCTCTATGCTTTAATTTTTTTTCTCTCTTTAATTCCTAGATCCATTTCAGTTGAAGTACCTCTTCGAGGTGCGTGCCTGAAATAGGAGCTCTACTCAGTTGAGAGGCCTCTCTCCTCGAGGTTCGTGCCTGAGAGAGCAATTTGAAATTCCCATGAAGATTGGTATTCTAAAACCAACCCATGTTGTCATGCCCATCGAGGCCCATTCTTGCCCATTCCGGCATCGGTCCATAGTGACCCAATCTTACTCGTCCATCGAGGCTTGAGTCTTGTCTAGCCCATTGAGGTTGTGATCTACTGATCCATTGGTTTTTTTTTTTAAACCCTCTTTGCGACACATCAACAAGCGGCGTCTTCTTCGGCAACCATCGTTGGTGATCATTGGCAGCAAAATCAGTCTTCACCATCAACTTTCGGAAGTGTGCATCAAATTGGTGGATTTTGATTAAATTTGTAATTTGGGAATTCTATTTTTCATATTTGGCAATTTTATTGTAATCAAACGTATATCGATTTTCAATCCATATACTTTTGAGGGGGCATGTTAGAATATGTGGATTCCAATGGTTGGATTGGGTTAAGATCTCACCGTTGGATCATCTTGGAGGTAGATTGGGTAAGTTGGCTAAATGAGGAGACTAGATAAATTAGGCGAGTGGATAAGAAGAGGCAAGCAAGAAAGATTAGCAAAGTAGATTTAATTCGGTAGATTTGATTAGGATTCCTTCCCTTCCATAAATATCTTGATTTCCGTTCTATGCTTATCATGTAAGTGCTTTATATAAGCACCATTTGATTACTGTAATTGCATCCAAGAATTAGTGAAATTTCTGAAGTTTATCCTGGTATCAAAGGGGACGATCCGACCCATCCTTGACCACAGCTTTCGCAGTTCCGTTTTCCGGCGGACAGCTAACTCGGCCGTCCGCCGGGCCAACATAGCTCTCCAATTTATCCGCTGCAAAAACAGCCCCTGCAAATCTAAATCCCCAGTCTTAGAATTCGCTTCCTTTGTGTTTGCCTCATTTTCATCTCTACTTTCCCATGTTCCATCCATGGGTTTTCATCCATGCCTTCACTGCACTCGCAGCCATCTCCCCTTAGGTTCATTTGATTGGCCTCATGGAAAGAGAATGAAGTCCTCAATATTTTGTCCAAATATCAAGCCTTGAATTCCAACATCAGGAAGAGAAGATGAGGGATGCCCACGGAACACAGAAGCCTATGGTGTAGACACGGCTAACTTTTTCTATGTTTTCAATGCACCCCATCTCTTCAATCTATCTCCTAAATTTTGATATTTGCACCCTCCTATTCATGCACCATTTAAATCCGTAAAGTCATTGGCTTTTTTTATGTGCCGTTATCTTTTCCGCTATTCGTCACCCATCTCTATACTTTCATTTTTTTGGTTGATCTACCACCTAGGTCTAAACATATAGGATGTAAATGGATCTTCAAGAAGAAGATCAAAGTAGATGGGACCATAGAAAAGTAATTGATTACTGTAATTGCATCCAAGAATTAGTGAAATTTCTGAAGTTTATCAACAACAGCTTTTTTCTTCATTCATGACGTGGCTGATCTGACATGCAATAGATCAGCCGCGAAATGCCTTTTGCGACGGACCCTACCAAATCCTTAATTCTTTTTATGGATTGATATCCTTTATCTTCTCTGTCTCATCATTCTCTTTATGTAGTGTTTTTATGCTCCTATGAGTGCCGATTATTGATCCATCTAACAATCGTCACATCGATTGCAGAACCCAAACATAAGTCGACACATCAATCGCTGACTTTGAGTGTTGATTACATAACCCACCGGTCAATCTTAGGCCCTGTTCGTTTGAGATCATGCTAACCGGTTGAGTCCAAAACCAATTATTTGATTCAAAATTACGTTTGATTTTGAGTTCAATAATTGGTTTTGGACTTTCTAATCACTTGTACATTTTCTAGTATTTTAATCAAGTTATATTTAAAATTGGTTGGGACATAGTAACAAAAAGGTTTCGTGGTGTAGTTGGTTATCACGTCAGTCTAACACACTGAAGGTCTCCGGTTCGAACCCGGGCGAAGCCATTTTTTGTACATTTTCCCAAAATGACCGTTATACCCTCTAATTTCTCTTTACAATTTATTCTTCGAGAAACTGACCAAACCACACTCAACACCTTTCCGATCCCATCGTAGTTGTATTTTTGATAATTTTCTGGTTAAAATAGGCCTTTTTGGTCATTGTACTAATAAAGAAATCTCTAAAATCTCTCCCTCTAGTGACTAGTGATGATATTAGAAACACATTAGAACATTAATCTTTGAAAAGTCTCTCTCTCTCCCTACGACCATACAAAATCTCCTCCATTTTTGTTAAATAAGTAATTCTCTCTCTCTCTCTATCTCTCTTAAATGATTGATCAATGCTTAAACTTACTAGTATTCATGACACATAGGAGTATAGCTTGGGTCGGGTTTTACCCGACCCGAATCAACCCAGGCAGAAAAAACCATGGGCCAGATTTAAGAATCTCGGGCTTTTTAAAAAATAAACTGACCCGAGATAGCTAGCTTCTAGGGTAGGGTAGGGTAGGGTTTTGGAAAATCCGACCCGCCCGACCTGAATTTACAACTTCAGGTTTTGTGCCTTTCACCAACTATGATAAAATAATGAGTGGAAAGAAAGGAGAAAATTGATGATTCTTCATAACAGTCAACAAGTATGATATGATTCAATTAACTAGACATACATATCTCTGCAAGTTTCTCCCAAAGTTTTGACCTCGTGGAAGGGTACTGGAACTTGTTGAATATCTTGTACTCTATTGCTTAATTCTAGGTTATGTGCTTTTTCTGTTTTCTCTATTATTGCACTTAGTATAAGTAAATAATTGTTCATTTATATGTATCTTCATATGGCCGAATAGAAAAAATAGAAGTAATATTACCTCTGAGCTGGCTGCCCTCACATGCAAGAGCCCAGCCGCGAAATGCCCTCTGTGATGGTCCCTAGCAGATCCCTTATTTGAAATTAAGGGTAAATTTGGTAAAAACAAATAATATTTTTTATAGGTAGTGTTCATGTATTTACATTAGGTTAATTAAGAGAGTGTTCATGCATTTACATTAGTAGTTTTTCCAAAACAAACTTATGACAGCACCACAAGAGTTCTCTCGAGCATTAAAAAAACCTTATGACAGCAACACGGGAGTTCTCTCTCGAGTATAAAAAGTAAGGAAATTAGTAAGACAAATCAGCCACAAGCGATGATATAAAAGTAGGGAAAATTACATTTACACCCCCTCTAGTTTCTGACGCATCCACTTCTACCCATATGGTTTAAAACGTGACAACTACACCCCTGTAGTTTTAATTTGTATAAGGTAGGCCCCTTAAGTTGACGGTTCATACACAGATTGAAGGGTTAGGATGATCCGATGGAGCTGATTTTTTAGGCACACCCTATCTATGTTAGGGCCCATCAAATGAACGCTTTGGATCATCCAAACAATATGGGCCCATACCCGAATCCAAACACTACCAAAAACACAGTGGGCCCACATTGTTTGGATGATCCAAATCGTTCATTTGATGAACCCTGATATAGATAGGGTGTGCCCAAAAAATCAGCTCCATCGGATCATCCTAACCCTTCAATCTGTGGACGAACCGTCAACTAATGGGGCTACCTTGTACAAACTGAAACTCCACGGGTGTAGTTGTCACGTTTTAAACTAAAGGGGCTGAAGTGGATGTATCAGAAACTAGAGGGTGTGTAAATGTAATTTTCCCATAAAAGTATACTCACCCAATCATCACATCACGCCTTGAAAAGGAGAAAGGAGGTGTGTTGGGATTGTGATTGCTGGTCTTTTATTTTTCTCTTTTCTTTCTTCCTCGTTTTGTTCTTTAGCAGTTGCCCTACGACTGTTCTGTTTGTGACAGGGGAGGAGAAAAAGGATAAAAAGGATGATGGGTTTCCTCTCAAACAAAGTGGAGAAATCCCAAATAAAGGCAGGTGATCACATTTACTCATGGAGAGCGATCTATACCTACTCCCACCACGGTAATTCAACCCCTTCTTTTAACCCCCTCCAATCTTTTGACAATGCAGTTTGTTTGTAGTGGGATTTGGTTATGGTTTTTTTTTTTTTTGGGGGGTTTAGTGGCTTGTTCAATTGGTTTATCTTTCTTCTTTTCTCTTGTATTGTTCAGAACAAAAAAAATTGGGTTTTCTGTGCATTTTACTTAGGGTTTGTTCTTGATCCGTTTTGGGAAGATCTGGTGTTTCGTGCCTAATCGGCCGTAACGGAGATAAACAAAAAGAAAATAGAAATGAGGGGGAGAGAGGTTGATTCGAGGCAGCCGGACCTCCTAGTGGTTCGAATCGAGAGGAACCATGACTCTCCTACAAAGTTTCCTTTGCTATAAAATTCTCTTGTTGCTATTTCATTGATTTACTACTACTTAAATATAAGCAAAAGGGAGTGCCTCATCACTATCCCATTAACCCACTTACATAACACATAGAAAGTAACTACACCCACAACCCACTTACATAAACATAGGCAATAACTCCTCCCACAACTCTACAACACGTAAGCTATATAACTAACACCCATAAACACACATCCATCCACTAACTAACCCCATTTACACCACCACGATCATGCAGACATCATCAGGGTACTATGGTTTTCTTGTGTTTCAATTCTCTGTTTAGTGTTTTGATGTTGATGCCTTTCTTGATTTGTCTTGTTTGTGAAGTTGATTCCTTGATAAAAGCTCTCAATAGTCTAACCAATAAAAACCCAGATGTTTTTTTTTACTCCAAAACTTATCAAATCTGGCCAAATTGGCAGTTTTTATAGTCACTAGCTTTTGGGTTCTCCTCAAATTGGGTGATTCTAAAGCGTGTGGGCTTTGTGTAAAATGTATGGTGATGTGTTTAGGGAAAAGGATAAATTGTTAAACTTTTACATTTTGACAGAATATTAAGTAATATCTCCCAAAAGCTAAGTAGTAGACTAGTCGTCATCCTGTTTCCATCTTTCTTTATGAATACCTCTTTCTATTTGCAACCAAAATTTTTATACATTAATTTTAGTTTCCATTCAGGCTATTTTCCATTTTTATTCATGGTGTATTTGTTAGAACAGAACAATTGACACTCAAGCGGAACAATGTCGCCTTGGGAGTTCACTACAATTAGTAGAATTGTGATTTCAGCTCACAATACTGCTCCTCTGATCAGATGTTTTCTGTGCTTGAATTGATTTTGCCTATATTGGTTGGAACTGTGCATCTTGACTATTTAGTTGCATAGTTTTCTATTTTTTTAATGGTGCGTAGTTTTCTATTTTTGTTCACTGAATGGTTGGGAATTAAGTCACTTAACCGCCCTTAGCACTGTGTTCACTGAGTTGTGATTCATTTCATGCATTTAACCACCTATGCGAGATTGGATTTCATCTCTTAGGACGCCGGGGTAAGCTTATTGCCGAATGGCGTTCATGATTGGACAATGCAGTTCAGATAATGGATGAGTTTTGGGTAGGACTCAAGATGTGTCATTAGTTGCTGCAAGAGCAGTAATAAGGGCCTCTTATGGAATTTCACCTTCAGTGTTTCTATGAAATGTAATGGGCCACATCAATGTTAATACTTAATACTTAATAAAGCCTCTTTTTCTTCTTTTTTTTTTTTTTTTGAACTTGTAAAGAAAACCTTATTAAAACAGAGAAGTGTACATTTTTACATGAAGGAAGCGATTCACGACATACATAGAATTCCTTCTCACATATCCCTCAGTAAGATGATCAACAAACTCATTCACGCTCTAGAGATTGTGATTAAAGGAGATGGATAAAGTCGACTCCCTTTTACTTTGGCCATGTTCTCGTCTGTGTCTTCATTTTGCGCACCAAAGTCGATCAAAACTCCTCTGACTCTCCCATTTATGACCGCGTCAATCGAGTATTTGGTTGCGCCACATGGAGTCAACTAGGACTTACTTTGGCCGCATTTTGGCCCGCATCCATGTTTTAAAACACTGACCATTTCCTCCCACTTCTAGTAGAGATCTTGAATAGAGTAGTCACAGAACTCTTTCCTAGTGATCACCAATGAGAAGAGGATCCCTTTCACATTTCCAATCTATCTAGCCCAAGAGAATTGCTTGTTGTCGAACATTCTTCTATTGCTCTCCTTCCATAAGATCCGAGTCATCACAAATGGAGAGAGCGTCCAAAGGATTAACCCCTTCTCTCTAAGATTATGACACCACCAGCCCTCCAGGAGCTCCTTGAGACCTCGAGAAGACTCATTGATTACCAAAGATAGAATTTAATACCACACTCTTCTAGCGAGCTAGCAATTGAGGAAGAAGTGGTTAGATGACCTCAACCTCCAAAACATGGAGCACACATAATTTCCAAGCTAAAGCTTTTATTCTTGATAGGAATTTTAATCTTTTGGTATTCATTCGTCCCACAAAAGCCCTGTACTTTGGCCGGCACATATGATCTCCAAATCAGCAATCTTCTAAAAGAGGGGAATGTGTGATCCCCTTTCAGCAAACAATTGAAGAAAGCTTAGATAGAAAAAATACACTGGGCCAGATCATCCTCCTATCCCCTTCACGTCAAGTGACAAACACATCATTAATGAGCCCAAGAAGAGACTTAAGATTGGTGATCTCTTCCTCCTTAACTTTCTTCCTAAAGACCAAAGTTTAGCCTATTTCCCTCTCTACCTCTCATAGCAGTCAATAATAGGGACACCCAACGCACAAATAATCATCGCATTATGAGATACTCTTCACCCCAAAGTCTTTCTAAATCTAAATTTCTCCCCCTTCCCCAAACCTAATAAAGGACCCAAATATGCCCTTAACATCACAAACTGCCTTCTCCCCCAGCCCTTTCCATATTTTCTCATGATGATTGTTCTCTAAACGAATTCGTCTTTTTCCCCCACCGCCAAAGCAACTTACCCAGAAGAGCCACTTTCCTCCATTTTATATTTTCTATCTCACAGATCGCTTCCCCACATGGTTTGCACACATCCTCCAACTTCACGTAGTGTTTAACCTTCTTCCCTGCCTCCCCTTCCCACAAAAGTTCCCATTGAAGCTTCTTAATCTTCTTGGCTACCACAATTGGGATCCTAAAAAGGGACATGAAATAGGTCAAAAGCTTGGATATGACATCTTTGATCAATGCAATTCCTCTTCCAATGGATATGTAGGGCTTATTCCTATGGGCTAATATCCTTTCGAACCTCTCAACAATAGGATCCCATAATGCTCATGTTGGGATACCAATTCCAAGAGGGAGGCCAGGATGAGTGATAGAAAGCTTCTCCTTTTTGCACCTTAAAACCTTTGTAAACTCCTCAACTCTATCCTCCTCATTAAATCCACCAAAGAATACCCCGAAGAGTACTCACTTGTTGGATGGAATCGTCACAAAAAAAGCCACCATATTGTCTGCAAACTAGATGTAGGACATGGATGCACCGTTCCTACTTGCGGACAACCCTGCAAAGACACCAATCTCAACGGCTCTATAGATGATCCTACTATTTGCCTCACCCACCAATGGGATTCTTCGGAGGGATAGAATCCTAGATAATCTATTTCTGGGATTGACTACTTTACTTGGATAATTTTATCTTGAATAAGCCCATGTGATTAGGTACCCCACTTGTATTGTGTATGCTGTCCATTGGGGCTGTTCTTAATGTGAATGGATGATAGCAAGCCTATCCACGCATAAAACAAAACCCCAGCTTGCTATTCCCATGGAGAACATCCCCAATGTGAATAAAAAGGGAGATAATTGATCCCTTGTGCTTTTAAAAATGTCACATGTTTCTCATTAATTAAAATGGAAAAATGAGGGGAGGAATACAACCCCATCATTATTTCCTCTATTGACCTCCAAACTCCATTCTCTCCATCAAGTTATCCACAAACTCTTATTCCACAAGATTGTATGCTTTCTCCATATCCACCTTACATATAACACTTGATGTTTCCCCAAGACACTTCTCAACTGCTTCACTAAGAATTCCATAATGATCTTATATGAGCTACTCACCAACTAATGGGATAAAAGTGCCTAATCTCTTAGGTATGAGTTTATGAAAGGAGCATTAGTCGATCTACAAATGTGATCGATCTCTAAGAAATCTGATAACATCTTGAACACACACACCTCCACCATATCTCAATAATCTTTGAAAAGAAAAAAATTAAAGCCATTCGGGCCCTTAACCCTATCCAGTCAAATGCCCCCTCTTTAATCTCTTTCTCTTCAAACGGTCTTTCAATCTCCTCTCATTATCCAAACTGATATTAGCGTAGTAGATGCCATTCGACTTGTTATAAATACATAAAGCCTGCCTCGCTATATGATTGGTGTGGTCCCTAACTTAGACATGAAGTTTATCTCTGAATTTGTTTTGTTTCATACTTTCATTTGGACCATCTGTCATGCTAATGTCATATAGTATGTTTTTCCTGAACCATGATAATCCTCCATAAGCCCTGCCTCGCTATATGATTAGTTTGCTCGTATAAAGTGGATTCGACTTGTTATAAATACCTAAGGCCTGCCTCGCTATAGGATTGGTGTGCTCCCTAACTAAAACATGAAGTTTATCTCTGAATTTGTTTTGTTTCATACTTTCATTTGGACCATCTGTCATGCGGTTTAAGTTTATCTCTGAATTTGTTTTGTTTCATACTTTCATTTTGACCATCTGTCATGCTAACACCATATAGTATGTTTTCCTGAACCATGATAATCCTTCATTTTGTATCTTGGCACATGGGGCAAGGGCGAAACACATGTACGCATGATTTCTGTGTTTATATTAAAATTAACTAATTAAGTATGCGGTTTCCCATCCATCTTCTCTGATTCCTATGCTAAAATCTCTCGCATTGTTTATTACTATCGAAATTATATGGTTATTGTCCTTGGATCTGTGGCTAAAGCGTGTTATATCATATTTTCCTTGGATCATATTAGGGTTTCTTGAATGTTGCATCACCTTCTTGGCAGAATAAGTGGGCAGCCCCAGCACCAGAAAGTACATGCTGCACTTGGAGGTGGTCGTGGCCCACAACTGCCTTTTTTCTTTTCAAGAAAGGAAGAATGCATCATGCCACACAGCAACCCATTATATTTACAACAAGTGCATGCACTTTAAGCTGTCTTTACCGATTCTGATGTGGCATTCTGCTCGTCTGCGACATTCTGCCCCATGAATCGTGTGCATGCCTCATGCTCAGCTGCCATATAGCAGCAAGTAGCTGTTTCACTCATGTCATGCTAAAAATCTTAATCAATGGCCCTTTTAGTCTATATAAAAAATATAATCTTTTAAGAGAAGACGTAAAGGATGGGCAACAAATCAACTTTGCAAGTCCATTGTGATGGGTGTTAGTTTGGATGATGGGGAGGATTAATCTTCTTAACTGTTCTGACAGAGTTATTCCTAACACACATCTAGGATTATCACTTTTTATTGGGAGACCTCCCAAAGGTCTTTGGGGTTTTGTGATCTAGAGTTGAGAGGAAGCTTTATCCATGTAAAAAGAGCATTGTTTCCTTGGGTGGCAGAATTACTCATATGGAAGTTCTCTCCAAACCTGTGTTTGTATTTTATGTCCCTTTCCCATTACCTAATTCGAGTGGTGAATCAGATTGAACAACTTACAATTCTTTATTTTTTATTTTAAAACGGTGAGGATAACTCCCATTGAAAATAAACATTAAGAGGACTATCGAAAGCACCATCTAGTTAGCTACTTAGCTGGAATGAGGTGTGCCTGTCTAAAAAGGAGCGCGGGCTTAGCATAAGAAGATTATGCTTGATGAACAATGCTTTTCTTGGGAAATGGATTCGGAGGTTTAGGATTGATAGTGATAATTTGTAGCGTCTTATTATAAAAGAAAAGTGTGGTTTTTGGCTAATGATGTGAGTCGGGTTCTAGCAAGACATTTGGTGCGGGTCTTATCCTTTGAGCATAAATTTTCCTCCTCTTTTTCAAGTTTTATCTGCAAAAGATTTTAGTGTGGCTGCCTCTTTTATTCGACCGGATGGGAGACTATGCTAGAAGGTTCAATTCCTTCGAGTGTTTTTCGGTTGGGAGATTGACTTGGTTATTTTATGTTCATATTGGATTTTTTTTTTCTCTGAAAACAGGGATGGATTATAGGATTTGGATGGGAACTTCAGAGTATGTGTTTTCTATGAGCTCGTTTTACTTTCATTTTGTCCCGCGGTTTGCCAAATCTCATGCCAAGTGGGTTCGGAGAGTGCCTGCTCTGCAGAGGTTGATTGCTTTCTGTTGGACTGCGTGCTTGGATAAAATCTTGATAGTTGATCAATTCTGTAATCCTTGTAGGATCATATTAGCCATTTTTCCATGTGCTTTGCTTCAGATGAGACGGTTGATCATTTTTTCTCCATTGTTGTTTCACTCGGGAGATTTGGGATTTCATCTTTCGATTGTTTGGTTTGAATTTGGTTTATGCTTGGACCATTGATGAACTCCTTGAATCCTATGTTTTTGCACCTTGGCTTTCTAGGGGTCGTACGCTCAGGGGTTTGTTTCTCTTCGTCTTGCTCTGGCTAACTTGGAATGAAAGAAACAGAAGGGTATTCAAAGGGGTGTCGAACGGAATATGGGTCATCCAACAACATATTTTCTTGTTTGTAGTGCACTAGGCAGCAATTTTCCCATATTTAGAGGGGTTGTGAGTCTACAATTCGTCTATCTTGGGAGAAGATTAGACTGAGTTAGATTTAAGCGGAGTGTCCCGATGACCCCAGATGGATTCCCCGCCCTTGGGATTCCTAAAGCTAAACTTCTATGGGTCAAGCTGAAGGAATCCTGGATTGGTGGGTATGGCAGTCTTCTTGTGAGTCAGTGGCTAAGGTCATTCGGGCCTACTTGGGGATGCTTGACTTTACTGATTCTAAGGAAGCAGAGATCTAGGCTTTGCTTAATGGGATCAGGCTTGTAGACTAGGCAATGTTAGATTTACTAATGTTGAGAGAGATTCTCTCAGTGCCATCCATTAGGTTAGAGACGGTGCTTCCTATCCTTGGAAGTTTGCTTTCGCTATCGAGGAAATCTTGGACACAGTTGAAGACCACTCCACTGTTTTTCATCATGTGTTTCCTCTGGCTAATAGTGAGGTAGACCATATTGCTTGCTCAAGACTTGTGTGAGCATCTTTGGAGATGTTTGATCATCTTCCTCATTATTTTTGTTTTTTTAAGGTGTTGACCATCTTGGTCTTGGGAGGTTTTCTCCTTTTTTAATGTATGCATCAGCATTCTGAAAAATTCTATTTCATGGATTGTTGACTTGCCGACTTTAAGCATATATGTTTAGGATACCAAGTAATCACATAGTATCCCTAATGATTTTGATCTCTTTTTTGAGATTTAGGAATAGTAAGCGACTCAGTCAATCGACGGAGTTAAAAAAGTCACTGACTTAGCTTATTATTAATCAACAATCTCTTATATTGCTAGAACGACACTCACAAAACACAATTGCGACATTTTAATGTTCTGAATTAATTTGAGTGCAAATAATACAGGTATTTATGTTGGAGGCAACAAAGTGGTGCACTTTACACGAGCGAAAGATACATCTTCAAACACAGACTCATCATTTGGCTCTTCCAGTTTTGGTTCAAAGCTGCCATCACCCTGTCTAACCTTCCCCGACTGCGGATTCAGACAGCCCAACAGTGGGGTGGTCCTCTCTTGCTTGGACTGCTTTCTCGGCAATGGATCCCTATACAACTTCGAATACGGAGTGGCCCCATCTGTTTTTCTCGCGAAAGTCCGGGGAGGAACATGCACAACTGCGACATCGGACCTACCAGAGATAGTAATCCATAGAGCAATGTATCTTCTTCAAAATGGGTTCGGCAACTATGACGTGTTCCAGAACAACTGTGAGGACTTTGCTCTGTACTGCAGGACGGGTCTTTTGATCGTCGAGAACTCGAGCATGGGAAGGAGTGGTCAAGCCTCTTCGCTCATTGGCGCTCCTCTGGCGGCCCTTTTGTCTTCTCCTTTGAAGTTGTTTATGGCTGGTCCTGTTGGAGTGGCTACTGTTACTGCTGGGATGTACTGTGTGAGTAGGTATGCAACTGATATAGGTGTTAGAACAGATGTGATTAAAATGCCAGTGGAGGACATGGCTGTGAACCTTGGCTGGGTGGAGCTTATAAATGAGGGAGCATGCGAGGAAAAGGTCTCTGATGGGCAGGTCCCCGAGAGTGGGTGTGTGGAACAGACATCTAGATGACATGATTCGCACGTGGGCATCGCGGTAGTTGCGCGCTGCATGTCCTTGATCAGGTTTATTGGTATAATAGGGAATGTGTTAGTGTTAATAAAGTGAATTTCTCATCAGTGTGTTGGAGTCTGCATTGGTTGTTTTAGTTGGGGAATGTTGAATATTTGTAAGTATTTTTGAGAAATTTGTGCATGGATTAATTGGATTATGACTTGGAATGGATTCTGATTAATTGGATTATTTTACATTGGCTGTTTGCTGTTACAGTTTCAATGAACATGCAAGTCGATGGAGTAAAAAATAAAGAGGGAGGTGCATGCTACCAAACCAACAGGGGTGCACATATAAACTCCCATTCCAATATAATAAACATCTCAAACCAAGGGGGTGTACTTATTATAATCTCTCATTTCAATACGTATAACCCTCCTCAAGTTCCCACGATCAACACAATAATAGACCAGGAAATGGGTGCAAATGTTCAACCTATAGTTATTGTTATAATCTGGCATAAATACTACAAAGTAGGGCTTGTGGTCGGTTATTTCAGTTCGGTTAAATAGTATTTCGGTTCGGTTTCGGTTTAAAATTCCAAGCAATTTCGGTTTTTCGGTTTTGGAATCGAATAACCGAATGGGGAGTATTGCTTTAAAAAAAACGAATAATGCAAATTTGCAATTACGATATCATATTCACCTTTTTTTTTTACTTGGGACAGCACCACTAGAATAAAAAATACTAGTAGTCTTTACTTGGGCCTTGGGGGGTGTCCCGAGTAAAAAACGAGTGAATGGAGAATACTCCCCATTCGTTTTTTTTTAAGCAATACTCCCCTTTCGGTTATTCGGTGCTTACCGAATTGTTTTAACATCTCTTATATTGCTAGAAGAGGAGAACTGAGAGAGACAAGAGGAGAACTGAGAACCGAGTGACGGCCATCACTCCGGCGAGTCCGCAATCCTACGCCTTCCATCCCATGACCCGCGATGGCGCAACGGCCATCACTCCAGCGGTTTTTGACCCCTCATTCCACTTCGAAGATTAAAGAATCGAAGGTATGTACTATAGGTTTTCCCTTATTTATCCGAAGAATCAGTCATTCCTTCTTGGGTTCTTCTTCCTTTTTTTTTTGAAAAGTTTGGATGAGTGTGGTGACTGGTGGATTTGCTGGTTTGGAGAGCAGGAAAGGGTTGTATTGTATGGATTTAGGGTTTCATAGTAGATTTGTGGGTGCTGGCCTACTGGGTTCTGTGGATTTGTGGGTTTGTTGGATTTAGGGTTTCATGGATTCGACTAGAACTCACTATTCGGTTTGAACCGAATAAACCGAAAAACCAAAATTATATAATCGGTTTCGGTCCGGTTCGGTTCATGCCAAAATCGGTTCGGTCGGTTTGGAAATTTCAAAAACCGAAATTTTTTCGGTTTGCTCAATTCAGTTAATTCGGTTCAGTTTAAACCGAATGCTCGGGATCAGGAAAGAAGTAAAATTTTAGGGATTGCCATGCAATTTTGCGGGAAGCCATTTCGCAGCTCACTTTTGCAGGAGAGAACAGCCACTCCAGATGATTTAAATGAATAAGACAAATTCTGCTAAGAAGTGAACCTCTCTGGCTGTTCTCTCGTGAGGAAAGCTGGGATTGAAACTGTGACCCGGGATACAAAGCCTCGGGCATTGAGCTACAGGTCCAACACAAAAATCTGCCAAAAAGCAAGCACACACGGCTGGGAAATGGCTTTCTGTGAAATTGCCAATAGAGATTTGCTAGGCAATTCCACGGCTCACTTTTGCACGAGAGAGCAGCCACATCAGATGAATTAAATGAATAAGGCAAAATCTGTTAAAAAGTAAGCATGCGCAACTGCTTTCTTATGCGTAAGTCAGCAGCCAAATGGCTTTCCATGAAATTGTCTAGCAAATCCCATCTTATTAGGGTTGCGGGTCAGGTTTTCCGGAACCCTACCCTACCAACCCGAGAAACTATCTCGGGTCAAGTCAGGTTTTTCTACATTCTCCGTACATGCACCATATTTTATGTTCGAAGGGTTGAATTTATGTGCATGACCTATTCCAACCCAATGGTTAAACTTATATATTTGGAACACATGTTGGAAAACATTTTTTTCTCAAAAGGCCTCCCAGATATGATAAAATATCAACACTCATATAGGCGTGTAAATACATGCACGCCTTGATGGGAGTGGAATTCACAAAAAATTAGCGTTGCAACTTGGGTCGGTCAGGTTGAGTTCCCTAGAACCCTACCATACACAAGAAGAAATCTTGGGTCGGTTCGGTTCGGTTGGTTTATTTTTTAAACAACCTGAGATTCCTAAACTTGGCCCATGGTTTTTTTCAGGTTGCAACCCTACATCTTACAAAATTGAACCCACATTGTAGCAACTGAAATCTAAGCAGCAAACGGATAGAACTGAGGGCTTGAAAATTTTAAAGCGTAAAATTTAGTTCACCAACTCCCCATGCACAGATAGTGGAGTATAGGCAAATGCGTTCTCCTGTTTTCTGCTGGTTTTGAGGGTCTCGATATCTCCCTATTCTACCTAATTAAATATATGTTAATAATTATGAAC
Organism: Tasmannia lanceolata; assembly: GCF_043159265.1. Lineage (NCBI taxonomy): Eukaryota > Viridiplantae > Streptophyta > Magnoliopsida > Canellales > Winteraceae > Tasmannia > Tasmannia lanceolata. Next base: position 49,233,274 of record NW_027518679.1, read on the forward strand.
AATAGGAGAACTATATAAAGCTTCTATCAAAACTTTAAAAACCAGCACCCTTTCTGTTGTTTGTGGCTAAGCAGCTGAAAAGGGAAGAAGGAGATGGGTGTGTTCTTTAACAGAGTGGAGAAATCACAAATCAAGGCGGGTGATCACATTTACTCTTGGAGAGCCATTTATACGTATTCACACCATGGTAACTGTTTAGAACTTGGCAATGCTGTTTGTTTGCAAGATTTGGTTCTGTTTTTCCCCTTGTTAGTGCCCTGTTCATTTTGTTTGCACTATTTGCAAGATTTTTTTATATTTCTATTGGACTATGTGTGTCAAATTTATAAAGTTTAGGGTTTCAAGTCAAGAGGGCAAACATATATCTTGTGTTATTAGAAGTTTCTAAAACTTTAAGTGAAGGTCTATATAAATGATGTAAATTCATAGGGATACAATATGAATGTAAAAAAAAAAAAAAATTCTAAAAATTAATGAAGAAAAATCTTTTCGAGTGTAAAATAAGAGATTTTATATGGTGTAAGCCCTTATAGTCCTTTATTTACGTTTTGTTCATTCTTATGGACAGTTTGGATCATCCTATGATGCGTTATGTACAGTACTTTTTGAAAAATAAGGGACTCTAAGTGCTTACACCATATAAAAACTCGTAAAATATACGCACTGCTGATATCCAAACTGGGCAACGCAGTTAATCATTCCTTACCAATAACCTTCCTAACTCTGTTGTTGAAAAGCAAAGTAGTTACTTGGGAGGATAGATAAAAGAGAGCACTGCTTGTTTCTAGTTGCTTTAATGCTAAAACAGCAGATTCTCTATTACATGAGAAATATAGTAAATGATATGGATTCTGAGAATTCAGAGAGTCAAATTTCTCCATCATGGATTGTTGAAGAACCCTTTTTGTACTGGGATCACTAGAAATGATATTGATTTACATTACAAGGTTCATGCATTTTTCACTACTTCATGTGGAGATGTGGTTTGGCTTGTCATAGGATTGAATGGCTACTATATGCGCTTTTTCTTTTCTTTTCTTTTTTTGAATGGTCCATGGAGAAGCTGTATTTTAACATTGTGAAACAACCAATTACTCCAAAAGCATAAGCTGTTAGAGTTGGTGTTATGTAATGATTTAATCATTCATATTTCAACAAACATTATTGTTTCTTTCTCTCGTCCCACATTCAAAATGCAATAGCAATGTATTAATGTTCTGTGTTCATTCGATTACAAATAATACAGGCATCTATGTTGGAGGGAACTTAGTGATGCACTTTACATGTGACAGAAACAAGTCTTCAGGCATGAGTTCATCATTCAACCCTTCCAGTTTTAATTCAGGGATGCCAACAACCTGTTTGAACTTCCCTGAGTGTGGATTCAGGCAACCTAACAGTGGGGTGCTCCTCTCTTGCCTGGACTGCTTCCTCGGCAATGGATCTCTATACCGTTTTGAGTACGGAGTGTCAGTACTTGTTTTTCTTGCTAAAGTCAGGGGAGGAACTTGCACAACTGCGACATCTGATCCTCCAAAAACAGTAATCCAAAGAGCAATGTATTTGCTTCTTCGTTATGGGTTTGGGGACTATCATGTATTCGATAACAACTGTGAGGATTTTGCTCTGTACTGCAAGACGGGCCTTGTAATTACTAAGAAATCAAGCCCGGGAAGGAGCGGTCAAACTTTTTCGTTCTTCGCTGGTGCTCCGGTGGCAGCAGTTCTTTCTAATGCTTCGAAGTTCTTTGTGACATGTCCGGTCGGGAAGGCTGTTGTTAGTGTCGGGGCGTTCTACACGTGCAGGTATTTAACTGATATAGGTGTTAGAACAGATGTGATCAAGGTTCCAGTGGAAGACATGGATGAGCAAACACCCAAGGAAAATAAGGTTTCTGATGCGAAAGCCCCTGAATAGGCGTATGACACATTAATGTTAAGGAATGCATTGATCTTAGTAAATTTGAATTTCTTGGAGATCCGTCAAGGTTTTGTAGTTGGTCAGTGAAGGATATCATTAGTACCGATGAGAAATTTTTACATGGATTAATTGGATTCTGATTGAGATTGGAGGGAGTTTGAAACAGAAGATGGAGATTTTCTTGTTTTCCTTTTTAATTTGTTTCCTCTTTGCTTGTACAAGATAGAGAAGAAACCCCAGGAAGAACAGCCTAAACCAAGGTGGGCTACTCTCTACCTTGCGACTGACCTGGCAAACGGGTGGGCCGGGCCGGGTCAACCCGCGGGTGATGCGGGTGCGGGTCATACGGGTCGGGTTATCAAATGACCCGCATTTTTGCGGGTCAAAATTATCGTGACCTGACCCGCGGGCACCCGCAAATATGCCGCAAATATGGGATTGTAATCACTATTTTGATTTGACAGCATATAATTTTCCTGTAATTGTCATAACATTATACAGGTTATTTGTATTTTTTTGGTAATGTTACAATCTATCAATCACCATTTCTACGTAATTTTTCATTTAACACTTTAGCTATTTTACTTTTTTCTCGTGTAATGATTACTTTTTTTTACCTTTTTACATTTGCTACCAACATTTTCGATGAGCGTATATGTGCACCCACAATGCCCACTTGCCGAGAAATTACCAAAAGCGAAGCTTGATAGCAAATTATAATAAAATAAAAATCACATTGAAATGTTAACAACACTACTCGGCACTCTCACTTTATTAAAAGTATGGTACGGCCCACACCATAGGATGATCCAAACCGTCCATTAGATGGGCCATAGCCTAAATAGGTTATGCTCCAAAAATCATTTCCATAGGATGATCCTATCCCTCCAATCTTGATGTTAGAGGGTTGATCCTAACCCTCTATAGATCGGAGGGTTAGAATCAACCGATGGAAATAATTTTGGAGCATAACCTATTTAGGGTACGGCCCATCTAATGGACGGTTTGGATAATCCTAGGGTGCCGGACATACCGTACTTTTTATAAAGTGAGGAGTTCCCTCATAAAAAAAAAACAGCGTGAGTGACGATAACATTCTCACAAAAATTTAAACATACTGTAAAAATGCGGGTGCCCGCGGGTTGACCCGACCCGACCCGTGTTTTTGCGGGTTGGGTCACCCGCGGGTTGATTTTTCACGGGTCACGAAAACTTAGACCCGTGCCCACAAATTTGCGGGTGGGCCGGGTCACTTTTGCCAGGTCTACTAGTTGCGAGTAAGATATTCAACAACAATCAAAACTTTTGGCAAATTCCAAAGGTTCAGTTCTATGGAAGTTGGTTGCAGGCAAAATCAAAGTTTTGAAATAGGAATTCTGCTTGAAAATGGGAATGCTTTTCCTTTAAAAGAAAAGGCAGGGAAGATGAGAAAGATCATCAAGCCCGTTGGTCTGAATCCAACTTGTAACAGAATGAGTAAATTAGCCATTAAGTCGGACTTTTCATGTAGTGTCAAATTTTCTCCCTCTTGTGCAATCAGAGTGAAAATTAAGCATTCAGTCTACTTTCCATGGAATGCAGGATGGAAACTACAAGGGACAGCCAAATAGGGGTGCACGCTACCAAACCCGTGAGGGTGTATATATAATCTTACATTATGACATAATAAACATCACAAACCTAAGGAGTTGTAAATGGCATCTCCCATTCCACTATAACAAGCATCCCAAGTCACTTACCCACACTAGACCAGACATTGGGTGCAATGCTTTACTAGCTATTGTGTATTGTACTAAAAGCATAAGCTTAAGCCATGTTTGGAAACCATGAATTTATTTCCCATGGAAACATTAGCTTACCAAGTGGTGAGGGTGCTAGAGAGGGAGGGGAAGGGATAGAGTTGGGGAAGGTTGATAAAACAGTATAGGCAGAAGAATACGGAAAAAAAAAAAATCACTCAAGCCCTCAAATCTCTCCTCCCCATACTGTCTATTCCTTTCTTATCACTTGATAAACTAATCTTCCATGGAAAAAAAATCATGGTAGCCAAACATGGCCATAGAGACAAGAAAAGAAGGCTGAGATCAATTTCATCCTACTGAAAAGAATAAATAGCGAAAAACTACCTAATGAAATTTTCATTTCTAGTATTGTTCAATCAGATCGCTAAGATGATCAGACTCTTATGAGTCCATCTCAATAAAGAGGCTTGCCTGGGGATGCAACCCAGCTTCCTTCAAAGACAAGGAGTGCTTTTCTGAGCTATAGATGACCCGAGGAAAGTTTGATACCAGGCTAAACTTCTCAGCTTTCAAGTAGTCCAAAGAATCAACATAGTCATAGAGAGATTGGATGGTAGCTGAACTATCGAACCTCCTTTCTTTGCGCTGTCCTGCCGGGAACCGCACAAGTACCTGAAAAAATTCGAATATTCATTAGGGAAGAAATAAGAAGAGGCATAAACAACTTCTCAGGGTTGTCCCTTAACTGACAAATAAATGCAGTAAAAAATATGGAAACAGGGGTGATTATCTGCTAGTGAAGACTGAAGAATGATAAACACTTCTCTAGAGTTTCATTACAGAAGAAAAAAGAATGATAAATCATTTTTTGAAAATTGACATATTCCATTAATATTAAGATATTAATCGGGACCAGTAGTCCCATCCTATATTGCAAAATATTAAGGTGGACTGGGTCGACATGCTGGCACCAGTCCAAAAAGATAATAAACAAAGCATTGACATTGATTTATATTCATCCATATACTACAAAAAGACTATTCTCTTCATCATCTTACGACCACCAAGTATGTACACACCGATATGTGAAGAAACCACCACTCGTTACCAGCCAACAACCTAGAATCTTAACCACATCATCTTGCAATGCTGGGGGAACAAATGATATTTGCCCCCTTTGAACTCAAACTCTTCCAAACTTCTGTACCCCCCGGAAAGACCTAGCTAAAACATCCAGTCAAAACATAGCGAGAGAACGAATGTCTCAAGCTACTATAATAGAAAGTAAATTCTGGATCTGTAACATATCAATCAGCAAGCTACAAGACACTAAATCTAGGGGAAGATCATTCTTCAAGTTCTTAATCCTGAGAACTGAATCTTGGCTAGCATAGCCACTCCACAAACCATTGAATCCAACCTAATCTAACCTCAAAACCAATCCTTCTGCCCCAATGAACTAAAATATATTTCCCCTATTTTCCTTCTCCTAAATTCCCATATCATTTTCCTATTTCTCAATCCTCTTTTCGCTTTTTCCTGCTCCTTTTACTCTAATCCTTCCATATTTTCTCCTGTTCTTCTTTCTTCTTTTTCCTTCCTTGAGGCCAGAAGGCATATCATTCAGGGTTACTACCCTCGGCCCCCTTGATCTCCTTCTCCTTACCAGCTTCTCTGTGCTCCTTCAATGTCCTAATAGCCATAGCACGAAACAGGTTCTTTGTTGCTTCCAGATTATCATCAAAACCAACTCCAAAAACATCTCCTTTGCCAAGAGTTTGTTCATTTTCTCACGAGGTACAACATCATCCTCTTCCGATTCCAGGAAGTCGGTCAGTCCAGAATCCACCTCCTGCCTATATTCTTCCTCACCCATCCGCTTGCGAATCTCTAAGCTAAATTCTCAGTAAAGGGAGTCTCGAGACACCTGGGAGACTTCATCAGAGAGACCTATTAACTTTTCTAGCCGATCAATCTCAATCGTCTTAGCCTCCACCCAACGATGACGCCGCTCAAGACGCTCTTCTTCAAGGGCCTTTTGGAAAAAATCCATCTTGTAAATTTGAACAAATGCATCTTTTGGATCGGACATGCCTGAAATCTAAAAGAAGCTTTCTTTGTTAGCCAGAGCTTCTTGTTTGAACTGCTTCCATTGATTCTTCAAAATAGACATGTAAATTTCCTTAGGAGTGGGACATTCTTTGGCCGCCAATTGTTCATCATACTGTAAATCGCAAAGAAGTTGAAGATCGCTTACCTCAAAAGGGACTGGCTCTTGAATGCTCAGAGGAGACGGAGGGGTAAAATCCATAGAGGGGATAAGAGGACGAAAAGGTTTATCAAAGTCTTTTAGAAGAAGATTAAACTTAGATGCTAGACTGAGATTTCTAGGTTCCAGTCTCTTACAAGAACCCAAAAGGTTTCTTTTAAAGAGAGACAACCCACATTTTGTAGCTAATAAAAAGAATGATAAATAATTCTCTATGCATCAAGAGATTCAACTTTTTTCATTGCAATAACCCCATGTGGTGCTCCAACATCAAGGACAGCCCTCTCATGTATAGGGCCATGTATGGCCTTGCACGCTTGAGACCTCTTGATGCCCAAACAACCCATGGTTTAAGTACATTTATTTTTCCCAATTGATTGGTTTCACACCAAACTCAAATTATCAACAGTCTTCAAAATACTATAATTATCAAGTTTACAAGTGGAAAAGACCGGTAATTGTGAGTACAAGGACGTCAAGGTATGTAGGATAAATAGGGGAATGATATGTGATTCAAGAACCAAAATGCTAATCTTGTTAGAAAATTCAGGCTACTAGGTGTCAGTGTCCATCCCTCTTTATCATGAGTAGAAATATGATCTTCCAACTCTCCAAGTGTCATAACTATATGTTACATAAATAAACATTAACATCAGTCACCACTCTATGAGCAAAGTAGAACTTTTTTCTTCTAAACAGCTATGATTTAGCCGACACTATGAATTTATTGCTGACACGTGACATGTGTCCTGTGTCGTGTCTGACACGACAGACTAGAAACTATGTCCAACTGTGTCGACACTCCTTTCAACACTTGTAAATGTTCTGCTAGAAGTGTCAGACTTAATATAGGCGTGTCGACATAATTTTGTACCGTGTCAAGTGTGACATTCTATTTTATTATTGAATATTGTGTTTACCTCTTTTATCATTAACTCTTCTTATATTATAAACTCTTCTTTTAGCTCTTCTCTAACTACTATTTGTTGTTATATCTCCTCTCCTAAACCTAAAACCCTAAACAAACTCTCTCTCTCTTTTGAATGGTAGCTTTGGGTAATGTTTTTTTAACCCTAAACAAACTCTTATTCCAATATTATATTCATTGTATCCTATTGATTTTTTTTTTTGGAATGGTATTGTATCCTATTGGTTTTTTTGTGTCCCCTTTTTGGTTTAGCCGTATCCCGGTTTCTAAATTTTAGGGGCTTGCCGTGCCCGACACTCGTGTCCATGTCCACAAATCATAACTGAACAGTAAATAGAAAGAACAACTGTGTGTTTCTGAGGGGAATAATATTGTAACATATTCTTGTCACCAAAAAGCTCAGAAATAAACATTAACCCAAAAAAAAATATCGATTATCTGGACTTCCAATCGTAATAAACTTGTACAAAGAAATATAATTGAAGGGTGGTGATAAATTCGCACCCCCTGTAGGATAATTCGCACCCTAAGGTGAATTCACATCAAAAAGCGCTAAAGTCTGCCACAACTCATGTTAAAAGGGGTGCGAATTATACTACAGGGGTGCGAATTTATCATCACCCTAATTGACATATAGAACATAAAAAAATGAAATAAAGATGCCATGAGCTGAAAATAAGAAGTCTGTAGATGCCTGAAGGAACCTACATGTAAAGGTCCAGACAGTAAGTTGATATTCTTTAATGTGGCTTAGACACAGTTATTCACACTCCCTACACGAACATGTAGCTGTAGCACAGAAAGTGACATAAATACTGAAAACTGGTTTTGGGTCTCGCAATGAATAAATAACAATATGAACTAGAATATTTTACACATAACAGACACTAATACAGCTCAATTTGAATGCATCTACAGCTAAGCTACATATATTCAAATGACCAAACTCGGAAGAAACCAATACTTGATCTAAAAGTATAACATGCTTTATGTATTTATATAGCTACAATCTCTGAAGAAGATACCTTCAGCAGACTATCCTTTTTTATCATTAATAAGAGGTGTTTTGCATATTATTTAACAATACTAATAAATTTCTTGTTTTCATAGATAACATTTAGTAAGAAACCTATTATAAAAAACATAATTAAGGTTCTAGAGTGATTACTTGTGAAACATTGGGTCCTTTTTCAGGTTCAGCTCCTATTGACATCGCTTTCTCTTGCCGCCTTCTAGCCAGCGCAGCTTCTTTCTCGGCTGCTTCACGAGCTAATCTTTCTTGAGCCTCTTCTTCCTCTTTCTGTTTCTTCTCAGCTTCTGCAGCTTCCCTTTCCAATTGCTCCTGCTCTTCTTTTCTTTGGCGTTCCTTATCCTAGTTTGAAGAGAAAAAAATCGATACATCAATGTTCTTAAGGAATAACTGAACAATATTGGCATTGATCTTTTTAGAATCATTGGTGACATGGTTTAAAGTTTTGGCTGAATCACTGAAATTTCGGCTCCAACACCAAAAGTACATGAATTCAGTTTTGGACAAAATTTCGGTCATTTCTTCTTCTTCTTCTTCTTTTTTTGATTTTTTGGGGTTTATTACCGATTTCGATTTCGGCCACTGCTGAAACCGACACCAAAACTGAAATTTTAAACCTTAATTGGTGAGGGATGATTGGTTAAGAAAATTACTAAGGTATCGATTACTCAAAGCAACAAAAATACTAAGGTTCGAAAAATTGCATACTTGATCAGCTTCAAGTGCTGCTCGGTATGCAGCATCTTGCTCCTCCCTTAAAAGAATGGCATTCCTTCTTTCTTCTGCATCACACCGAGCAGTGATAAGAACATAAGCGTTCTGTTCATGCACTCTTTGGAGGATCGCAAGCATTTGTACAGGAGACCTTGGTCCCTCAATCTGCAGAGAGTGATAAAGAGAAGACGATGATGATAAGTACACATATAAAGATGGATTTTTCTCAAATTTCAAAAAAAAAAAAAGATGGATTTTTCTTATCTTTTTTTATTTGAAACTATAGGTTGATGAGAAGAGAAAGCAAACAAATTAAGATCTTTTTACTGCCAAAAACATAAAAACCTAATTTCAAACAAGATGAAACATGGAAGCAGTATGCGTTATGGAGTGAAAGAATTTATGAATTATTGCCCTCCTAGAGAATCACTTGATACTTCAGCCATATTGTAAGCATCTTAAAACAAAAAATACTAAGCATTTCGTTCTTCAACTTTATAGATGCAAGGTTGTTTGACTAGGGTTTAAAGCATGAATTTAAGTACTAGCCCAGGTCAAAAAGTATTGCCAGACAAGTTTAAACCATAATTTAAAGAATCATAATCGGACACGTACTTGGCCAGAGCCAAGTCAACTTGGACAAGTTAATGATAGATTCAACAAAGTGGAATAAGTTCTTGGCTCCCACACCATGGAGGGCAAACAAACAAATGGAGCATCATGCACTTGAGCCCCAACTTCTAACCACCCCATCTCCATCATATCCCATCTCCCCAAACTTATACCTAGCAACTATCACCCTTCCTTTCCCTAATGGGCACCCATGTATTCCCCAAAATGCCAGTCATTTCCCGAGGAATGCATCATTTTTACTTAGATTTACAAACCATATCCCACAGAAAATCTATGATTTGCGAACTTCATCAGGTTGAATCAAACGGTAATTATATTTGAGCGCTCCTCTTGCTCACAGAAAACAAGCCTTCAACCACAACTGCTAATTTACTTATATGCTCCTAACCTGTCCTTAGCAACGACTACCTTTACGAGGTAGGATCACACTCATGAACTCGTCAATGGCTAGTGTCCCAACAATCTGTATGGCATTATTTGAATTCCCAGTAAGCATCAATGAGATAATAAAATACATACAACAGGATTTCCTTCGGAACGATAGGGAGGGCATGAGAAACCACCATTGGTTGCATGGGAGGCGGTTCGCACACTGAAGCGACCTGGGGACCTTGGGATAAGGCTCAAGTAGATGAATCTAGCACTTCTTCACAAGTAGGTTGTGGAGAATCATAAAGATCAACACTCTGCATCTAACCAATAGTTTTATTAAAGCATAGACAAAAATCATAAAGAGGAAAATAGAAAATCGATTACCTTATCTAAAACCCCAAGATCTTGAGTAAACTAGTGGGTGTGCAATATAACAACACAAAATATCTTGCCAGAAAATACGTTGGCACCCCTTTTGGGTTTCACCAAGAATGGATAAGGATGTCGTCAAATATTAAGAGAAAACACAACTGGTCAAAAGATGTGAAGCCTATCTCCTCCATGCAGCAAAAAGCATGAGTTTAGGTACATCTCTTTGGCTTAGCTGCTCACATCTTGAATGTCTACAAGAGAGGGAAAGCTAGGGCCTATAAAACGGGTGATCCAGCCAAGCCGCAAGCCACCAATAGATACTCCCTAGCAACTAACCTATAAACCATCCCTAGCAATTGAACTATAAACAAGTAACCAAGAATACTCTTCAAGGATCGACAAGGCACACAACCAATTCCCAAACTTCATTCTTGGAGCGTATATGTGCTATAGCAACTACTGGAGTTGGGAAAAAAAAAAGCAATACCGTTCCTTTCCTCTACATCTACAGTTTGTGGTCCGCATAACACCATCTCCAGGCTTAGTACCCATATGGGTTTTTTTTTTTTTCTTCTGAATGATAAAGTACCCATATGGTTAAGTATTTCAGTATGTGGCATTATCCACTATAAGCACATACCAATGAAAAACTGACCCCTTGACAATCCAACCCATTCAATTAACATATACAAAGTGGTTTTCTTTTGTTGCTTTAAATGATAATATAGAAAGCTAAATTACAAATCACTCCAATGTAAACCAACCTAATTAAGCCTACTATCTCACTGTCAGAATATCACCCGTCTAGTTTGATCACATTAGTTTTTTCTTCTTTTGCTTTGTATTTTTGGTCTCTAATGTTTTTCCTTGGGGTGCACTTTCTCAGTTCGCCCTCTTATTAATGAAACTTGCTACTGTTCCAAAAAAAGAATTATTATTATTTTTTTTACTTTAAATGAGTTCTTTTCGCCGATTTAATCCAACCCCTTCAAGAAGCATATACAAAAAAAGTTTTTTTTTTTTTTGGTTGCTTGGAATGATAATGAAGAAAGCTAAACAACAAATAACTTCAATGTAAACCAACCTAATTAAGCCTATGGTCTTACTGTCAGGATATGACCCCTCTAATTTGATCACATTATTTTTTAACTATAAATGAGTTCAAGACCCATTCTTCTCACATGAAAAAAAGATTCAAATTCTCTACATGATAAAATGATGTGTCACCACATCTTTACCATCTATCATAGCGAACGCATACAAGAATCTGTTACGTGCCTAGATGATCCCACTTAGAGTAGAATAAATTAATTTGGTAGTTTATATAAATTGTTTGGCATATCATGTAGATGAACCCAAATAGTATCAGGATAAGACTTAGTCAATTTGAACTGCGTAGATCCATTCACTTTCTTCATGAAGATTTTCTAAAGGATTCATTAGCCGACCCCAACTAGTTTGGGAATTGTGGGACAAAGGCTTAGTTGAGTTGAGTTGTATATAAATTGTTTGGTATGGGTTAGAAAATAAGATCGGATCTCACCAGATTTGATATATTTAGTAGTTAGAATAGAATAGGATAATCTTGATTTATCAATTTCTATATTTATCTTTAAGTGCTTTATATTCGTGCATGTTACTATTAATGGAACTCAATGAAGAAAATTATCACAGAAATTGTGAAGTGGGTCAAGAGGCAGATCTTCCCTCTAAGAAGATCAATCACATTGCAAACTGATTTGGGTTAGTAACAGAATCATCAAAATTACTGAATCCAACTCTTCAAAAATCATAAAAAAATATAATCAATAAACAAAATAACAGAATAAACACCCTAAAATTCCTGACCCAACAAAAATTACCATATACCTGCTCAAGGAGTACAATCCTCTGATTCGCTTTCCCCATTACCACCGCGCAGAAAGGGAACCTCGACCCCTTCAACCTATTCCTCATCTTTAAACCCTCACTTGCCCAAATATTCTCTCCCCAAGACACAAAATTCTCATTAATAAACTCCACAACCACCTCAGAACAAAGCGTACCCTCGCAAAAAGACTGTGTATCAGCGTCCTCCGGCGAGTGCAAGTAAACAAACAAGAGCTTAAATTCCCGGCGAGACCGTTCCAAAGCGTCATTAAACCCTTCTGAAATAAAATTCGGACAAAACCCTCCATAATTCTTCTCAAACCCTACTACAAAATCCAAATCCTCCCATGAATCATCAGCCGGTCCACCCGCACCAGTACTAGTCCGGCTAATTATGCCGAAGGAGTGACGGAAAACGCCTCCGGCAACCCATACGCAGAGACTTATTGCACCGGAAATTAACCCTAGACTGCCGGAGATTACTGCGAAAGGGAGAGTGATGAGTTTCCATGCCAATCCGGGTGCCACGTCAGTGTCGAGCGGCTTGGAATCGGAATCGGAATCGGAATCGGAAAGGGGCCCGGAATCCTGTAGAAATTCGACATCGGAATCAGAATTAGGGTTTTCGAAATTAGGGTTTGGGGAATTAGGGATTTCAAAATTAGGGTTTTCGAAATTAGGGTTTGGGGAATTAGGGTTTTGGGTGAGATTTGGGGAGGTGAAGGAGGAGATGGCGAGATCGAGATCCCATTGATGTGCGGCCAGGATCTCCGCGCAGAGATCAAGATCGTCGATGCCTGTGATTGCTTGGAAATACGATAATTTTTCGTCGGAATCCACCATTTTTCCCTCCAAGTTCAAGTTGGAGAAGAGAGATGGAGGAGAAAATAGGGTTTTGTTTGGGTTTTTGAGTGGGGTCAATTTATAGGAAGAAAGGAGGTGTATAAGTAGAAAAAGTGGGTAGGTCTAATTTTGGAGTCATAAGAAGTTGAACTAGAGAAGGATTTCCCGTTTTTTGCTCCTACTATTTATATGAGGATCGAGCCTCTAGACCAATGGTTAAGACTTTGTTCTTGGGCCGAAAGGTGGGGGGCTAATCCTTGCTTACCTACGCAAAAAAGGAAAAACTTCTATTTATATAGAGCATGCAATTATTCTTGTTAGAAGGATGTGAAAAAAATCTTATAACTAAGGCCATGTTTAGCAACCATGTATTTTTTTTTTTGTTGCCAAACATGGCTGTGAAGAATTACAGAAGTTACCATTATTTATTTGGCTGTTTTAAAATACGGATGCAAGTTAAAACACGCCGTAATAAATCCTAGGTGGCTTGACATGACGCAGTCAAGTACTCGGTTGGCACGGCTGACTACTCGGTTAACACGGCCATAACTCAAAAACAGTCAAAGGAGATTGGATCGACTTTGTAGGGCAAAATGAGTTATGTCTGTGTTAACCGAGTACTTAGGATAATCCTAACCATAGTAATAATTGGACAGATTTGCGAATGTTTATGCTCGTCCATTTAAACCTCCACAAATCGAAGGGTTGTGATGATCCTATGGAGCTGATCTTTTGGGCACACCCTATCTATGTGAGGGCCTATAAAATGAATGGTTTGCATCACCCAAACCATTCATTTTATGGAGTAGATAAGTTATTTACTCGATTAAGTAGATACACTTGAGAGAGAGAGAGAGAGAGATACAGTTGGAGCTCTCATAAATCATAATAATGCTCCATAAATTTATAATATCTTACATCCTATGCTCATACTAGGAACCGACATTTTTCCTGTGTTATAAATTTATAATCTCTTATTTCTAATACTTAATTGAAAAATCTAGTGATATAGGATATAAGAGAGTATCTTCTTAGAATATGTTGCCATTTCAAAAAAAAAAAAAAATCTTCTTAGAATATGTCGTTCAAACTGCATATACTTTATACTTTATCTTTATAATACTATATGTAGGTTCAACAAAGTAGAAGGTGATATATCGGCCTTATGTTCTCTTTTCTGAGTCATGCCTCCGCCATCGCACAGGTGCATTGAGGCGAATTATCTATAATTTTCTGCTTCCTTATTTGAAGAGAATTTCATATGACGATAAATTTCATCAAGAAAACTCTTTTTAAATCCATCTATCTCTTAGCCCAGATTAGATGGATACACGGATTTTAGAATCCAAGTTTTTTGTTTGAAAACAGTGTAAAAGAGGGTTCATGATCAAGCTGTTGTATGCTGTCCTGAGATTTCTAAAACATGGAAATGTGGGAGGATCTGCTACTCTCTTGCTTACGGAAAGAAGGGCGAGAAGTAAAAAACAAGTCAAAAACGACGGCTGGTCCGCTTCTTCTCTTGTTTCTTAGCTACAATTTTGAAGAAGCTCCGGATTCTAAAATCCGCGTATCCAAACGGCCCACAGATTTTAAAATCCAGGTTTTTAGTTTGAAAATAGTGTAAAAGAGGGTTCATGATCAAGATGTTGTATGCTGTCTTTCAGGGATTTTAAGTGAGTAATTCAGGTTTTAAAAATCTCTCTTGCATCCTGAGATTTCTAAAACCTGAAAATATGGGAGGATCTGCTACTCTCTTGTTGGCGGAAAGAAGGGCGAAAAGTCAAAAATGAGTCAAAAATGACGGCTGGTCCGCTTCTTCTCTTATCTCTTTGCTACAAATTTGAAGAAATCCTGGATTCTAAGAGACAAGAGAAGAAGCGGATCAGCCATCCTTTTTAACTTATTGCCCTTCTTTCCGTCAGAAAGAGAGTAGCAGATCCTCCCATATTTCCAGGTTTTAAAAATCTCAGGATGCGGGAGAGATTTTCAAAACCAGACTTTCTCACTTAAAATCAAAGAAACGCTGTCAAGACTGCATACAACAGCTTAATCATGAACCCTCTTTTACATTGGTTTCAAACTAAAAACCTGGATTCTAAAATCACATATCCAAACGGCCCCAAATCTTAGTTGGAATCCCAAGAACAGTCTGTTTGGAAGACTCTGATGATGAGCATCCCTTGAATGTATGGGTCTCCAACCTTAATTGGTATTCTACAAACCTTAGGCATTTGGGAGAAACTCTGAAACCTACGGTCTACTTGTAAATGCCAAAAATACCCGAAAATACCACATCCAGTTAAAATCCCTTGCCATGTGCCTTCAGAAATAGCGAACACCACTAAACCCCAGAATCAGGGTCTTTACAATCACAAGAACCCCTTCACGATCATACACTAGGAAAAAAAAAAAAAAAAAACCCCGTTTTAAATAAACACCAGTGCCACAAAATCTCCCTTCGGATGATCCCACATCATTCAGAATGCCCAAAACCTCAGGTTTGGAGCCTACACAAGGCTTGAAACCCAAGGCACTTAGAGGAGCACAGAGTTGTAGCAAATGTGACATGGTTAATATTTCTTTAGCATGATTAAAGTTCTTTTGAAGCCACAAAATCTGTCGTTTTTCGCAAGTAAAATTATTTTCTTAATCTCGTTTTCGAATGAGTAATAACATATTAAGGTCTCTTTGAGAGAATATTATTTTGAAGCTATGATAACCATTAGTTGCGAATAATCATTCTTAACTTTAAAAAAAAAACTCTTTTAAGATTATATGTTAATAAAGTTTTGATGTACCCAAAGTAGCCCTAAATGTTTTTAGTAATTTAGGATAGCAATCTGTGGCTTTGATAATTATCCAGTTAATAAACTTTAGTGATCAAAGCATAGTTTTTTTTTATAATTTTTCCCTATTTTGTTTAACCATCCAAATTCAAGTACCTATATATAGCAGGGTGATCAAGAGCATGCACCCATTGAAAGTATATTTTGGGCCACATAAATCTTTAAGGTGGGGCCACCAATTCAATACAACATGGTGCATTTCATGGTGTAACGCATTACATCGTTCATGGCCTCATACAAATACAAAAGTGGTGCCATTCAATACACAAAGGAAGAAACAAAAGAAGGATATTGCACACGTCTAAAGATTTCAACAATCCAAAGCTTATTCCAAAGCTTTTAAAGTATGAACAGGCGTTTCTGCATGATAGTTGGATAAAAGTCTTTCTGCTTGTTTGTTTGTGTAATACTCTCAAGAGTTGCAATGCTATTAGAATAATTCAGGTTAAGATGTTTAGACTTTTTTGAAAGAGCAAGCAATTAAAAGTTTAAAACTAACCAACTGTACAATGATTTTTCCTATCTCTTTCTGTTTCTTCTTCCCATTTCATGTTGTAGAGAAACCCATGTTGATTTTGTAAGTAGAAAAGGACTAAATCAAGCTCAAATTCGTTGAAGGGTCTGCATAGCATCTTGTTGTCCTTGGTCTTCTGGGTGAGTCTTGTTTGTGGGTTGGTTTTGGTTGGGTTTTTTATCCATGGCAGGCCTGAAATCTACAAGTCCCGCCAATTCGTCCACCTCATCCACGATTTCTTCGATCCTTGATGCGATTTCAATTAACAATGACGCTGCTGTGACAAGTGGCATAACCTCTAAGAGGAGCAGTTTCTTCTTCTCTGTTGCTTCTATTGGTGATGGTGGTGGTGGTTGCATCACTTGGTGTGGAAGAGATTTCAATGCATTGTGGAGATCTTCTATTGCACTGTTCATCTCTTCAATTAAAATGACTGTGTTGGAAGATTTCCTCATGGCTTTGGTACTCTCTGCCAGTTCTTTCAAGACATTGGTGGAGTGGGAAGTCAGTCTCATACATGCATTGCTAAGATACTTCTTCATACACTCAGGCACCTGAAGTTCAAGCACAAATCTGAGTTTAAATAATGTGTCTTATTATTGTTGTGCTCAATGCAAAATTTGAGAATGATCAATCTCAAACCAGACTCAATGCGGGCTGGAGGACGAGTCAACTCGAACTCCGATTGAGTACTCAACCAAGTTACGCCTTTTATTTAATCTGATTATTGACTAAGTGACTAAGTCAAGTCACCTTGGTTACTTCTTCAAACACTGGATTGAGTTTTTAATGTTGGATCAAAATATTTTAAACATGAGATGAATATGTTGTTACTAGCGTGAAACAACCAATTACTCCAAAATCTTAAGCTGTTAGAGTTGGTGTTATTTAATCACTTAAACTTTAACACTCCGCCTCAGGTGTGGCCACTCTTTTTAGGTTGGCCATTATATGTGAATTTTTAATATCAAGGAGTTTTGAACCCAGGCAATTTGCTCTGATACCATGTGAAAAAAAGAATTACTCCAAAAGCTTAAGCTGTTAGAGTTGGTGTTATTTAATCATTGATACTTAAACTAGAACACTAGAAAGCTAAATATGGATCATATGCTTACCTTAATTTCTGAATTGAATGAAGCATTAAGTGCTTCAACACAACAAGCACAGTATCGCATTGTGGTTCCGATCTTGAGGTATTGCTGCCATGGATATCGAAAACCAAAATGGCCATGGGCAGGTTCCCATCTTGCAAAATTGGCCTGAATAGAAAAATGAACTGGTTTTAACCAACGAAATTATGTTAAAAATAAAAATTGATTAATGGGTGCTTAAAAAAATCAATTTTTTTTATATTCAATTGCTAATCTTTTTGTCTAATTAAATTATTCACCAGTGATTCTTCTGCCGCCTTCGAATTAAGCACACATATATAGCCTAGTGATTTTTGACATGGTTCTTCATTGCTCCCACTGTTGTTGAAGTACTCAGCTACACATCCTATGTTTAAATTAAAGGACACAAATTAAATAATAATTAGAGACATTAAGGTAAAAAAATAATATTATCACATGAAAAGGTTAAGATTATATTATACTAAAAGGGCATACCATCTAAAGAATTTGCTAGTTTTTCCATGTTACGAGTGATGACGAGGTGGAGATCATCACCAGCCCAAACTGGGAAGACAAGCATGCTTACAAGAAGGCACAAACTGCTTCCAATGGCAATGGTAGAGAAACGCTGGTGCGCCATATCAACCAATTTATCTACACGATAGCCAGAAACTGTAACCAAGCTGAAGGTGAGGATAAAGATCATGGCACCGTAATCGAATTGGGTTTTCACTGAGGGGATAAATCTAGAAAATGTCGCCACCGAAGCTGGAAGAAATGAGGCATTGGATGAGAGTCAAAGCTATAGACAATGTACAAAAGATACAATTTTCAGGAAAGATTTTCCATACCTAGAAGGAACACTGAAAAACCCACAACTATTGGCTCGGCTTTGTCTCCGGAGTGATTTGCAAGCGAATGAACTCCGACCGCGAGACATCCTGCGAGTAGTGTTGCAATTCCTCTGTTCAGCGCTTTGTACACTGTTGCACCTACATGAACAAGAAGGGTTGATTTCTTCGAATTTTTTTAGATGTAAAACTCAAACTAGAAAAATTATATATTTTTTTTTATAAAAGAGGAAGAAAAAAGGATTTGGATCCAGCGCTCTTCAGGGAGCTTCAGCGTCAAATCTTTCTACAATGCAGCTTTGCCACTGGCTAGAGTGTAGAGTGTCCCAGGTCCCTCTAGAGTGTGTGCATTTGTTTGGAGGGCTACCCTAGATAAAATCCTAACAGTGGACCACCTTCGTAGAAGAAATATGTGTATCATTGACTACAGCGCTATGTGTGGAGGCGGGTGTGAGTCAGTTGACCACATATTCATTCATTGTAAGACCACCAAGCTTGTGTGGAGTTGTATTCTTGACAAATTCGGCATTTCATGAGTCTTCCCTACAAAGCTCTCAGCACTATTGGAAAATTGGTCTGTGTGCCTTGGAGAAATAGAGGTTAAACTCTATGAAATGTTATTCTAGTGGCTACCGCATTTGGTTCCTGTGGAAGGAAAGGAACGCTAGGGTATTCAGAGGCTTAGCGAAGTCCTCGCAGTTCCCCTTCACTAAGATTCTAGCTCTGACCATCTCCTGGGTTAAGGTCTTGCCTAGCTTCCACTTTGTGTCAGCGTTTGACTTGTGGCACGGTTGGAGAAAGGTTTGTAGCAGCTACGATCAGAGGACAACCTATTCTCAGGTTTGGGAGCCCCTAGGCAGTGGGTTCCTCAAGTTGAATTTTGATGGTTCCAGCATAAGGAACCAAGGTCTAGCTAGAATAGGAGGTCTCAGAACCAGACAATATTTTACATAGTGGGGCCAGATCGTCACACACATATAGAGAGAGTGAGAGACAAGCTAAAGAGAATAATTTACTTTCTGTTGTTAAATTCGTACCTACGGTGTACTCGTAGATTACCACAACGGTCATAACTGCCCACATAGCTGTTCCTCCAACGCCATCATACAATGGCCTTACATAGTAAAAGAGTGAGACCACTGTAAGTGATATCCCAACCTTGAAACAATGGATAACCCTTCTAGGGTCATCAACCCCCACCCTCCATGCATTTTCGAAGAACTTCCACACCTTCAATTTCAATCCTAAAATCAAACCAAATATGCCTAGCCACACCCTATAGAGTAGCCCAGACTCCGGCAGTAGCTCCGACGACGACCCACCTTCAACCGTTAGCCTCCACTCCAACCCACAAGTGGCTCCTTTCTCATTTGCCATTGCCCGCGTAATCTAATTCTAACAAAAATATTTCTTGGGTGGCAATAAATTGAGCTTGAGAGCTCAATGATGGGGGTTTGTAATGTTCTAGGATATGGGTATGTGCCCAATAATTTAAGAACAGCTCTTGAGATGGAGGAGATGGCTTGAAAGAACCCTAGTGCCATGTACTGTGAGGAAGGAGCTTGCTTTTGTGATGTGTATCACATGGAGGCTTATATAAGGGAGCATTGATGGCTTGTATGCCTTAAAATATTCATCCAAGGATCAACATTGCAAATCCTTTTCATTCTGTCTTGCTTGCTTTTTCTTTTTCTCCTCCACCACCTATCCATGGTACTGAAAAATGAATATCTTAGCCATTAGATGGCATGGTGACCTGCTTATTTGTATCATTTTTTCATTGAAATCAAACATGCCAGTGGCTCTTATTCTATGGTATTTTAATCACTTGACACATATGTGAGTGTGTGTCAGAGAGATATATAATTCTAGAGGGAGAAAGCAATTCACGATCCGATTGTGGCTAGAGAGAGAGAGAGAGAGATGGGGTTGGGGCTATCTTGTGACCTAACAACAAGATCTTGTTATGCCTAAAGTCACGCCCAGAGTATTTCCGCATGCGTCCCGTTAGCCCCACTACTAAGTTGAGTGGCCTTTCCATTCATTCTGAAATATCGAGAACACATACCATGTACTTTTGAGTTTTGACACATTTTACATAAGGATCATAAACTAGAGAAATTATATGGTGCCCGAGTCCCGTGTGGGCGGTACTACCCTCGATATTTGATCCAGCCCACTTTTTAAGAGGCTGCTGTTGGATCAAATATCAAGGGTGGTACTGTAATTGTGGCTGGCATGTGTAATTGGCATCAACCAAGATCTAATGGTAAGGATACTTTATTTCCAATTAGTGCATGTTTTGAGTTTTATCCATCCTAATGATAGGTTTTTTATACAGAAATAAATATATACTATATATTTACTTATCCTACTTACTGATCTTATTAAAAATTTGAACTTTTATATGGTGGCCAACCATGTAACAACGAGGGCGGCAAGCCCATCCTTGGCTGCTGTTGGATCAAATATCAAAGGTGGGCTTCCCGCCCTTGTTGGTGCACGGTCGGCCTCCCTATAATTTCTCTAAAATTTTAGTTTGTCATTTTAAAATTTGAAAAATAATTAAAATATTTTAGCAAATTTACAAATCTATCTTTTTGATCTTTTGCCAAGTATGACATGGTTTTGTACATAAATAAAACAATATATTTAGGGAGATGACAAATTCGACCCCTTGTAGGATGATTCACACTAGCAAATTTACAAATCTGTCTTTTTGAGCTTTGCCAAGTATGACATGGTTTTGTACAGAAATAAAACAATATATTTAGGGCGATGATAAATTTGTACAGAAATAAAACAATATATTTAGGGTGATGATAGATTTGCACCCCTTGTAGGGTGATTCAATTCACACCCCTTTTACACGTAAAAAAGCGTTAAAGTTTCCCAAAATTCATGGGGGTGTGAATCATCCTACAGGGGGTGCGAATTTATCATCTCCTTATATTTACTCATCCCATTAAAAATTTAGTTGATCATTTATATTATAAGTAAAATAGGGAAATGTTATCAGCACTACTGTATTTTGATGAGGGCACTCCTCACTTTATTAAAAGTACGGTATGGCCCACACCATAAGATGATCCAAACCGTCCATTATATGGGCCACAGCCTAAATAAGTTGTGCCCCAAAAATTATTACCATAGGTTGATCCTAACCCTCTGATCTATAGAGGGTTAGGATCAACACTCTAACATTCAGATCGGAGGGTTAGGATCAACCTATGGAAATGATTTTTGAGGTACAACCTTTTTAGGCTATGGTCCATCTAATGGACGGTTTGGATCATCCTATGGTGCGGGCCATAACGTACTTTTAATAAAGTGAGGAGTGTCCTCATCAAAATACAGTAGTGCTGATGACATTTCCCTTAAAATATTTTGGCAAATTTACGGATCTATCTTCTTGAGCTTTGCCACTCGGTATCGGAGTTTGAAATCCGTACCCGTACTAATACAACATGGACAGAAAAGGAGGATAGTGGGGTAATGGCTGGCACGTGACATTTGAGTTTTAGAGGAGGGTACAGTTTAAAAATAGTATTTAGAAGAGAATGACTAGCGGACAGGTGTAAGGATTAATGCTAATTAACAGGCATTTTTTTGTTCCTACATGGGGACACGTATGTACAAAATATATATCATTGATCTTGTATAATATTATTGAGCAACCCATATGGTCTTGGCCCCTTGCTGAATGGACATCCTATATGGGTAAGATATAATGCACACAAAAGTCATCGACTAGGCCCTATTTGGTTGGGCTTCCTCGGGGAAGGCCTTATTTGGTTGGGCTTAATTGGGGGCATGGTTTTAAATTTCGACCAAAATTTCGGCGGAGACCGACACAGAAATCCATAAAAACCGAAACGGTAATTTATTTCGGTCGAAATTTCGGTTTTTACAAAATTTGCCCAAAAAATCTGTTTTTTTAATATTAATTTAATATTTCACCGAAATTTCGGCCAAAATTTAATATTAAATAAAATATTAGTTTCGGGTTTTGTACCAGATTTCGACATAAATTTCAAATTTTCAAGGTCCGAAACCAGTACCGAAACCGAAATTTTAAACCTTGATTGGGGGTTCCTATTCTTCTCTCCAGAGAAAAGGGATTAGCTTATATAGTCCCTTATCTAAAGTTGTTATGATCCCATGGCTAATAACACACCCTTTATGGTGTTCCATTATAAAAACTAATAGGATATTACGTATTCTTACACCAACTCATTCGTCTACAAAGGTTTTTCTCAGTTCGTATTGACACCGATAAATTTACACATTTTGCATCCGTTTCAGTTTGTCTTATTTGATTTTCTCCTATTTTTTTCATATATAAGACAAAATGACATGGGTGTTATGCCTATTTTTGTTTGTATACAACTGACCACTTCTCTTATAAAATACGCGCAGTATTCACTGTACAAAGGACCCCCTTGAGTCCTTGTGGTTACATCATGTGGGTCACTTTAACAGAAAAGCTTAAGGCCTAAGCTGGGAAGAAGACCTAATTTTAGAGCTTTAGATAGTGGTGTTCCTCTAATAAGTGGGAACCCCATTATCAAATAGCTAACCTTATTTTAACATGTCTACATGAAAATGACATCCACCCAACTGATTTCCCCTTGCCTCCCTTAACTTTTGAAGGCAGCAACAACCAGCTTATCACTTATTATGAGATTCCAATCTCCTTTTCTCCTTTGTTTTCTTCTTATAAATAAAAAAAGGAAAAACACATTGCAATTCATGCTTTCTTCCATGCTAAATTAGGTCATGAATAACCCCCATAGCTTTATGATGCTCCCGTGAAGAACTAGCACTAATCTAACTTCTTTAATTCATGAAGAGGCTTCCACATGTGCATTGGCTTGAAAACCCAACTGGGTTTATCAAAAAAGCATTGGCTTATATTACATCCCATTCCACCGTCCATCATTTAGGTCTTATAAAAGATAAAATATTATCATTAGACCAAGGTGACAACATGTAGGATTTCGGCTTTTAAACCCCCCTGGCTTATTTTTTAATCACGGTTTAGCATAACATCGACCAGTTTAATTTTTTTATTATTTCCCTATGAAAGATTAGTGGTACCCTTTCGGCATCACCCATGACATGCCGAAGTGCCATAGGGCATGTCATGCTTTTCTTATGGTAGATCTGCAAATTAAGCCCTTGGGCCATACTCTCTTTAGCAAAGTGCATGGCCCTCCGAGCTAGCATTGGCAAGTTTGCTATGCAATGTGCCTAGGTCGAGTGTTATATATGTGCCTAGATGGGTCACGCCTTTCCCTCAAAGTGGGTTGAGATCGAGGCTGATCTTCACTCTAATAAGAACCATCACGTTGCGAACTGATTTGGGTTTGTAACATCGATCTAGGCATTAAGGTTGGATGTGGTCTACTCTATTGACCACATAACCCTAAGACACTCATAATCGCTTCAAAAGCTCTCTATTTTTAACTATTGTCTGTTAATTTGATGATGGTGTGCACCGACGACCGGCTGGACCGAGTGGAGAACCAGCTACTTCTCGAAGCTCTCTATAAACACACATAACATGTTTTATTCAGGGCGGCGATATTTTCACCCTCTTTTCCAGCATTTCAACCCACTTTTATTCGTCTTTTCCTAGATATCACTATATCTCCACCCTTTTGTTTGCCTTTTTCTTCAATTCATTCTTAGGAGAAGAAAGACAAAGCGGTGGAAATTCCGGGAAAGGAGGTGGAAGTGTCATTTCCCTTTGTCAAATGGTGAAAGTCTTCCCATCAACTTAGCATTGTGTATTGAGATCTTAAAAGCATTCACTTAGGACAAGCAATGCCAGACTAAATGCATTGATAGACAATGCTCAATGGCAAATGATAGTGATTAATTGTCCTCTTAAGGTCATTAATTTAATGGTTAAAAGAAGGTGGTCGGCTGGAAATTTGTGGTAAGCTTGCTCCCATTGGTGAAAACAATGGGACCCCATCATTGGAAAGAAGTGTTGAGCAAACCGCTAAAATAATTAATTAAGTCCAGGTATCTTCCCAAGATCTTTATAACTTCAAACAACACAACTTAAAATGTGGAAAGGCTTCGAAGCCTTTGTAAAGAAATGTTGTTATGCCCTTTTTATTCATTCTTATATTAGAGTTGAGTCATATACGCATTGGCTTGACAAGGAAACCATTTTGAAGATTATTTTGAATATCATTACATCAACGGCTGTAATTTACTTGAGACAAAAAATCACATGACATTTGAAGGTGACGACTACGTGACATGAAGTCAGCATATCGGAGCTGTTCACCACTAGAATATAAATCCTTAGATAAGTTGTTCCTGAGATTGGTACGTGTTACGCCCTTAACCGAGCCCATGGCAAGGCATGTGGCAGTACCGTTTACCTGCAAATAAAATCCAGACGTGCAAGAGGCTAGAATATCGACTAAGTCATTCATTTCGACAACTAATTAATGTAATCCACCACAGTACTATATTCGCCGTAACTAAAGAAAATCAAACTAACCGTGGTAGTTATCTCACCTGCACCATTGAACCCAATAAAAGTAAAATTATACAGCTATATTTGGTTGTTGCCTTTAAAAAAATGGACTTTTTGATCATTTATAATCTTTTGATAAGTTGGAAATCAAACATACTCTTGAACTTAACTGTTTTCAAGATTTTCAATCATTTTCCTTCAATCTTTGATTTTGTTCATTAAATTTTCAAAGGATATCTCTTTAGGCTTTATTGCAATCTTCCTTTTGGAGAATTTAAGAGCTTTTATTGTATTACATGCCCACTAAAGAGACTTTCAGCGTTCTTCTTCTTCCTTGTTTGAAGATTGTAGTGAGAAGGGTTCGTTCCCTTGTTGTAGCATGGACTGAAAAGGGATTGCACATTATAGAAACATCTACAAATCAGAGGATTAGGATCATCCAATCAAGACTATATACGGGGTACGACCCATTTACATCTTGGCGCATCAAATGAACCGTTTGGATCGTCCTAAGAATCGGACCACGTCATTTATTTATTTGGACCCACAATTGGGTCACAAACTTCCTATGATAATGGTGAAAGATTGAAATGTAAAACTTCTTTAGGACTTTACCTTTAGACATTTCTTCACCATTAACACAAAACTTTAAAGCCGATTACTTTTAAATCCCTATTGAAGTCCATCTTCCCAGAGTAACTGACAATATGTTGAGCCACAATCCAAGAAACTCTTAAATACCTATTGAAGTCCATCTTCCTAGAGCAATTCACAATTTGCTGGACTTCTCTAAAGTGACTCACAGTCGAGGAAGTCTACAGGGGATTTAAAATCTGGAGCGTCAAACCCCAAAGTGAGAGTTCAAACATTTTGAAAGAGAGGAGAGGGCTTTCCAAGCATTGTCGTGGGTCCAGCGAATAAAAGCATGCATTTAAAAGAGCGCTTTTTAGCTCATTTAAAGCGGCCTAATAAGTAGGAAAGTCGACTAAATAATAGTTGGCTCTGTGATAACCACAAAGAAGGCGCGTCCTTTCAAGCGGCAAACTAAGCACTTGAGACCAGCATTCCTCCAGTCCTCCTCCTCTTATTATTATTATTATTATTATTATTAGGGAGATGATTTTTTCACCCCCTGTAGGATTATGCGTCCCACTTTAACGTGAATTGTGGGCAAACTTTAACGCTTTTTGATGTCAAATCAAGTTAAAAGGGTGGCGATAATCCTAAGGGGAGGTAAAAAAATCATCTCACTGTTATTATTATTATTATTATTATTAGGGATTTGCTAAGGTCCATCGCAAAAGGGTTTTCGTGGCTAGTCTGTTGCACGTCAGACCAGCCACCTCGTGAATGGAGACAAAAGCCTATTGTCTTCATTAACGAGGTGGCTGATCTTATGTGCGACAGACCAGCCGCGAAAACCCTTTTGCGATAGACACTAGCAATTCCCTTATTATTATTATTAGAGGAATGCTAGACTCACAGGCGCCCTTGCAAAAAGGGATCAAAGGGCGCCCCTATTGGTCAAATCCCACTGCATGCATTTATGATCTTAACTTTCTTTGCCATCTTAAATTTGGTTTGACTAATGGGGGCGCCGTTTGCCACCTGTTTTGCAAGTGCGCCTGTGAGCCTAGACTCCCTCTTCTTCTTCTTCTTCTTTTTCTTCTTCTTCTTCTTCTTATTATTCTTCTTATTATTATTATTATGAATTTGCCAGCATCCATCGCAGAAGGCATTTCACATATGGTCATCTGATAGCAGCCACCTCGTGAAGGAAGACAAAATCTGCTGAAAAGTGAGCCTTTGTGGTTGCTATCAGATGCAACAGACCATAAGTGAAATGCCTTCCGCAATGGACGCTATTATTATTATTATTATTTGCTAGGAACCATCACAAAAGGCAGTTCGTCGTTGGGATGTTGCATGGGAGAGCAGCCTCCTCGGAGAATTAAATGAATAAGACATAATTAGTGAAAGCGGTGGGACCCGCCTGTAAAGTTGCATGAGAACCGTCTATGCACAAGTGCGAAGGCTGTACTAGGACCGTTGATTTAATTATTCTCACCGGTGGTCCTTTCTTTTCAAAGAAAATAAAGGGCTGGGCAAAAAGTAGAGGTCAGTTACATTTTGTTCTTTCTTTTAAAATTATGAAAACTCGAAAATATTTTTTTTGAACTTTTCTAGTTTTTTTTTCGAGTTCTTTAAAAATGGGTTCAAGTTGACCTCTACTTTTTTCCCAGCCCTTTATTTTCTTTGAAAAGAAAGGACCACCGGTGAGAATAATTAAATCAATGGTCCTAGTACAGCCTTCGCACTTGTGCATAGACGGTTCTCATGCAACTTTACAGGCGGGTCCCACCGCTTCCACCAATTACTTAATAATAATAATAATAATAATAATAATAGCAATAATAATAATAGCAATACTAATACTAATAATAATAATAATAATAATAATAATAAAGGAATTGCTAGCGTCCATCGCAAAAGGCATTTCGCGGCACGTGTTGTTGCCCATCAGAGAATTAAATGAATAAGACATAATCTGAGCCATTGTGGCTGCTCTTATATGCAACAGCCCAACCTCATCCCAACTGTGTAATGTCTTTTGTGATGGTCCCTAGCAAATCTCTTATTATTATTATTATTAGGGCGATGATCCCCCTTTTAATGTTATTTTGACGTCAAAGAGCATTAAAGTCTGCCCACAATTCACGTTAAAAGGGGCTAGGAATCATCTCCCTTATTATTATTAGGTATTTGCTAGGGTCCATCGCAAAAGGCATTTCGTGACTGGTCTGTCGCATGCCACCTCGTGAATGAAGACAACATCTTTTGTCTATATTGACGAGGTGGCTGGTTTGACGTGCGACAGACCAACGGCAAAATGCCTTTTGCGATGGACAACAAAAACTACTGACGTGCCGCGAAATGCCTTTTGCGATGGACGCTAGCAATTCCCTTATTATTATTATTATTAGTAGTAGTATTAGTACTGCTATTATTATTATTATTATTATTAAGTAATTGGTGGAAGCGGTGGGACCCGCCTGTAAAGTTGCATGAGAACCGTCTATGCACAAGTGAGAAGGCTGTACTAGGACCATTGATTTAATTATTCTCACCGGTGGTCTTATTTTTAAAGAAAATAAAGGGCTGGGCAAAAAGTAGAGGTCTATGGACTGATCGAAACCATTTATTGAATGGTCCCACCAAGGATGGTGGCGTTCCTCCTGTCCAAACCATTTATTGTTGGACCCACTGTGGATGGCGATGTCCAATAATCTCTCCCTTTAGATGATCCCAACCATTCGATCGTCCATTGGATTTTGTTTTTTGACCGTTCACAAACCATCAATCAGATGGTTCAGATCGTCTAAACAGTAGGCCCTGTCTTGCTTCTTAAATCAATAGCGTTCCACCATCTATATGCTGTGACAAATGACTAATAAATGAATGGTTGAGATCATCCAATTGGTGACATTTTATTAGAGTGGGTAAAGTAGATGAATGGCCTAGATGGATGATGGTGATGTGGGACCAAGCAAATTGATGGTCTCAATCAATAAACATGTGTCACATCTATCATAGGCAATTTGACTTCCATTGATAGGCAATTAGGCACATACTTGGTCCTGAAATAATTAATTAAAGCTTAGTCACATTTAGGATCATCGTTGAAAGGCAACGTTTGGGGTCGTACAAGGAAGATCGGGACCGTTGATCTTGCAGAATGCTTTGAGGCAAGCCACATAGTCTTCGTCCCATCCCAATTCCCAAACAGACAAAGTATGTGTAAGATAAATCACTACAAATTTTTTAAAAAAAATCAACAGCTTAGGCCTTTTTTATTTAGATATTTAGAACTGATTGTGAGTCCAAAACTGAGTCCAATAATCAGTTTTGGACACAATCGATTCTAAAAATCCAAAACGAACAGGGCATTAACTTTTCCTGGCCGAACACTATGCATCTGATCACATAACAAAAGACTGAAGTGTGGCTCAACAAGGGTGCGTTAGGATTGCCGAAATGGGGCCACTTAAGAATCTGCATCCTATTCCGATTCCACTCGATTATGGACTTTTGTTTAAAAAATTAAATGGAATATGAGAATTGAAATGACACCACGCTGGACTCAAAAGAGGAAAAATGGTTGGAATCCCTTTCCTTTCCCAAGAGGTGGTAGTCTGATTCAGTCTTGGTTAAAGAATTTTTTGTAGGAATTTTTTTGAAATTAATTTTTTTTTTTTTATCAATTTTTTCATTCCTTTTCTAGAGGATTTGGAATAGGAATCGGAGTAAGATGCCTATTTAGATTCTTGATTCAAGCAATCAAAACACAAACACAGCCTACTACTGCATTTGGATTTCAGGAATTAGTTATCCTAATCCGATTCCTATTCCTATTACCTTGGGAATAGAATGGAAAAAAATCAAAAAAAAAAAATCATTCGACTGGGGCTGAATCAAAATACCACCTCTTGGAGCGGGAAACAGATTCTAACATTTTTTTTTCTCGTTTAATTCCACTCCGGCGTCCTTTTTGCCCAGTCATTCTCTTCATTTTTTCGAACCAAACCCTAGAATCAGAATAGGATATTCAAGCTCTCATTCTGTCAATCCAAACGCACGCTAAGTGAACGATAAAATTGATTTTCTTGTGAGTATTTTCATCGTTAAGTTTACGCCTTGCACCATGTAAGTCTGTCCTATTAATTAATTTGCTACACTTTTGTTGACACAAGGGATGTGATGTATAATTTAATAAGAAGTGATATATTGGGCCTTTCTCTTCCCTGGGCCAACATATTCTAGTGTATTTATGATTACTTTTTTACACTACAAGTGGGTGGCCCAGGGAAGAAAAAGGGGCACTTATATCTCTTTTTCATACATGCATAAATGAGGCCACACATCAGCAGCTACGATCCATTAAGTATACGCGTTTGGTAGGTAGGCTCATAATAGCCCTACATCGTTGCCCTGTTCAAGCGGGCAAATCATAAAATAGAAAGTCACTTTTACCCTCTTTCATAAAAGACAATCATTTGGGCCCAAATTCCCATGGGATTTGCTAGCGTCCATCGCAGATGATCTGTTGCATGCAAGGTTTTAAATTTCAACAGAAATCTGACCGAAATTTCAGGTTTCGGTGGAGACCGGGACCGAAATTGGGTAAAGTCGAAACATTACAAAAATTCGACCGAAATTTAGAAATTTCGGCCAGGTTTTCGTTGAAATTTGTCACAGGATAAAATATTACTTTATTGAGTTTCGATCGATTTCGTCCAAAATTTAGAAATTTCGACTAAAATTTCAGTTTCAGTGAGGACCGAAACACATTCGGAAACCAAAATTTAGGTTAGACCAACCACACAGTCTCACTTTACAGCAGCTTTTGTCTTCATTCATGAGGCGGCTCATCTGACTGCAACAGAACATCTGCAATGGACACTAGCAAATCCCAATCCCAATTATACAAATTATATAACTTTGGACCATTGCCCTTGAGATCACCTTCATCATCCGATCCTAAGCCCGCGATCCATCAAGCATCTATCAGGGTTGTGCTAAGAAAATCTAAACCATTGGTTTCTTTGGTCAATATCTTCCACATAGGATGTCCGTTTGTGATGAGACCAAGACTGTGTGTTCCTCTTGGTCTTCAATATCAACGGTCTCGATCTCACATACATTCCATCCTAAAGCTCCAAATAGGACCCCGAAAGTTGCGTTTTGCAGTTGATCCTAAAAGTGATTTCATATGTAGTCAGTCTCAAAAGTATCAAGTACATGAATACGAAACCCGGAAGGGTGTGGCTCTTTGGCGTAAAGTCATGGGTTTGCTACCCAGAACGAGCATTCGAATCCCCCCTTGCTTACCCGATGTGCGTGGTTTCCGGGTGATTGCACGCATCCGTAGGGAAATAGTCCAACCCCGGAAGGGGGGGTGGACACCCTTCGTTACCAAAAAAAAGGAAAAAAAAAGTACATGAATACGACTTTTACCACCACTGCGGCCTTCCTATCATAAATGTGTCACATGCATATCCTGATCAAGACCATACAATTTGTAGGCCCATAAAGTATTGACCTTATCCGAAAGTCTACTGACTTGAATAATCGTAATCTTCAAATAAATAGACTTTTACTTTTTGAATGTGGATGGTTGCTAATAATCTTAACTGGATTGGTCCTTCAACCCCCAATTGGATAGAATCATCCATTTACTCCCTGTTTGGATTGCAGGAAAAGCATTTCGGCAGAATTTTATTTACCTTTCCATAATTTAGAGAGACTATATAGGGCGATGGTATTTTGAACACCCCCCCCCCCCCCCCCCACAGTACGCATGCACCCCCCCCTATAGCGTGATTTGATGTCAAAAAGCGTTAAAGTTGCCCCGGCCTGTTCACGTCAAAATCACGTTATAAGGAGGACGCATGCGTAATGAAGGGGGTGAAAATATCATCTCCCAAAATATATGGTTATGGCTTATTTAGAAATATATTATCATAAATTGAAGGCCCTTCTAATTTAAACTAGACGTTTTAGTTTTTTCATGTGTTATCAAACAAAGGAAAAACAGGAATTTCTGAAAAAATTTTTCCTTTCTAAACTTTTTTTTCAGAAATTTCCTGCAATCTACGTATAAATTTTTGGAGCACATTGGTGGGACCGAAGAGATGAGCATGTATCATGTGTATTGTAGAATGGTTTAGAACAGTATAAACAGATTAAACCTAGGATTGTATGCCACATGTACGGTAGGATAGTATAGAGTGAGCAGACTTTGAATGCTTTTAAAAAAATTAAAGTTGACTTAGAGTAAGTTTTGGTTTTT
Organism: Tasmannia lanceolata; assembly: GCF_043159265.1. NCBI lineage: Eukaryota > Viridiplantae > Streptophyta > Magnoliopsida > Canellales > Winteraceae > Tasmannia > Tasmannia lanceolata. The sequence continues at coordinate 49,264,638 of NW_027518679.1, forward strand.
TCTCTTACAATATTTTGTAGGTAGTTTTCATTGGTGGGTGTTAGAGAAAGTGGGTTTTGGTCTCAGAGATGCAAGGGTGAGGGCCAAAACGAGAAAAAGGGGTGCACTTATAATTTGATAGAGAAACAAAACGTGGGTTTCTCTTCTACCTTCTTCATCTGCTTCTTTTTTTTAATGGCAAACCAACGGATAAAAACCCACTATATGATGACTGTTTCTTGTTGCATGTTTTTTGCCTGTGGGTTCTGTAGACATAGGATTCAAGCAGCCACACTCAAGTTATATAATGGAAAGTGCTCTCCTCATATGCACCCTTCTAACTCAGACAATAATGTCAAGACATGCATAATCAAAGTTCGAGGAGATAATGGTGGTGTTGGTCTGCTAGAATCCGAGGGATATAATGACAGACAGTCTTTAACTAATTAAGCTTTTTAGTTGATAGTTCTTAGTAGTACTTTGCTCAAAAGAAAAAAAAAAAAAGGTGCCTTTTTACGTACTAAAAGCTACAAGGGGAGGGAGCTGTTAAAGGTCTAGAGATTTATCAAATTCTTGTGGAGATTATGGTGCTCATCTCTTGGGTTTTGTTTCTCATTATGGATGAAGAGTTTTATTCTTCTTGAATTTCTCTCTTTCTCTCTCATGAAATTCTGAAATTAGACTCTTAGGGACTAAGGTATAAAGATGAAGAGAAACTTAGAGAGCAGAGAATACAATAGGCTTAAATAATAATGCCAATTTTAAGTTCTAAACCTCGAAGGTGTAAACTTGCATGAATCAGTTTTTTTACTGATATATTGTCAAATAAGGGCCTCCTTGAACAACACCAAAATTGGTCCCTATTTTTAAATAGCATTGGCATCAACGGATGTTTGGAAGCCATTAAGGCCAGTTAGAATGAAAAAGTACTATAACCATCATTTTTATATATAGAAGAGTACAAAATAATACTATATACATTTTATATATATGCAAGGGTATCCAAAGAGGACCTAAGCAGCTTGTTTTACAGCTTCAGCTAGCTCCTCCTCCAGCAATTTTGACACAAAGTCTCTCTCTCTCTCTCTCTCTCTCTCTCTCTCTCTCTCTCTCTCTCTCTCTCTCTCTCTCTCCCTTCTTCTATTACTGAATCATTATACAATTCATGTAATATTTATCAAATCGAATAAAATCCTGTTCTATTTCTACTTATCATTTCACTGCAATAGATGCCACCAGAAACCAAACTGCAAAACCCAAAACAGTAAACAGAAAGCCAAAGAAAAAATAAAACAAAAAACCAAATTAACCAGTGAATTTTCTTCAAGGCAACATGTTTGAAGGGAAGCAAGGTGACTTGTTCCATGTCTTAAAATGCAACCCTAAAATCTCCTTAGCTTTGTCCTTTGTCTTCCTACTGCTTTCAACTTGCACCACCATACAAAGCTTAGCCACACAACCCACCTCCACCATCTCTTCCACAACACCTCCACTAGCACAAAACCTACAAATTAGCAATATTATATTCACAGCTCTTTCATTTGCAACTTGTGAAACCCTCAACATCTTACCCGTCACCGCCGCAACGCTAGCCGGGTGCTCTAACAAAGCGGACCGCCCTTCGGCTTTCTCACACAATATCTCCAACACTCTCAACATGACCTCGCAGCTTCGCCTTTCATTAGTCTCCATAAGTAATTCCACCAGAGTAGGAACAATTCCTGCCTCAACTGCCCTAATTCTGCTCCTCCCAAAGGGTATCACTTCCATTAAAATTGATAATGCCGCCTTCGTCGCTTGGGTTGAGTTTTGATCCTTCAATATCTCGGCGACGCCATCAAATAGCTCAGCACATAATCCAGTTTTATAATTTACATCAACCACCTTGAATATTGATTTTAGGAGAAGGGCAGCTACAATTCTAGCTTGGTAGCTCTCCTTTAGCAAAATCATTGCCAAAGATCGAATAATTTCGCCATGGTTATCTTCGCAGATCTTCTTCAGTACCTCGGGCGATGGCTTAAGAAGGTACAAAACGTTAATGGCTTCTTCAATTGTTATTGAATTACCATTAAGATGTGAAATCCCTTGTGGTTTATTTGCTTTAGTAATCAAAGAGGTAACCAACAAAGTGACACCAGCCTCTTCCAAGGGCTTTATGTTATCATCACTCTCTTGGATTAACAACTTGATCTTTCTAAGAGATCTAAGCTGAGATTCGGGTTCTCTTACCTCATCGAGGAGTTTGAGAAGAAATGAAACGTCGAAGGTGGGTTTTGGCCCATCGGAAATTTCGATACCTTTTGAGGCCTGGTCGGCAAGCCATGATTTGATCAGGCGAAGGAGGGTAGAGTTTGGAGTGAGGATGAAATCTGTGAGGCCTTGTTTTGTAATTGGACATGTTTTGTGATTGTAAGAGAAAAGCCAGTTGTAGATGCTTTCTCTATCATATGTCATGCCTGTAGAGAGTGTAACTGGGTCCTTCATGATCTGAAGAGATATGGGGCAGATGAAGAATGGGGGTACTTCATAACCATCCATTACTTTTCTCTTCTTCTTCTTTGTTTCCTCCCCTTTTGATGGATAAAAATCCAAGAAGATGAGGATAGAAGACTACCCTATTAGGAAAATCAAATTATGAGACAGCATGAACAAAGTGTCATATATATATAGAGAGAAGTAAAAAGGAGATATAATAAGATTTGTAGTGGGATGTCTTTGTTTGGAAGTGCAGAAAAGGAAAGTAAGTAAAGAACTATGAGAGAAAGAGAGAGAAGTGAAGGCATGAGATCAATAAAACCTCATCAATGGTGGATTCCTTTTTGACACTTAAATCACAAGACTCTCGTGCATGAAATCAAGGGCCTTTGCTTTTACTTGGTCTCTTTTTGCATCTTTTACCAGGTTATGGTTTTTGACCATTGTTATCGGCCAATAGATTGCTTTCATTTTGTTCTACTGTTTCTAAATCTCACACGTACGCAAAACAATGGATTGGATCAAATACAAGAGATAGAAGAGGATGTCGTGTAACACTCCTGTTTTATCAAGTTCTTTGTTATATTTTTTAACTAGATTTTTATTGAAATATATTTATAATCTGTTATTATCACATGATGTGTATTAAAAATTATTGCATATGTTCTTGAAGTTCCATTCTTTAGATAATCTGTTATTATCACATGATGTGTAATAAAGATTATTGCAATCAGAGCTCTTATTGATCTTGGAAAGTTAATAATACTTTAAATTTACACTGAAACTTGATCTATCAACAACCATTTCCACGATCTAACGGCTACCATTTCCACGATCATAAGAAAAATGCAAAAAGTTGATCAATTGAATAATCGGACGATTAAGATTTGATCAGTGTAGCAACACACATCCAAGAGCTTATGGATTGGACAGTCCAGATGGAGATATGAGAAAGTAGTGCACCACTAAGAAGATTGTACAAAGTCAAATGAGTATCCACCTTGGAAACTTTGATAGGTGACCAAAATGAATTAAATATCATAATTGCTGCTTGAGACTTTAAAACTTTTCTTCTTCTTTTTTTTTTCTTTCTTTTTTTTTTTTTTGTGGGGGCGGGGGGGTGGGGGTGGGGGGGGTGGGAGGGGGTGGCTGGTCAACATTATCCCTTTTCTCACGTTTTGGTTTTCATCGTGTCGACGGGGGCATTTGGCCAAAACCGACAAAATCAGTGATGTGGTCAAAGTCTATTATAATGGCTGATGTGGCAAAAGCTGCGGTCAACTTAGTTTTGTCTACACTGGACATTGTAGCCATTATAAAAATGTTAGATGGCCAACTGTGTCTGTTTAAAATCAAAACTCACCATAGGCATGTTTGCCTAGCATGAAAAAAATATATTCCATAGAATATTAGTAGGGCCAGTTGTGAGTGATAGGCAGAGAGAATGAGAGCCAAAAAACACAGGAAAAACAGTGCTCATTTTGAAGTAGGTATGTTTTTCACTGTTCTTAGGATCTTCTCAAGCTCTCTCCACTCATGATCTCTCAAGTCTCTCCTCTTCCTTCCATCTCAGCTACTATTTCAGTTGGGCCAACAAATATTCCAGCAAAAACATTCTCCCATCTCTCAAGAGGCCAACCTGTCTCCGACTTAAGGGGCCTTTGAATAACACATAAATGGGTCTTAAATACATTGCAAATATTAATATTTTATGTTAATCTTAGGGCATTAAGGCCACTTTGAAATATTACCTTACAAAAATATTGGGATTTTCTAGGGACCATTCGCGGGCCGGCTGTTGCATGAGAGGGCCGCCACCTCAGATGAATTGAATGAATAAGACAGAGTATGTTGAAAAGCTCTCTCACACAACAACCGGTCCACGAAATGCCTTCTAGGACGGTTCCTATCAAATCCCAAAAATATTATGACTTATTTAAATATTAGATTATAAACCCATAATAGGAAGATTATCTCTTCTACCTCAAAGAAAACCCCGAACTTTAATATTTTTTTATTAAAAAAATAGTAAATTTTATTAAATTTTAAAAAATAATCAAAACACTTTATTTCACTCTAAATACTAAAGGATGACTTCTATAAAGAACGAATCTAAAACCTCAGAATGGGTTAAGAAATTTTTTTACTAAAAATAGTAAAATAAACAAAAAAAAAAAGGGCAATGATAGTCCGCACCCCTTGCAGGATAATTCGCACCCTTTAACGTTAAAAAAGTGTTAACGATGATTTTAGACCAAGTTACAACGGTGTATTATAAACAATGATTCACGTCGAAATCAAAAGTCATGCTCATTAAAGCTTTGAATCTTCAAATTACCTTCATTTGATATTGTCTGTTAAGACACTCTTTGGGATGGTGATTAAGACACTCTTTGGGATGGTGATGTACATCAGATAATAAAAAAGCGGCGGGTGCAATATGGACAGACATTATTCATGTGTAACTTTCATTATTAAAATTTTATGTGATACATACATACATATTGTTTACATGGAGGCCAAATTAATACCCAAAATGGAAAAAGTATAAAATGTAGAAATAAGAAAGTTGAATGTTAAAACGGGTGATAAATTGATTTTAAATGTATAAAAGCTAGAAATAAGAATGACGATAGGCCGTAAATTGTTTAGGCTACTGATGTTGGCACTGCCATGTTTTAATAATTGCACAAACTTAGCTTGTCATTTCTACTTCTAAGAGCCATTTGGGAATTGTAATAACCTTTGATAGCTGTTTAAATACTAAAAGACAAGATGAGTTAGTGCAATTATCAAAACACGGTAATGCCAACGTCATTAGCCTTTTATTTGTCTTTTATCCATATTTGTGGCGTACCAATTTCAAGTAAATTATGACGAGTAGCCAGACAAGGGTGTCACTTTTGGCTCGGGCTTGGAAGCTCGCTCGAGCTCGGCTTGAATCCTTAACGAGCCGAGCCGAGCCGGCTCATTAAGCTTAATGAGCCGAGCCCGAGTTAGGCCAGGCTCGGCTCGGCTCGGCTCGTCATGTCAACATCATCTGCAAAAACGTACCGAATGTCATGTTAACATCATCCGCAAACTGAGGGTATCAAACGGTTGTGAAAATTCAAAAATTTATTTTTTCCCGTAATTGTCATAACTTTGAAATTTTTTTGGTATTTTTTTCTTAATTGTCATAACTTACTGCCTTTTTTTGGTAATTTTTTATTTTAAACTTTATAAATTCAGCTAATTTACTTTTTGTGTGATTACTTTTTTTCTTATCTGCAGCGACATTTGCGATTTGTGCGAAACTTTATAACGCAAGCCTGATAAACCAAAGCTCGATAAAGCTCGCGAGCGGCTCGCAAGCCTGGCCGAGCCTGACCGAGCCGAGCCGAGCCTGGTTCGAGCCCGAGCCGAGCCGAGCCGAGCCGAGCATTTGAGCTTAACGAGCCGAGCCGAGCCGAGCCTAGCCAAGCTCGGCTCGGCTCGGCTGGTTTACACCCCTACTCATGGAAAAGCTAGTCGGCCGTGGAATGGTTTTCCACCAAGTTGCTTAGCAAATACCAATTATGACACTGAGGGAACAAAGTAACCCAATATCAATTTGAAGCGTTAAAGAATGGTCGTTGTATACATTGGCATGTGGAATTTCGCATGTATGCGTTAGGGTTTTAGATCGGATCGATTTTTGGGAATTCAGGTTGAGCTTGAACCTTAAACTTCGGTAAAATAAGGTTTGAGTTGTACCCAATTTATTTTTCAACAAAAGTGAAAGTCAAGCTGGACCTAGCTACCATAAGCCCATTAAATGTGGGCAATGAAAATTAAATGCAAAATGTCGTGCAACTTGGGAGGTAGGCAAGGCAAGCTATGCCAAGCCAAGGTCAAATGAAAAAAAATGTCAAATTAGGTGACAGCTTGTCTGGGTCGGGTCAATTTGGTGTTATGGTGGGAACTGTTGGGACAAATTGGTATGATGAATGATCAAATGGTGGAGTAATTTTCTTTCTTTAGATTGTATTCAGTCCCTATTTGACATTACAAGTAAATGACACTTAAGAGAGATTAGCGGACTCACATCCGGATGGCCATGGTAGAATCCGAAAATGTTCGGAATCATTTGGCACCCATACGTAGGTCAGGTAGAAATTGGAAGTAGACTAGAATGGTCAGAATCACTTTTAAAATAAAAACAGAAAATTAATTAACTAGAGAGCCAACCGTCGCATCCACGGTCTGGAAATTTCCCAGGTTTCTCATGGCTGGTCGGAGAGCCAATCGTGGCATCTTCCTTACTAGCCATTAGAACCCTATAACGACTCTTTTGTGTTCTTTCTCTATATAAACACTCTTGGCTTCAATTATTTCAACTTTTTAATACTTACCTACACCCTTTAATCAACATATTCATCTGAGAACCTACTCTTTGATTAAAAAAGAACAAACAAACAAAAACAAACCAAAAACAAACAACCTCTCTCGCATTCATCTCTCTCGTGCCTCTACTTGTATATTTCATTGCGATTATCTAGGATTATCTAGGATTCATTGTATCAATTTTTGTGAGCTGAGAGAGAGTGCTTCATTTGTGTACTAGCCTACTAAGAGGCAAAGATCCTTCTTCTTCTTTACCATTGTAATTGGTACAAGGGACACCTATCAATCTTTGGAGCGGAGAAAGCTCAGCAAACAATTGTAATGGTTTGATCTGTACCCAGGAAGAGATAGGATGATTAGTGAAGACTCAAGGAAAAGCTCCTTGGGAGAGTGGGCGTAGGTTCGATTGGCCAAACCACTATTAAAATATGTTTGTCAAGCTACATCTTCTCTTCCCCTCTTCTTTGGTGATTGGTAACTTCTTTCTTATTTGTTCAAGTTCTTTTCTTTCTAGTTATTAATTAATTGATTGAATTAATTTGCTTTTAAAAATAATCAAAAGGTTTTTAAAATACCCAATTCACCCGTCTTCTTGGGTGTGTACTATGCATTTTAGTGGTGTAAATGGGGTTAGTTAGTATGTAATTTTTATGTAGTAGAGGGTATGTGTTTTAGGGTTGTGGGGTTAGATATAGCTTATTTGGTGTAGGATTGTGGGTTTAGTTGTTGCCTATGTGTTATGTAAGTGGGCAAATGGGTTTGTAATGTGGCACACCTTGATGCTTGCTTATAAATAGTGGTAATTGAATGAAGTGGAAGAAGAGAAATTTACAACAAAGAAAACTTATGTTTCAAGGAGAGCCATGGTTCCTCTCGATTTGAACCACTAGGAGGTTTGGTTGCCTTGAATCAAGCTCTCTCCCCTCCTTTACTATCTTTTTTCTTTCTGATTTGTTTTACGGCGGATTAGGCACGTAACATGTGGTGTCAAGCGGTCGATCCTCCACCATGGCTGCAATTTGGGAGATTTTGGATTCCATGCATGATGATTTCTTGTAGATCAAATCTCTTGTTTTGGGATTGATGGAAGAAAGCCTACGATTTGCGAAATGCTTGGACAAAATCAGCATTGCGATCCAGGAAATGTGCTGGGAAGATGAAAGGTTGTATATTGAAAAGGTTGAACTTATGGTGGAGGAAAAAGTGAGAAATAATGCCGACAAAGATTATTTAGTTGAATACCAGGCCAAGGACCATCTTGATTTTGTAGGCCCATTCAATCATTCCATCGCTTCAATGCGCCACTATGAAAAATCGTATTTTCTCGCATCTTTGATCATAATAGATCTCGAAAGTGAGATTCAAAAGATCGTGATCATTATTTATGAAGATATGAAGGCTTGATGTCAATTATGTTGTTAAACAGAATTGTGTCCCATGGGATTTGGGACCTTGGTGGAATAAATTATTTTCTCAAACAATTCAACCTTGAGGACAAAGTTGTTTCTTAGGGGAAGGAATGTTATGGGCATGCTAGTGGTGTGAATGGGGTTACTTAGTATGTAGTTTTTATGTAGTTGTGGGTATGTGTTTTAGGGTTGAAGAGTTAGTTATAGCTTATTTGGTGTAGTGTTGTGAGTGTAGTTATTGCCTATGTGTTATGTAAGTGGGCATGATGTGGCACATTTTGATTCTTATATTTAAGACTTTAAGTAGTGGTAATTGAATGAAATGGAAGAAGAGAAATTTATAGCAAATGAAACTTATGTTTCAAGGAGAGTCATGGTTCCACTCGATTTGAAGTACTAGGAGGTCTGGTTGCCTTGAATCAAACTCTCTCCCCTCCTTTACTATCTTTTTTCTTTCTTATTTGTGTTACGACCGATTAGGCAATAACAAGTGGTATCAAGCGGTCGATCCTCTGCTATGGATGCAACTTGGGAGATCTTGGATTCCATGCGTGGTGATTTCTTGCAGATCAAATCGCTTGTTTTGGAATTGATGGAAGAAAACCTACGATTTGCGATAGGCTTGGACAAAATCAACATTGTGATCCAGGAAATGTGCCGAGAAGATGAAATGTTGTATCTTGAAAATGTTGATCTTATGCTGGAGAAAAAAGTGAGAATTGATGCCAGTGAAGATTATTTAGTTGAACACCAAGCCAAGGATTATCTTGATTTTGTAAGCTCATTCGATCATTCCGTCGCTTCAATGCGCCACTATGAAAAATCGTATTTTCTCACACCTTTGATCACAATAGATTTTGAAAGTGAGATTCGAAAGATAGTGATCATTATTTATGAAGAACGTGAAGGCCTGATGTCAATTATGTTGTTAAACAAAATTGTGTCCAATGGGATTTGGGACCCCGGTGGAATAAATCATTTTCTCAAACAATTCAACCTTGAGGACCAGGTTGTTTCTAAGGGCGAAGGAATGTTATGTGCATGTTAGTAGTGTAAATGAGGTTAGTTAGTATGTAGTTTTCATGTAGTTGTGGGTATGTGTTTTAGGGTTGTAGTGTTAGTTATAACTTATTTGGTGTAGGGTTGTATGTGTAGATATTGCCTATGTGCTATGTAAGTGGACTAATGGGTTGGTGATGTGGCACACCTTGATGCTTGTATTTAAGTATTGGTAATTAAATAAAATGGAAGTAGATAAATTTACAGCAAAGGAAACTTATGTTTCAAGGAGAAGTGAAGTCATGGTTTCTCTCGATTTGAACCACTAGGACCCTCCCTACTATTTTTTTTTCTTTCTTATTTGTGTTACGTCCGATTAGGCATGTAACAGGTTTCATTTGGGATTACAATTCCCTTACTCAGAGAAAAAAGAAGAGCACAAGAGGAGAGAGTCTTATGAAAATGAGACAATAAATCTTCTTTTATAGAAGATAAAAAGACATGAAGACGCTCTTTCATTTACGACAATTGTTCTTAATAATCAAAATTTCTTCACACATCACAAGTGTCTTTTGAATGGATATACCATTACACAAAAATATTTTGAAAATTTTCAACAGAAACTCCATTTCGATATGCAACTGCAGACCTCACTTAACTTCGTTCTAGAGATCTGATTGTTAACCCACACTTTACACCGTGTTCTCCCATCAATAAATCGCCCATTTCTTATTTTTATTTTTCAAGAGTTCAATCCCTAACCTATTCCATGTCCCTTGATTGGCAGCGTAAAATGCATATAATCTGCTTAGTCTTCTACTAAACAAGATTATTAAAAGAAAAAAAAATTTAATTTCAAATTTTATTTTGATTCAATTCTGTTTATGTGGATAAGTGAGGTTCGATCTATTGATCGTAACAAATTTCTTTGTGTGGGAAGTGATATATTTGCCCCCCCCTTTTTACTCGGTACAGCCCCTCTACTTTATTTATGAATTATTATGACTACTCTTTTACACCTCATGGAGCTGCCCAAGTAAAAAAACCGTGAATATATCATTTCTGTTTTCGTGGTTGCTAAAGCCAGGTAGAAGTCCGAGTTCGAGTCCGAGTCCGAGTCCGAGTCCGAACTACAAATCCGTTCGTTTTGTTCCGGATACGAACCAAACCCGGTTCGATCAACATACCCGTAAATAACAAGTAGAGGGAGAGCCAAAACCCTAAACGGGCCTCCCAGTTCAATAGAATGGAAAACAAGCCCCCTTTTGACCCATCTCCGCTCCGACCTTCCCCATCTCTCTCTCCCACGAAAGCCCGTCGGGCCGGAAAAGAAGAGAAGGACATGAACCCAGAAAGTACTGCGTATGTTTTCTTTTCTCCTTTTTTTCATCTCTCATTCTCATTTTCCTATTGCTTTGAGTCTCTAATTATTGAGTTCAAATCTTTGGACTTTTTGTTTCTCCCTAGAGAATCCATGGTTTTATGGGATTTGCTTCTTCTTTTTTTATATGGGTGAAAAGTGGTTTCTTTTATGTATTTAAATTTGAGCCCAATAATCGGTTTTGGACTCACAATCGGTTCTCCAAATCCAAGACAAAAGGGGTTTTATTGTGGGTTGTTGGAGATATTTTGTTTTTTCCAGTTCTTAGTCAGTGATTGAGAGGCTTGGAGAACTATTTTTTTTTTTTAGGTTATTGATATTGGCACTATCATGTTTTGATAATTGTACTAGCTAACTCATTTAGGTTTCTTTTATGTATTTAAATTTGAGCCCAATAATTAGTTTTGGACTCACAATCTGTTCTCCAAATTCAAAGCACGATGGGTTTTAATGTGGGTTGTTGGAGATTTTTTTTTTCAGTTCTTAGTCAGTGATTGAGAGGCTTGGAGAAGTATTTTTTTAGGCTACTGATATTGGCACTAATGTTTTGATAATTGCACTAACTCATTTTGTCTTTTATTATTTAAACAGTTGTTGAAGGTTATTAGTTTCACAAAAGTGTTTAGAAGCCCATTAAAACATGGCTGTGCCAATATCAGTAGTTTTTTTATTATCAGGAAAATGTATAGCAAACTGATCTAGGATAAGTATCTTCAGTTTACCAAAATCCTGAAATTTGAATTTAAATTATGTGTCCAATTATAGGCATACCAGCATCAAAATGTATTAAGGGTCAGTTTGGTCACAAGTAATTACCTCATAGAGTAGGGGTGAATTAAACCTTAAGTAGTCAATAGGGAAGGAGACAAGTTGAGTAGTCTCCTCGTAGAGTAGTGGAAAGCAGTATTTGGTTGTCAAACCTCGTAAAGTAGTGATAGGGAGTTTCATTATTAATATATAGAGAGAAGAGAAAAGGAGAAAAAAAAATTCTATCCAAAGACTATTACTATTTTGTGAATTTTACTAGTAATTTTCTGGTATGCCGTGTCACCAGACAGAGCAGACAAGAAGGAGACAATGCAAGTAGTCTCCTGGTACTTTGAAACTATACATGCAACTAAACAAAGCATTTTGCTGACGTGGCAGCAAAAAATACACAAAACCCCTACAAAACCTAGGATATTATGCATCCAAATAGATCCTAGAGAAAGTTCAATATTTGGCATTTGACATGAATAAGTCTAATTAGTTCCCTTGATTTTCACGGGTTACTCGAAACATACTAGCAACTGTTCTTTTTTCTTTTGGTAAATTAATGAATTTTTGTATGTTGAACTTTATTATATGTTTGTACTAAAATTCTGGGATGTACTATTTTCTTTGTCTATTTATTGTGTACTTATAAGTTATGACATATTCTCTTAATATATACATGTTGTTTATGCTGTAGAGATTGTTTTTATTTGGAGAATACGCCACAATCCGGTGCCAACAACAACACTGCCAACTTAGACACAGTATCATCATCGTTCAAACGTAGAAAGTTAAGATCCGTAGTCTGGGAGGACTTTACTATAATTGTTTCCGAAGATGGCTCTAAGAAGGCAATGTGTAAACACTGTAAAAGACTGTTTACTGGCAATAGTAGTAGTGGGACCACGCATCTCAAGCGACACTTGGCACATTGTTATCAACGTCGACATCTGGATAAAAGCCAACGGATTTTACCATTTGCTCAGTTGGTAACAGATAAAGGGTGTTGGAGTACTTCAAACTTCAAGCTTGATCAGGATCACTGCCGTCAAGAACTCGCAAAGATGATAATCTTGCACCAGTACCCATTCCACATGGTTGAAGATATAGGGTTTGTAAAATTTGTCAAAAGTCTCCAACCTCAATTCAAGATGGTTACATGCAACAACATCATGGGTGATTGCTTAGCAATCTTTCAAAAAGAGAAACAAAAATTGGAAGAATTCTTGAAAAATGTGCCGGGAAAGATTAGCCTCACATCAAACATGTGGACCTTCAACCAAAATGTTGGATATATGTCCCTTACTGCACACTTTATTGACAATGATTGGAAGTTACACAAAAGGATTCTCAATTTTAAGATTTTTACTATGGATCCATCTATTCATCTCGAAAATGCCCTAACCCATTCTATTTCGATGTCTCTCTTGGATTGGAATATTAAGGAAAAGTTATCCACTATTACCTTGGATAATTTCTGTAACAGTGATACTGTTATTGAAATCCTCCAAGAAAATTTTCCAGAAAAGAATATGCTCCCACTCAACGGTCAGTTATTCTGCATGAGTTGTTGCGAGAACATTCTGAATACCATCGCGCGGGATGAGCTAGATGAGATAGGAGAAACCATCCACAAAGTTCGTGAGAGTGTTAAGTATGTTAAGGCATCACATGCACAACAACAAGAATTTGACGAGATTGCCCAACAAGTACGAGTTTCAACCAAGAAGAGCTTGTGCTTAGATACTCAATCAAAGTGGAATTCAACATATCTCATGCTAGAGGCTGCCTTGGAGTTCAGGGAGGCATTTTGCCGCTTAGAAACATGCGACCATAACTACAAAGGAGCCCCGTCTGTGGATGATTGGAACAAGGTTGAAGCTATTTGTATGTTTCTAAAAGCATTCTATGATTCGAAAAAGATTTTCTTGGAAACTGAATTTCCCGCTTCCAATCTATATTTTCACGAGCTGTGGAAAATCCAAGCGCAATTAACTCAGCACTGCACTGACCCAGATCCTTTTATTAGCAAATTGGCAAAGGGGATGCATGAAAAGTTTGATAAATATTGGAAACATTGTAGCTTGGTCTTGACATTTGCCGTGGCTATGGACCCTCGATTCAAAATGAAGCTACTAGAATACTGTTTTTCAAAAATCTATGGGAGCGAGGCTCAAGCACACATCAAACTTGTCCGTGATGGTATTTATGATCTCTACAATAAGTATGTAACCCAGTTGAGCTCAGCTGGTATGGGTGAAGGTTTTGTTGATAATGTTAATGGAATAGATGCTAGTTCTGATTGTAATGATGAGCTCCAAGAGTATGATAAATTCATCAATGAACAAATTACTAATCAGCACGCAAAGTCGGAATTGGATCAGTATTTGGATGAACCTATTTTACCACGAGACCAAGAGTTTGACATCTTGAATTGGTGGAAACTTAATACAGCAAAGTATAATATGCTTTCCAAGATGGCTCGTGATATTTTGGCAATTCCTATGTCAGCTGTTCCTTCAGAGTTATCTATTAGTACAAGAACCAAAGTACTTGATCAATATCGCAGTTCCTTGCTTCCGGAAACAATCGAGTCGTTGATTTGTGCGCAAGATTGGTTGCAGAATACTCTTGGTGGTTCGTTAAGTGAGTGAGAAGGTAACTACCTTTTAAATTTATGTAGTTTATTACCTTTTTACCTTAATAAGTATTCATGTAATGGCTGATAGTTTACTTTTGGACTTTAGCAACTATACTACAGTTTCGCTAAATGTTTCCTCCATCGCTCAATGCAGATGTAGTCATTTTTGGAGATGGGGATTCACATATTTTGAGCTAGTACCTTTGTGGTATGGTTACTTCAGATTCTGCTAAGACTATCACTTTGCACATGATCTTGCACCAAATTTATTTTACTCTTTAGTTCTTCTCTAGTTGTATGAGTTTAGCTGATTCAGCTTTTATCTTACTGTAGTTAGAAAACAATCTACCAATTTATCTTTTATAGATTTTTAGATATCAGATCAAATTTTTAGATTTTGTTTCATTTCCAGTATATGTCTAAAGTAATAAAACTCTTGCCCTTTCATTATTTTCATGAATTTTTTTGTGTCAGAAGATATCTCTTTGAACGTGCGTGACATCCAAAATTTTTTTGGGTGGGTAAGCTGGGATTGGACCTCCAACATTTTTATGCCATATAAAAGTCGATATTATGATTTGAGTAGGTTTATGGAATGAACTGCTCCAGTTTGCAATTTTTCTTCCAGTTGTGGGTCATTCCTTTGTCTTTAGGACCTCCTAATAGGATTGACATTCCATTGGACCAGCACCTTTTATCTGTTACCATATGATTCTCCAATATTCCATAATGAATCAGTCTATTTACCAATAATTGAAAGTATGCAGTTGCTTTCATCATGGCTTGCCAGTCGCAATTAGGTACATGTACATTAATTCTATACAGCATTAAAGGGTAGCTCTCATGAAATGAGTTGCCTCAATGTAATGTGCTATAGACAATTTCAAGTGCATAAGAAGTTCGAGTTTGGGTATTTCCTCTCTATTGCCTGATTGCCTCTCAGTTGTGCAGCTTTGTCGTATCATTGTTTGGTGTATCGTGGATTTTTCCTAAACCAGTAGAACCTGTACTCTCTGGATAACCTTTGGATGATTTGGAAGGAGTGTGAATGGTGGAGTATTCGATTTGAAGTTTAAACCAGTGAGGGCTCTTCGCAGGGCTGAGATCCTCGCGCTTAGATGGGGCATCCGACTTTGGCCCGAGTAAAGAGTTAAACCTTTGGTTGTAAAGGGGGATCCGAGAAACATGATTAGATGGATGCTGATGGGATTGGGGAATCAGTCGATCCCATGTGAAGTTTCAAGGCCTTGTTTTAGCACGTTTATTCCTATCTATTGGATGCCAAGGTTTGATTAGCCTTATTTAGGTTTTCTCTAGTGTCCTCCTTTGAAACAATCTTACTCTTCTTGTTGTAGTTCTGATTTTCTATAAAGATCACCATTCAAAAAAACAGTATGTATATTCCGTCTTTGATATGCTGGTGGGAATTTACTGGCAAATATGCACCCAATATGAATGTCATTCAACAATGCATTTACAGTGTATGCATTATCTGCAAGGCTCAATCTCTTACTGTTGATGAGTTGTTACCTTCTGAAAACCATCTCATTCAGAATTTATTTATCTACATAAAAACCATGGTGAGAAGCATTTTCCAAATTGTGGTACAAAATTGCTCTCTTTTACATCAAGCTACCAAAGTAAAATTCAATCTGAGTGTATTCAAGGCACCAAAGTGTTGCCTCGGTGTCTCAAAGTTAGTGGAAAAGCTTGCAAACCATCCCATTCAGAATTTATTTATCTACATAAAGACCTTGGTGGAGAAGCATTTTCCAAATTGTGGTACAAAATTGCTCTCTTTTACATCAAGCTACCAAAGTAAAATTCAATCTGAGTGTATTCAAGGCACCAAAGTGTTGCCTCGGTGTTTCAAAGTTAGTGGAAAAGCATGCAATGTTTCTGTCCTCCAGCATCCATACTCCCCACAATTATGATCATGGGCTATATAAGTAGGAAGCTGACAAATGCCATGAAATCATCAACAATTACTGCAGAATGCAGAACCTAGCTAAAAATGAGAGAATTCTGTGGGCATGTCTTTGCAACTTAGAAAATTGTGAGCATGGATGGACTCTTCTTTGATACTGCTTAGCATTGTTTTGAAAACCTTACGATTTTCGATTCAAATCAAATCTTATGGATTTCGATATGAATCTCGTGATCAAATCCTAATCTGTATGAATCTTGCGATTTTCGGTTGAATTTTACTGTTCGATCATAAATCATATGATTCATGCAATTTATCTTAGTAGTTTTGTATAAAAGAAAATAGAACTTTCTTTATGAATGAAGAACCTTTCTCTCTTATGCATTAGAAAATGTCTTTGAAAACTCCCTCATGATAAGGAAGAAGACAGGAGTAGGAGTTCGAACGAATCAAACCAGTTTGAACCAATGAAGTACAGTCAATGTGCTTGAGGGCATTACTTACATCGAGGAGAGAGACGACTATAATGAAGACAACATCGACGACTGACCGGGTTTTTATAATTGATATTTGTCATTTAATGTTTGAGACTTTGAGAATTGATATGATCTCTCGTCTTTTATTATTTTTAAGATTATTATCCGATAGGCATGGTTTTGGATGGGAAATAGATGAATAGTCTGTGACTAGTTTATTTGCAAACAACTCATATTATGATATTGAATAAGTAATCATGGTAATTTCTATTCAAATTAATGAATTTATATAAAAACTGGATAATTGGCTATTTTATTATTCTCCAATCTAATATATTTACAAGTTTTTATATTATGTGTGTGTGTGTGTGTGTGTGTGTGTGTGTGAGAGAGAGAGAGAGAGAGAGAGAGAGAGAGAGAGAGAGAGAGAGAGAGAGAGAGAGAATCTTACGATTTACGATCCGATACAATTCGACCACTTACGATTTACGATGTACGATTCGACTCAAATTTACACAACATTGCTGCTGATCACTATCTAAAAACTTCTCGAGTAAATGGTCTCTTTTCCCTAGTTGTCTTCCTTTTACCTTGGCCAAATTGTTTCTTGAGTTCGAGTTTTGCCCGAAAATTGAGTATCCTTGCAAATATAGATTCCATGTTGCCTGGATTCTTGAGAATAGGTACATACCTGCGATGGACAGTTTCTTTGAAATTTAGAGTACCTATGTCTTTTATTTACCATTCGTTGTATTCAGAAGTGTATCTGTACTCTCACCCAAATCCACCTTTATAGATATTGGCAGCACTATTGTACTAGTGATTTATTCAATGGCATAGTCTATACAAATGTAGGATGTACATACCAGCAGCTTTAAAATTTGATTGCTGGTGTTCATCTTGTAATGTATGAATAGCCAAGCAATCATTATAGTGATTTCTAAGACTTGTAAATTCTCAACTCAACTCAACTAAGCCTTTGTCCCAAACTAGTTGGGGTCGGCTAATGAATCCTTTAGAAATTTTTCATGTAGAAGGTGAAAGATCTACCCGGCTCTAAGACTTGTAAATTGTATACATAGAATTATTTAGATGATTATGGAGAATCAACTAACTTTAGTATATGCAAGAAGGGCTTGATTCGCGTATCTAGAAGAAAAGGCCATACATATAACCTTTGTAAAGTATTGGCCAGTTGATGTAATGAAGAGACATACAAAAGAGCTAAAGATCCATCAATTATCTTTTCTCTAATAGAGTGAGCATCAACTTCAATGTGCTTCGTTTCGTTCGCTCATGAAGAACTGCATCCAAAGCAATGAAGATGGCAGCTTGGTTATCACAGTGAAGCGGCATTGGATCCTTAATATGAAATCCTAAGTCAGAGATAATGAAACTAAGCCATAGTAGTTCGTAGGCTCCATGAGAACCTGCCCTCTCTATTCAGCCTAAGCATTGGAGCAAGAAACAACTACTTGTTTCTTGCACTTCCGTGTAACAAGATTGCCCCCAAGGAAGACACCGTATCTTGAAGTAGAGCATCGGTCAATAGAAGATTCATTCCAGCCCAATCCGCATCAGTATATGTTGAGATATCTAAGTACCCATGACAGTGATACATGAGTTCACAGCTCGGGCTAAGACTTGATGTAGTGAAGGATGCGGTAAGCTGCGGAGCATGAGGAACATGTGTGAAATGACTGACCATGCTGAAAACAAAGACATGATGGTGCAAACCCGAGAGGGCTTACAACAACTACCAAGATCTAATGGAGCTCACGGGGCTAATACTTCAACCTTCATTAAACATATCATGCCCAAACAAACAAATAACAGAAATAATTAACTTCAGCCATGGAAACCCACATAAAAGTTAGTTTTAAAGAGAGAAATCAATGCGAGGAGATACTAAACCAATCATTCATTGAATATAAAAGTTCCATAGCATTGAAAAGGGATAAAAAGGTCCACAAAAGTGCAAAACAGTCCTATTACTATTGCTGTCCAGAAATTAAATCCAATGAAACTAGGGCCCAAAGGTTATTAAAGGTGATAAAATCTCTAAACTAGGGTAGGGTAATCGACTAACAAAGTTCCTACGGGAATCTAAAAGGTTAAAAGGTGAAAATAAAGGCTGAAATAAGGAATGATCTCACTGATTGGCATGGCAGTCCTTTCACCACGATATTTCCGCAATAGAGGGCCCAAGAGAGTGGGGGAACGATGCGAGAGCACGTCGCGAAATTCCGGGCAGCAGTTCGTCTTCCAAAAGAGTGATTAAAAGAGAAAAATAAAGAAATAAGATAGAGGGAATCAAGAAAGTGAGAGGGAGAAGGGCGTGAGAGAGATGGGGGAATAAAAAAAAAGATCAAGTGGGGGTGGGAAAGAAGACCAGAGGGAGATAGATAGGGGTAAGGTGGAGAGAGAATGTGAGAAAGAGAAGATGAATAGAGGGGAAGAGATCAAAGAAGAGAGTGAAAGATCAAGGAAAGAATGAACCAACCTTGATTTGAGGTGAGATGGAGAGAGAATGTGAGGGAGAGAAGATGACGCCCTAGGCGTCTTGGGTAGAGGGGGTCGACGTTCCTTTCTCTTCTTTTCACGCATAAAAACCAATTCTAGGGTTTTCGTCCACCCCTTTGCTCTCTTTATATTTGCTTTGTGGGCCCTTTTGTTCCTCCAATAGTATTAAGTCACTTAAGTGGCTTAATTATATGTGAAAGGACTGCTTCGCCCCTAAACTGCAAAGAGGTAAACAAATAAGTGAGGGGCAGCAAGGGAAATAAGCTAATAAAAAAATGTATGATGAATGGTGTGTGGGCGTGTGGGCGTGTGTGTGTGGGCCCTAGTGATGTGGACATCCCCTCACATCTAGGTGGAAACCAAAACAGCCATAAACAAGTCCAATAATACTAAAAATAACAATCTAATGGTCCATCAACTGAATAAAAGATGATCCAACGGTTGGATCACATCACATGATTAGGCTGAGTAATAGTCGGGTAGATAAGCCGGCCAACTAGTCGTTGGTCCTCCTGAGCACGGTTTTAAATTTCCACCGAAACCGTTACGAACTGAGTGAAGTGTTTCCGTTTCCATCCCCACCGAAACCGAAACCGAAATGCATAAACTAAAATCGGAAGTGTAATATTCGTATACTATATTAGTACATATTATTATTATTATTTATTTATTTATTTTTTGAATGGTATATTATTATGTATTAGATAATTATATTTATACTAAGTGAATGCAAAATATGGTGCGTGCATTATTTATAAATATTTATATGAATTACATGTGAAATTTGGCAGGTACTAAATTATTTGACATTCGCGACAGTGCCTGTCATTAGGTGTTTGATGTTTTTAAACCATTATGGATGGTTATCTTGCTTATATGATGATTTCTAAGAGTGTATTGTGCTTATTCTAGCGTTTCCTGAAGTTTCATCTTTAAATTCTATCATTTGCATATGTTGTCAAATGTTTCCTTGATTTTACAGGATCGAAATTTCCAACCAAAACCAAAAAGTTTCCGTTTCTGTGGTGTTCGAAATTGAAACCGAAACTGGAATTTAAAACCTTGCTCCTGAGGAGTAGATAGAGGCTCCCCTGATTAGCATGAAGAGATAGCTTAGGATCCATGGAAGAGCTAGAAGGTTTGCACTCCAACATCCCTATATCCTTCAAAAGATTAAGGGCATACTTTTTGCTGAGACAAAAATATCCCTTTGTTGGATCGAGCAACCTCAAGACTCAGAGAGTTCTGCATGCTACACAATACCTTAACTTCAAAGATTCGACTGAGCTCCTCTTTCATATGTGTGATAAAGACTGTATCCTCGCCAATGAGAATGTATCGTCAACATATACTAAGAGGATAGTCTTGACAGCTGTTCCACCATGTGTAAATAGTGTGTGGTCACAAACAATGGTGCTGAGTTGAGAAAACCGTGCACATGGTGACTGCTTCAAACTATAGATAGATTGGTGTAGGCGACACACCTTCCCATTTGTTCCCTGGAGCATAGAGCCAGGAGTCATATACACTTCCTCTATAATTGTACCATGAAGGAAGGAATTCTTTACATCTAGCTGGTGAACAGGCCAACCCTGGGTTCCCCGTAGGAGCGTATGTGGCACTATTATCAAGGCTATAAGTCTTGGTGAATTCTCGAGCAACAAGGCACGCCTTATATCTCTCAACGCTGAAATCTGATTGGTGTTTCACAGCAAAGACCAATTGGCAACCTACAGGTTTCTTTCTACGAGGGAGAGAAACCATTTCCCAAGTATGATTTCTTGATGGGCCTCCATCTCTTGCATATTAGCAGCTAGACAAAGTGCCCCATTAATGGTATGAGGAATGGATACAGAGTCAACCACAGTAAGAAGTGCCTTGTGGAGGGAAAAACATACTGATATGACACATGCTTGACAAGACTGTGAGTAACGAGAAGATCGAGATCAGCAACATCAGAGGGATCAATAATATAACTGTGCACCTCCTTACTAAGGGCCATGGGGATATCACGATCAATAACAACAAAGGGATCAATAGAAAAATCTGGAACGTTAGTAGGGGATGATGATATACCTGGATGAGAATCCTTTAAGTAAGACTGAGGTGGGGTCATCAGAGAGGGTGATCCATGTTATTTGCGGCGAACATAAGTGATATAGTCCCTTGGGTGAGGAGTAACCGAGTAAGAGCACATGGCCTAGTAGAAAATACTAGAACAAGTAAGACATTGGAATATGTAAAATGACAGATAAACTAGTCATAGGAGATAGTGCATACGCAAGTGAAGAAGCAAAAAAGTAGTCTTCATGAAATGTAACTTACATAGAAGTAAAAATGGTGAGAACTAGAATCAGAACACCCGTAGCCCTTAGATGAGCTAAAATACTCATCAAGAGTACAAACAAGAGCAGTGTTATCAAGTTTATGCCTAGTAGGACGAAGGTCCTAAACAAAGCACACACCCAAAGGCACAAGGTTCGATAAGAAAACAAGAAGCTTGAGGACACTAATTTTGAAAAGGAGTATGGCCCTGCAGGATATGAGATGAGGTGCGGTTAATGAGATAGCATGTCATGTCGTAAGAATGGCCATAGACTGAAAAGACTTAGGTATATGCATACCATATAAAAGGGAATGAGTGGCACCTATAAGATGTCTATTCTTGCACCCAACCACCCCATTTTATTGGGGGGGTGTATGGGCAAGTAAAATGATAAAAATCTCATGACCTTGGACGAACTGAGCATAGGCATTGGA
The DNA here is from genome assembly GCF_043159265.1 of Tasmannia lanceolata. NCBI lineage: Eukaryota > Viridiplantae > Streptophyta > Magnoliopsida > Canellales > Winteraceae > Tasmannia > Tasmannia lanceolata. The sequence goes on from NW_027518679.1 coordinate 49,286,329, forward strand.
GGTATACTTCCAGTATCTGATTAGAGTGTATTGATAGGCATCCTATACTGAGTGTGAACCGTGGCATAGGGCTAAAAAATGGAAAACATTACATCCTTTGATTTTAGAAGATACAGCAAGTTGCATGTGAAAAGTCATCAATGAAAATTACAAAATATCGAAAAACATAAATAGAAACGATAGAGGATGAGCTTCAAACGTCCGAGTGAATCAAATCAAAAGGGTACATAGTGCGAATCTGTTTAGATAGCTCACACATATCACATTGAAAAGTGACAAAGTTATGTAGTGCTTTGAATTGAGGTATCAGAGAACAGAGAATGAAACCCTAAATGTCCCAGTCTAGCATGCCACAAAAAAGTGTTACGATTGGCTGCAGTAGGAAATGGAAAACAAGAAACAATAGATAATTTCCCAATAGAATCTGTGATAATAACTGCTTCCATATCATCTAATGCATATCAAAGTAGTAAAGGGATCCTCCTTGTAGTAAGCTCCTAAAATACATAGCGAGAAGGGTAAAAAATCACACAATAATTTAGTTGTATTGCAATACTACTTCTGGAAAGAGATTAGTGGGCAAATATGGAATACATAAATGCCTAGAAAGAGAAAAGAGGACGAGATTGGAATGATTCTCATTCCCAAGATAAGACTAGAAAAACCATCAGCAAGACAGATCCAAACCGATGTAGAAGGTGGAGAACTCAACAAAAAACTACAGGAGTCACCAGTCGTGATTAATGGTTCCTGAGTCAATGAACCAACAAGAAGAGGGGAGAAACAAAGAGGCAGTGAAGGCCCATGAATCTGCGGTACCTGGGATCTTAGCCTCTGTAATAAGAGAAGGCGTATGTGGCTCTATAGTCTCCTTATCTCGGAACCTAGCTTGGAGACCCAACTGTGCTCTCGTAGTCATAGCCATTAGAGAATTAGCAAGCAAGAGGTGTTAGATGGGCATGACGAGGCCAACAGACACGCTGAAGGGCCCCGAGAGGTGTTAGCAGTATACCCAATAAGTTTGTAGTAGTGATCACAACTATGACCATGCCGGCTACATTACGTACAAATAAGTGATGCATGTACATATTTTCAAAGGAAAACTACGAGCCGGTGGAAATACAGGCAACTTCAATGATTTAAACCATTTATCTGCTAATCCTTGCTATGGATCTGTCATGCATTAAAATCCTGTTAGATATTAGGGCGATTTTAGGATGCTGCTTTTCAAGGGCATAGATGGAAATACACAAAACTATGTAGCTAATTTTGGAGAGGCTTGGAAGCATTAATGCAATAGTCTACAATACTCTAAGCATCTTCTTGTATCTTGTGTAGTAGTATTTTTTAGATTTATTCTTATATTTTTGTGTGGCTGTCAAGAGCTCTAGTAAAATTATTTGTTATAACTTCTTAGATATACTCTAGAATAGGTTTAGAATGTTCCCTAAGAACCTATACATCTATTATATATACTAAATGGCAATTATCATTGTTTTTTTTACCATGGAAAATTTTTATTGGAAATATTTTCCGTGAAAGATTTTATTTGAATTTTTTCCATGAATAGTTTTATTGAAAAGAAAAAAAAAATCCAGTATTTTGTAAACTCATTTTCCATGGAAATTATTTTCCAAAATTGAAAATTTTCCCATTTTCATGGATTATTGCAAACCAATTAGTCATTGGATATTTTCCATGGAATATTATTTTCCAATGAATTTTTTTAGTCACACGTCATGCGTATCATGGGTGGACCCAGCATTCTAGACACGTTTTGAATCTTTTGATGGGGGTGGGGGCCTCTATTTTGCACCCTATGCAAAATAGAGGGGCCAACCTCTGTAAAATGGATGGGGCCAACCATTTTGCACCTTATGTTTTGATGCCCCCCCCCAATTTTACACCTCATGTTTTGATGGGTGGTCCCACCATCTCCACCCAGACCCATGCATAGGGTGGGGACTACGATCTTACACCTCAATTTTTATGGGGTGGGTGGTAACATTTCACGCGCGCGCACACACACATGTGTAATCTGTGTGTGTCCCATTTACTTGGGTAAGAGAATGAAATCTGAAGTTCTTGATAAGTTTTGGATTGTCATCTCTTTGAATGTTGCAGCAATAATTCTGTCGTGTCTCAAGTAATAGTCGGCCATCCATTACATCAAGTAGTATAAGAGCCAAGTTCTTTAGAGAGAACACCCAAAAGGTAATTGGGTTGGTAAATAAAGATTGAGATTTTCACACTAGAAGTTCGCTATTGAATTTGCAAGCATATAGCTATAGAGAAGAGCGTTGCTTGAGTCAATCTTTTTATTGCATCTATAAATACTTTTCTCCCAGAACAACTTCTTCGTTTGAATGTAAAAAGTTATAAAATTATAGTATTCAAGTGAGTGATTTTTGTATCTCAAATTTTATGTGATATTATTGAAAATAGATATGCTGAACTTGTAACTGAACAAGCTTTTAATGATCTTTCTCCAACTCAAAATAATTCATTAAAGAAGAGTAAAAAACATTAAGGGTTAATGGCAAAACTATTGAAGACAAAAAAAGTAGTTGAAAAGATTCTTAGAAGTATGTCGACCATTTTGATAATATTGTTGTTGCAACAAAGGAGTCAAAAGATCTGTCTACTTTATCTTTAGAGAGTTTATTTTGTAACATTCTAGGGGACATAAATTTAGGCTTAATCAAAAGGCTAAACCATCTTTGGAGCAAGCATTTCAAACACAAGCTTCATTCAATTAAAGAAGAAGAAGTCAAGGATCAAATAGAAGAGGAAATTGAGGCAATGGAAGAGTAATAACACAAAAAAATTGATCAGACTTATGATAAATCCAACATCCACTGTCACTTCTGTAATAAGTATGGTCTTATGCTAGTCAAGGATTGAAATCTCGGTTTCAGTTTTGGCCTCTACCGAAACCAAAATTTAAATCTGAAATTTTAAAATTTCGGCCGAAATTTAAGCCGAAATCCGAAATAAATTTTCAAATTTCGGAAATCCGAAATAAATTTTCAAATTTCGGAAATCCGAAATTTTGGACCTAAATTTCGAATTTCGGCCAAAATTTAAAACCTTGATGCTAGTGAATGTAGAAAAAATAAGTATTATGGTAGGAACCATGCTAATTGCACATATAAAGAAAAATGGTGATACATCAAGTGCTTTATTATTAATTTTTAACTCTGTAAATAATGTCTCTCTCTCGGTATTTTCGTAAAGAGTCTTCTTTGTCCTTTGTCAAAACTAAAACCAAGAAGCTGGCAATTTCTGCCTCGAATCTCCTCGAATCTCCTATTAGAAAGGGTAAACCAATAATCATCTCATTTTTTGATATACAACCTCCAATGCCATGGCGGAACAAGAGCTTCTTGACCAGAAATATCTTGGAACAGGCTAGCAAGCCAAAGTGTGTGAGACCTTGGCTTGAATATGAGGCATGTGAGAAAAGGATCAAAGGTGACGAAACTGGCCACAAACACTGCACTGGGTAGTATTTTGATTACTGGTCGTGTATTGACTAGGAAGTTGCACTGCAGCTCTTTGCAAAAGTTAAATGATTAAAGGGACTTTCATAGGTTAGTGATGTTTCCTTCTTTGTTATTCATCAATATCCAGTGACATTTTATGGACATTCAGTTTAGCTGCTACATGCTCCAAACTCCAAAGTAGCTATGGTTGTATGGTCCTTTTCCTTTTTCTTTTTTTTTGGAATGGCAAACATTTTCATTGAAAAAAGAGGCCGAGATGGTTGATACAACATCAAAGAAAGAAGAAGAGAATATATAGTGCAGACAATAAGAAAAAACTCCAGCTATGGCTAAGGGGAAATGGAGGAGTCATTTTCCGCTTGAAATTATCCTTTGCAGCCAAGAGACGTGGGCAACATGGAGATGTTGCCATGTCATTCCCCTCCACTTGTGGAGAACTTGACCTCAAGTTCATTGGTGTTGTCTTCATAGCATCTCCAACCTCAAAGACTTTGGCACATTGATGCTTGGCTTTTTCGGCATCGTACCTAATATTATTAGATTGAGCAAGCTTCTTATGCTTCTTTTTGACACCTTTGTATGTATACTTCCTCGTAGGAATGGGATCATCTGTATTTTGTTCCTCTTCATGCTCTTCTTCATCTTCGTCACCAACGACTAGATTTGTCGTCTGCCGGCCACCTTGGGGACACTGATTAGATTTGTGACCCACTTGGTTGCACTTGTAGCATATGATCCGCTGCTCGAACTGCGACTCATACGGATCTCGCCGTGGAATTTGGGTCGTTGCTGAAGTAGTAGGAATATCTCCACGTCCTCTTCCTCGTGTCGGGAACGCTTGGGTAGATTTATTTACCCCGACAGGAAGATCCAAAACCGCCTTCTCTTTCGCCGTAGAAATCGTCGTCTGCGATGTCTTTACCACGGTTTGACTCACGTTAAAATCTCTCTGAGGCGAACGGTTGAACATGGTCTCAACTTGTTCCGCCATCTTTACCGCCTCAGACAACATCTAAATCGGGTAGAGGGCGAATTGATCATGAATCGCCTGATGAAGACGTCCTTTGTAGCGTGCCACTCGTTGTGTCTCTGTCTCCGAAATATCGTTTCTAGACGATAGCCGGTAGAACTCTTCCGTATAATCTCGAACCGATCTATCACCTTGGCGACAATTTTGGTACTGTTGAAAGAGTACCTGATCATAATCAATGGGAAGAAATCTCTCACGAAGGATTTGACGCATCCGTGCCCATGTCCGGATTGGTCTCTTTCCCATCCTTGTACGAGAAAGTTGAAGTTGTTCGCACCATGCCGAAGCACCTCCCTTAAGTTTGATGGCCACAAGCTTTGTTTTCTCTTCCTCGGGTACCTCCATGTAGTCGAAAAATCTCTCGATTGCCGCAAGCCAATAAAGAAAATCTTCGCTATGGAGTTGCCATTAAACTTGGGCAAATCCACCTTAATACGATAATCGCTATCACGAGCTGAGGTTTGCGAAACACGACCACGGGCATGTCTTGGGTGGACGATGTTGTCAAATTCCTCCTCGTTAGAGTAATCATCATCGGGAAAATACGTAACTCTTGTGCGGGGACGTTGAACTTGATTTAGAGCTTGTTCCCGTTGCCAATCACCGTCGTTGATTTGGGGTTGCTCGCGCTCAATAGGATTCAACCGTGCCAATTGCTCCGCTATTTGATTAACGCTAGCTTGTAGGACGTTGAACATCTCTACCGTCACGGTCGACGCGGAAGATGACTCCTCCACGTTATTAATTTAGGGAGATGAGTACAACTGAAGATAAAAGTTCATTTTTATATTTTTTCAGTAGTTGAATCCGAGTGGGAATTTGAGTCTAGGAATAGGTGCTGCCGAGTGAATATTGTTTGTTAGGAGTTAGTAATAGCTGTTAGATCAAATCAAATCAATGGTCAAGATAGAGTCCTAGTTAAAGAATGAAGTTAGTGGTTCGATCGGTGTTGAAATTAATTAACCTCGACTCGTTCTTCGCGCTTCCGGCTACGCCAAGAAGAGAGGTCAAGGAGGGAGGATGTCATAATTCATAAATCTCTGGGTCCTCTTTAGAGAGGCCATCCCCTTCTAAGGCTTCGCTATTAGATGACCTCCTCACGTTCCGAAAAGCGATCCACAAACCTGCCACTCTATCCTAAATTTCATCAAAGAAACTAGCAAATCTCCAGGGAAAAAGATGGGAACCAGTAAGCCAACGAATCACATTGAGAGCGTCCCCTTCCACCACTACCTCATACAAAGCATCTCTATCTAGGAGTTTGATACCTTGATTGGCAACTCTCACTTCAGCTTCACTAGAGTCTGCCACTCCTATAGGACCCTTAAAAGACTTCCTTTATGAGCCCTCTGCATCCCTTAAATGACCCTCAATTCCTGAAGGGCCGGGATCCCCCAAGCTACAGCCGTCAAAATTAAGTTTTACAAGGCTAGTGGCGGGAGGCTCCTACCCCTGCACAATCTTTAAGGAAAGCTCTTAACTGTAACACACCATGCTCCATCCGTTACAAAGCTAGGTTTTATTTATTTAAAGTTATTGTCATCAAAGGACATGGTGAAAAGATCAATCGAGAAAGTTATGTAAAGGTTGCATAGTTGTAGAGCAACATAGAAACCCTTTTCAAGTTGGATAATCTTGGAGAGCCTCAACAAGGTTTTAAATTTACCCTAAAAATTGGGGTGGGAATACCCTATGTCATCACAAAAAAAAAAGGTTTTAAATTTTGGTTTTGTCGGCACGGAAACAAAAATATTTTGTTTTCGGTGGACATTTTAGTGTAATCTTGTAAAATCACAGAAACGTATGGAAACATGTGCAAATGATGAAATTTTAAGATGAAACTTTGGGAAATGCTAGAATACACACAAATACATACTTAAAAACCATCACATAAGCAAGAAAGCCATCCTTCATGGCTTAATCACATCGAACACCTAGTGACATTTGTTGTTGCACATGTCAAGAACAGTGAAGTCAAGAAACAAGTACAATAATAAAGTATAAGAAAGTACAATGACTAGTCTCCCCTCTAAGGAAACTCTTATGTCAAGACCATAGAGTGTTCGAGGTATTATTGATCTCATGTTGATCTTGCATCCCATGCATAAGATATGGTTATTTTGTTTTGAAGTTCAATGATGTTTCCTACCAAATATCATTCTCTACATTAATGTAATGAAATGAAATGCAAATAATAACATCTTTCCATTTTCTTGTCATTCCGACCATTTCGGTTGAATTTCGGGAATTTCGGTGGAAACTTTTTAGAAATAATGACATGGAAGGAATTCATGTAGATTTTGTTTCAGTAGGGATGGAAATGAAAACATTTCGGTCGTTTTGGGGAAGTTTCTAGGAAATTTAAAATCATGAGCCTCAAAGCCTTTAGATTTTGTGCTTTCATATTTATGAGCCTATGGAGACACCATCGCATGAAAGCAATAGGTATTATCTCATCTTTATAGGTGACTTAAGTAGAATCAAGGTTTTAAATTTCAGTTTCGGGGTAATTTTGGTCCTCACCAAAACCAAAATTTTAGCTGAAATCCCGAAATTTCAGCTGAAATTCAGTAAAGGTGCTCGAAATGTCATTTTCTGGGCCGAAATTTTGTAAAGGAATTTTTAAAAAATTAATATTTTATCAAAAATTTTAGCGAAATTTCCAAAATTTCGACCTAAATTTGGTGAATTTCAGTTTCGGAATGTTTCGGTTTCAGTCCTCACCGAAATTCGAAATTTAAAACCTTGAATAGAATGACCTGGAAGTATTTTCTTCTGTTTTTTTTTCGTTTTTTTTTTAATGGCAACTTGGAAGTATTTTCTATAACAAAGTTTGAGACTTAAAAATTTTCAACTCTTTATAGTTCTTGTTGAGAAGAAAGTGGGTATGAAATAAAGGTCTTAAGAACATGTAACGATGGTGACTACATTTCAAAGAAGTTTTTACAATTTTATGAGAAAAAATGGAATTAGCCTTCAGTACACCACTAGCTATACTTCTCAGCAAAATGGAGTAGCAAAGAGAAGGAATATGACATTTATTTATCTTGTAAGAAGTATGCTGAATGATAAATCTTCCACGGGCCCTCGCTGCACTGAGCGGTTCAAATATTGTGTAGCTAATCACTGAACGTGTTATAAATCTCTAAAATCCTAACGGGCAAAGATGGCACTTATTGGGCCTACAATCTGCATCACAGAATCTATTTCTTGTTGTATTTATTTGTTGAATAAATCTTCTAACGCGAAGAACAAGGCATCTCAAGAAACATGGGGCAATTCAAGCCTGCGGTTTCTCATCTTTAGTGTGTGTGAGAGAGTGCTTGCTTATGCATCTATTAAAAAAGAAAATCCAATAATGTTGGGTGACAAAGGAGTGGAGCATTTATTTTTTAGGTACAATGCGTGGTTATAGGAGTATAAACTCTATTACCCTATCACTAAGAAAAGTCGATGGATGAGATCAATCTAATATGATCATTGGATGGAAGAGTTGTGTTTGTCAGGTTAATCGCAATAACACACTTATGAAAATCATTACATAACAATATAAAATCAAACAAAAAACTAGAAGAAAACAGTCAGTGTAATGATCTTGAGGCTCTAATATGTAGAACAAATAGAGATTAGATATTACCTTGGAGAATAATAGAGAGGTAAGAAGCATAGTTGATCTGAGGCCTCATACCTTATGGCTTCTGTTGCATGGATTCGGATTCGCGTGTCGGGATCCGACATGGATTCGAGGTGTCAGATTCGGCAAACCCCAAAAGGCAGGATTCGTGCATTTGGTAATTTTTCTCAACTCAACAGAACTCAACTCAACAAAGCCTTTGTCCCAAACTAGTTGGGGTCGGCTAAATGAATCCTTTAGAAAAAAATCATGAAGAAGGTAAAAGGAATCTACCCGGCTCTAATCCTGGTTCTAGTTGGGTTTTTTTACGTGGATAATTTTCTTCCATTCTATCCTATTCAAGGTCATGTTCTCTATTATGTTCCTAGCTATCAAGTATTTCCTCAATGTTTCTACCCAAGTTGTTTTCGGTCTACCCCTACCTCTTTTTACTCCATCAATTTGGCACGAGTCGCCTCCTCACCGGAGCATCCAAAGGCCTATGTTGGATATGTCCAAACCATCTTAAGCGGTGCTCTCTCATCTTCTCCTCAATTGGAGCCACCCTCACCTTTTGTACAAATGTCTTCATTTTTAATTCTATCTAGCCTTGTGTGGCCGCACATCCATCTAAGCATTCGCATCTCCACTACACTCATGTTATGCACATGCTGCTTCTTGGTGGCCCAATATTCTGAGCCGTATAGCATGGCTAGCCTCACAGCTGTCTTATAAAATTTCCCTTCAACTTATTAATTTTTATTAAATAAAGTTTAAAATTTATATATATATATATATATATATATATATATATATCTGTGTGTGTGTGTGTAATTTGAGGTTGGAGATTCGAGGCATTATGGCTTTTATTGAGAGTCTAAAAAGAGGGGGGAAGAGAGAGGGGGGGGTCTTTGTTCTTGGGTGGAGAGTCGTGGCTTTAGTGCTTTTATTAAGAGAGGATATGCTGCGCTTTTATAAAATAAAAGTTTAGAAGAAAGCACTTTTAAAAGATAAATATAGAGGATTCACATTTCAAAAGAGACAACGATGTGTCATATTCACCCGAAAAAATAGGATTCATGCGGGACATGGCTACACAATAATCCGGTTGTGTCCCATGTGAATCCACGTCTGATTTGCATGTCGAAACATGTCGACATGGATTCGGCGTAGGAGGGCAAAGAATCCATGCAACATTGTTATATCCCTAGGGCATCACACCATAGGTTGATTGGGCATCACACCGCAATCTACGGGAAATAAATTTTCTTTGTATGAAAAAAATGGTGGTTTCATAATCATAAGATGATCTGCATTTGCCCCTGAGACTGCATATTTATAAGAAAGAAAAAATGACTAGAAAGTTTTCAGACCTGAATCAAATCCAAATATTTTTGGATAAAACTTCCCCTCTAACCTATGAAATCCCAGACCTATTTCCCTTCCGCCTCTTGCAAGAAAGAGATACTCCCCTCTTTATTGATGTCGTGGGCATGGGTGGGCATTATTTCATAATTTAAGTCACTTTAAGTGATTTAGGTGACAAACTTAATATACTGAATTTGCTTTATTGACTTAAACATAAATAAAAACATTAGGAGCTATCCTCTTCTCTACATCTGATTTAGTTTGTTTGTCTTCTCTTTGGCATAGTAAGGAAACAAGCTTCTAATTTTCTTTCTAGAGATGTTTTAAATAATTGTTTCAACTTTGAACAACATATCAAGGCTCATTTCTGTCAAACAATCTTCCATATAGCATACTAAGAGTTTATCTTCAGTTGTTATTTTCACAACACTATACATCAAAAGATATCTCCAACAAGTTTACAAATGCAAATGCACAATGCCTCCAATCCAGCCCATTTTGCTCAGTGGCGATGAATGGCTCTGTATTGGGTTAGAGTCACTTTGACAGGGATCAAGGTTCAAACTTACAATTAAAATCCTCCATGATAACTCATCCAGAGAAAAAGGGCATAGTGACCAAATAGAAAAGGGTATAGGAGCGCAACCACATTTGTGCATTACAACGTACTTCAATTTTTATTTTTTTGTGGTAAAAGCCTACTATCACATCCCGTTGAATTTTGTTGTGTTTTAGTGTGTTAATTCTTTTGTCACAATATTAGATGCTGAAAATTATCATTTAATAGCTTATTGAATGGATATTTGCAGCTTGTAAAAATTTCCAGTTGATAGTCTGTCTTTGGGACCTTCTAACAGGAGTGTTGTTCCGTAGGATTTGCACCTATATGTTTTATGCCATGTGATATTGCACTGAGTCCTAGTCCGTGATTTTTTTTTTTGAACACATTAACTTTTATTCCAATAAAGGTGATCATTACAAATAAAGGAAAGGGCACAAGATGTCCCCGCCCTTTGATTTACAGATCAGAAAAACCCAGAAATGGACGGGCATACAAATCAAATAAAAGCAAAGCAGCTCAGCTAAGTTCCTCCATTTGTCCTTTGAAGACAATACACGTGACAGCCGCTCGAGCACCTTCTTTAGCTAGCCCATCCGCCATGGAATTGGCTGATCGCCCCATGTGTCTAATAAATGGATGGATCCCGGATTTCATCAAGAATATGGTGAAGATGCCACGGTCCCAGGCACCGGTTCGAGGCCCAAGAAATGACATTAGCAGAGTCCCCCTCCACCAAGGGGCCTAAGTTGTGATTAATGAACCAGTGAAGACCGAATAAAAGAGCACGCGCTTCCGCCTCATTAGCATCACAGATACCAAGCAGGCCGGAATAGGAGGCAATTACAGTGGCCTTATCATCATGAACAACCCTACGCATACCAGCCAAACCTGGTTTGCCTAGAGAACACCCATCAAAATTAAGTTTGAACCAGCCAGCCTCCGAAGGAGACCAAGACGGTAGGATGACCTAGTGATGCTTACGCTCAGAGGATACCGATTGCCAATTGCACAAGATATGACCAACAGAGTACGGGATTCCCGCCTTAGATTTAGACCAAACAATAATTTTTAGCTTGATCTCAAGGGCCACATAATTCCAAGATCTAGCCTTATTCAAGAAAATGTGATTATTCGTTTCACACCAAAGATGCCAAATGATCGCGACTGGGACCAACGACCACATGCTATTGCCGAAGCAACCCGAGAAAGATCCGCCCCAAGATCGGAGAACCTTAATAATTCGACGTTGTAAAATAGTCGAAATATTGAAAGACAGGAAAATGTTCATCCATACCGCATAAGCATTAGGGCAAGCAAGGAGAAGGTGATCAAGAGGGATTCATCAGCGCAATGGCATAAAACACACCAAGAAGCCATCCGGACACCTCTTTTTTTTCAATCTGTCACAAGTGTTGATCCAATGGTGTGATTCCAACCAAGCAAAGCCAAAATGCGCAGTGGCAGCCAGTTTCCAAAAGCGACATCGCCGAGAGTGAGGGCGGGTACCTTCGTCCAATCGGTGGAATAAAGATCTTACCGAGAAGCCACCTTCAACTTCAGGTATCCAAATCCATTCGTCGTCTACAAAAGGAGATAAATAGGTCGACGATAGAAGCCCCAAAAGAGATGAAAAATCCTCAATTTCATCCTCTTTTAGGTTATGTCACAGCCGGATATCCCAGCTTTGATTCTCAGAGCCTTCACTTCGGATCAGATTCTCCGACACATATGTAGCGCGGTCTGTAGGTAATCGATAAAGGCGGGGATACAATTCCATCAGAGACTTATCCCCTATCCAAAGATCCTCCCAAAACCGTACAGAGTTACCCCTACCCACTTTGAATCTAACCAGCTTAGAGAAAGAGATTCTAGCATATTCAACAGATCTCCAAACACCCGATCCCCTGCCAGCCGTTGGACCTTTACACTCCCAATCACCCCAGCCCTTGCCATACTTGTCCCCGATGATGGTGTGCCATAGTGCCTCCTTTCAACTCCGAATCGCCACAACCATTTGCCGAGAAGGGATTTATTGCGCAGCCATATCCTTCCAATGGCAATGCCACCCCTTCCTTTGGATTTGCAAACTTTTTCCCACTTCAATAAATGCTTGAGGCGTTTTTTATCCTTTGCCATTCGTTCCCATAGAAAGTCCCTTTGGAGTTGTTCGATTTGAGCAGCAATCCTAGCCGGTATCTTGAATAAAGACATGAAGACAACGTCCTAGTCCATGATGATTTTTTGTTTGTTTTTTGAATCCTTCTAGTCCATGATCTTTACCACTGCTTGCAGTTTGATAAATGGACCTTAATATCTCACACAGGATGAAGGTTTACTCTTAATAACATACAAGTTTCTTGCACTTGTTTTCGATGAGTTTTTCCCTTCTGAAAACTATGTCCATCAGAAATTATCCATGTATGTTTGTTTCTTTAATGTAGTTGTGGCAATTTTTGCTGATCAAAATAAGTATATGTTTTTTTTTTTTTTTTTTTTTTTGAGAAGCGATTGTGAGTCCGAAACTGATTACTGCACTCAAAATTTATCATAAATTTCAGTCCAATAATCAGTTTTGGACTCACTTGCTTCGCAAAGTCCGAAACAAACAGAGCCTTACGAGTTTGCCCGGGTTGAACAATTTCTTTGAACATTTGGAAACCACTAGAAAACCTGCTTTTTTAAAGTCTATCATTCGTTTTTGTTTGTCAGTATATCTCTTTACCCAGAATTATGTATTACAGATAATAGCAGGATAAAATAATAACAATTCCATGTATGTGATTCCGTAGTCTATACAAAGAAGATGAAGACAATGAGAACTGGTCGCAGTTTCCACACAACTGTTGGCTATTAATTAGTAATTCTTGTAAATTTTAGATCAGTTGCCAAATTCCTTATTCTGTCATTTTATAAGATTTATCTTACATCAGTGTATAATTCATTATTTCTAAAATTAGATGTTGTACTGTTTCCAACTTTAAAGCTGTCATAGTTGGGTTGATTCAAATATAAGAGAAATTATATGATGCCCGACCGTGAAAATGTAAAGGGCGGAAGGAGACAGAACCTGCTGCCTTGGTTTTTGAACCAAGAAAAAGTAAAAAACGGAGCTTTCCCTTGGATTAAAAATCAAAGGAGAGAGGTTTTCTCTCTCTCCGCCCTTCATTTTACAGTCGGGCATCATATAACTTCTCCAAATATAAAGTCTAGTAATAATCAATGAGTGGAAAATGCACCATTTCTACAATTTAATCATCAGAATTTCAATTGCAATGTCATAGATGATTGAAACAACCCAGCTTGACCACCTGAAAATAATGGCAAAAGCAAATTCTAATTTCACTTGGGACTTATATTTTGAATCATGTTTTTTAAGTTTTTGAATGTATATTCAAGTTCTAACAACTTGTACGGTTTTTTTCCACAGGTTTTTTGTGCATAGCAAGCACAGGCTTCGAGAGCATCAGTTGGGTATTGAGCCTCGTCGTCTACTTATTTATGTCGGATTGATTATTTTTTATACAGGGTTCAGAGTTCAAACTCAAGGAACAAAGAACTAAAGATCAGTTCCGAGAAAGGTTTGAGTGCTTAGAGGATTCGATAGCGTTTGTTGAGCGGAAAGCCTTCATTCAGTGTAATTTGTCTCAACACAGAGTTGAAACCATGGATCAGTCACCAACTTCGGCAGAAATTCGACTAACATTTAGCAAAATTTTCTGAATTAAATTGCGAATTTTACAAGTTGAAACCCTGAGCTTTATCAATCAAGCAACACAGTTAACAAACATACTATGGAATCCTGACCAAACTTTTCCCAGAGTGTTTTTTTCAATATATTTTGAATGTTTTCCTAAGTATTCCCTAACCCGAAAATGGTGACTATGCGATGGGAGGAAGTTTTCTGTTACATATTAACTATTAAGCAACCTTTGGGCATTGACTAAGAAAACCCTGATTGTATTTAGATAAAGGTTTAAAGGCCATTGATATCAATCTTTTGCCTGCTCTACTGTCCTAGTGATTAATGAAATTCTGTATTAGAGAATTTGCTTAGAAACCCTTTTGATTTTAATTTTCTTTTCATCAACAGCCAGGATGAGTTTCTTCTCATTTCTTGGTTATTAGGTATTATTCTATCTTAATACAAATAGAACAGGTTCGGATTGGAGATTTTTGGAAGGTGACCTAGCCCCATTGAAGAGCCCTAATAAAACTGGAAATCTGAACTTTAGTATTACCGTTCTGCCACTAATTAGGGGCAAGAGAAGTTGAAGTCAATTAGGAATGCTCCGGTAGAGAGTGACCTGGCCCATACTTATAGAATAGTGGGTCCCACCTTGATTGATCTAGACCGTTCATTTAATAGGAGATATAAAGCATGGCCTCTCAAATGGACTGTTCAGATCAGTCAAAGGTGGGATCCACTATGCTTTATGAATTGAAAAATAGTAGTTGAAAGATAATAACAGTTTGCATATAACATCACAGAAAATATAAAGATTCAAAAAACTCATTTCAGAAAAATCTCAAATTTCTTTCAAGAAAATATCATATCTTGGAGAAGTTTTTTATTGCCGCTCCAAATCTTTTACAAAAGCATCACGTTGCCCAACTCCTCTCCCTGATCTCTCTCTAATAAAACTAATCATCCTCCTAAACAAACCCCTTCTACCCAATTGTAAAGCCTGAGTTCTCACTGTTGTTGTTGGCTCACCTGATTCAACTCGGGCTTGAGGGTAGGCCTCAGTTCGGCAAATTGGGCATGTGCACGTAGAGTGGGAGTAGAACCACATATCTACACACTCTACATGGAACATATGGTTGCAATTTGGTAGAACCCTAATCTTCTCTTTCTCTTCGAACATAGCCATGCAAATAACACACACAAGGCCCTCATCGTTTGTCTCTTGGGTTTGTTTGTAGATGAATATTGGCAACCTCTCCAAGAGAGAATAATAGTGCATTGTAATTAGGCACCTCCTAATTAGGCATGCAAAGAGGGAACCAAAATAAATGCAAAAGAGGCAGATGAAGATGATGATGGACCCACTATCTGCTCCTTCTAGGCATACGAGGGACCCCCACAATCGGTCATCCACGCACATGGTGTTTGTTTATGTTCTCTCTGAACCTTCACTGTCAAAAGCCTTCTCATAAATCCTATAAAACCAGGATTTTTATTTATTTATAGAAGGTTGTAGATTTGGAAAAGAGTCCTCGTTAAAGTCGAGTTACTTCGAATCAAAATCAAATAGTTATTTTTCCTGATTTCTTGGCACTGTTTGTTTTAGATTTCCTGATTTCTTGGCACTGTTTGTTTTAGATTATGACAACCTAATAATTATTGAACCAAAAATTAAACTAATTTTGAGTCCAATAATAGGTTGGAGACTCCATAATTGGTTGTCATAATTGGTCCTTAATAGGCTTAATAGGTGTAATTGGGCCCACCATTTAATATCTACTACTACTTATTCACCCCCTTCTTTATTCCACGTGACACCCACTTTACAACCATCTTCTGCTCTCGCCCGTCCAAATGCGATTGTTGTGAAGAGAAAAATTAGGGTTAGATAGGCAAGAATTTTGTGATTATGGGCTTGGGTGTGTTTATGTTATAACTCGACAATCGATTGTGAGTCCGGAATGCAAGGAGAATTTAGCCAGTAACACTAAGCATTCTTTAAATAAAATTATGGTCTCCATATGCATGTATTTTTTTAAAACTAGAGGTGTTCTAAACTGAAGGGCGCCCTTGTAGAAATGGGGTGAAAGGGCGACCCCATTGGCTGCAAGGGACAGTTAGCATTTAATGCATTTTGACTTTCAACCATTACCAAATGCATAACCACCCTTGCAGCCAATGGGGGCGCCCTTTCACCCCATTTCTACAAGGGCGCCCTTCAGTTTAGAAAAACTCTTAAAACTATAGTGGGGTCTACCTTTACAAAGATCCCAAAGGGAAGTAATATATTTGACTTTTTTTTTACTTGGGACACCCCCTCTAGTGTATTTTAGACTAGAGCGGGTTGTCCCAAGTAAAAAGGGAAGGAATCTACCTTTTCAAAGATCCAACCCTTTTTTACTTGGAACAACCCTCCTCTAGTATACTTAGCTTTTCTCTTTTAAGACTAGAGAGGGCTGTCCTAAGTGAAAAAGGGGGCGAAATACATCCACCTCTTTTTTACTTGGGACAACCCTCCTCTAGTATATTTAGTTTGTCTCGCAGCGCTCTACTAAGTAAAAAAAGGGGGCGAATTGAATATTTCATTTCACATTTAAATGATGGACCTATACCAAGAAGAGAGATGATGTCAAGGTCGGTGTATGAAAGGCTGTTGCAATCTCAGAATACTCATTTCAGAACAAAAGTGATTTTCATATCTTGTTAATATGGAGTGATGTGCAAGTGGACAAATTTTTTGGGAATGAATTTGGTTATTGATTATTTAGAAAGATGAGAAACTATATAACATATCGCGGTACCACCTACACTGATCTACATGCTTATTCACCATATAATATCTCTAGAAAGATATCATTATAAATTGAAGGAAAATGATAGGAAGGCCGCGAGTATGACCTAGCAGGGGATTGCAACAAAAATATGCCATGTGTTCAAAAAAATATTTACTTATTGATGATTTCCCTAAACCTAAGGGCTGGCTCTCGGCACTTGTGATGTTGTGGCATGAATCAATTTATTCGTTCGGTTCCCTTTTTGGTCTTACTCAAAAGTATGGAACCTTTTTACCTATACATGAAAATGAGCCTCATCGGTTCCCTTTTTTGGTCTTACTCAAAAGTATGGAACCTTTTTGGTCTTACTCAAAATGGCTCTCGTCACTTGTGATGTTGTGATGTTGTGGCATGAATCAATTTATTCGTTCGGTCCACATGGAACATATGGTTGCAGTTTGGTAGAACCCTAATCTTCTCTATCTCTTCGATCACAACCAAGCAAAGAACACATACAACACCCTCATCATCAGCCTCATCGGTTCGTTTATAGATGAATACTCGTTTATAGATGAATACAGGCAATGTCTCCAAGAGAGAATAGTAGTGCCCCGTCTCGGACGAGTCTTCATCGTGCCCTGTTTTGAATGAGTCCTCATCGGTGGTGTCCCGCCTAATTAAGCATACGGCGGGGCAAACAAAACAAATACTTATGATCAAGCTGAGGATGATGGGGATGATGATTACCATGGACTCACCATCAACACATTCCAGGCATATGAGGGCCCGCCACAATCCACCATGGTCGCACATGGTGTTTATGTTGTGCTTAGCTCTCTCTCATAGTATCTCACCTCACGTTTAGATTTAGAGATGAGTCCTTCTGATGTCCAAGTCCTTCAGTAGACAACTCAAAAAACATTTCCCAGTTTCACAAAACCCGAAAGTTTGGTACTTCTACGATTGGTGTTATGGGCCCCACCATTGGAGATCCTCTTAGAAAATAAAGGCAGTTGAATTTCGCATGCTATTGGTGTAAAGGCCAATTTTTTATGACTTCCTTACGAAAACGTGTCAGTTGAAACGTTTTTAATGGCAATACATAATCTCGATTGGTCCCACACAGAGCTCAGTAGCTATCCTTTCTGGATTTCTGGATGCTCCTGGGCCGGTTTTTTTTGGCCGATGATATTTTGAACCCCCTGCATACAGTACGCATTCGCCCCTCCCACTGTTCACGTTATAAGGGGGGTGAATGCTTACTGCAGAGGGGGTGAAAATATTATCTCCCTAAAAAAAATTCATAAATCCACATGTCAAATGAATGAATAATTCATACACGACTACTTGAAAAAAAAATCAAATAAAGAAGAAAAAAAGTATAAATAAAAAAATAAAAGGCATGAAAAAACCTGGTAGAGGAACCTTTTTTCCTGTACACAAAAATTTACTGCCACTCCAAATCTTCCACACCATGTCCAACTCTTCTATCTGATCTCGAACTCTGAACTTGGGGTAGAGGGTAGGCCTCAGATCGGCAAGTTGGGCAAGTCGAGTGGGAGTACAACCACATGTCTATACAGCCCACATGGAACATATGGTTGCAGTTTGGTAGAACCCTAATCTTTTCTTTCTCTTCCATCACATTCAAGCAAACAACACACTCAATAATCTCGTCGGTGATGAAAGCTCTAAACATGCTTACCAAGTCAGCGACTTGTTGTGCCAGGTCGTTGAACTGATCGACCCTCGGTGTGTTGACAAGTTGACAGGCTGAAGGTGGGTTGCCTTGGGCAGAAAAGATTCCTGAGGATTTCCCTTAGGAGGTGCAATCACGGAAGACTTTGGCTGAGTCATATTGCTCCTTCCAGTCATTGTGCTACTCGGTGTAAAAAAAACAGTTCCCATGGACGGCGTCAATCTATTGGTGCCGAAATCCGGTTGGGTCGGTTGAACATAGATTGCACTTCTATTTATATTCGTCCTGCGCTCAAAGAACATACATTAGAGGTCCTGGAGTTTGGACTCCGGGAAGACCTTCCAACACTCAAGTCAAAAATCAGCACAAGCAGAGGTGGAGCCAGGAATTTACACGGGCGGGGGGGGGGGGGGGGGGGGGGGGGGGGATCGCTACTAAACTAGATAACCATGCATGTCAAAAATCAGCACAAGCAGAGGTGGAGCCAGGAATTTACAGGGGGGGGGAGGGATCGCTACTAAACTAGATAACCATGCATGTAAAGCCTTGCACCATAAAAGAGATTCTTGCGAGTCTTTTGGGGTGGGTGTGTGTTTGTGTTGTGGGGGGGATATGGCCCCCCTTATGCTATATGTGCCTCCACCCCTGGGCACACGAAGGGGTAAACCGAGTAACAAAGGAGTAAAGTAACAGTAAAGTAACGGTGGTAGGAGTGTGAGGGCTTCCATGCTTAGCTTGGGCACTGCGGTCTTTTTATAGAGCCAAAGTCCTAGGCAGCTTAGAATGTTTTTTCTTTCCTGGAGTCTTTCCAATCAAGCGACTTTCCTGGGGTGTCAATGGATCCACTTCGGATCAGAACAACCTATGTCTCGGTCATGATCCATTCAAATAACTTGTTGGTCGGATTGGATAGATAGTGTTCTTCGGATCCTTCTTATCGTGTCTCGGCCACGGTCCATTTTAAATCGGACCGTCCATCAGAGTGTCCTTGTAGGCCCTATTAATATTGTACTCAGTTAAATTTCTTAGAAGAAGGCTAGGGAGCGGGTAAGTGCCTCCCTAGTAGTGACGGGTGAGTAGGTCAGGGACTTAGGGTCAATGGCTATAGAAGGAAGAGAAGAAGTGACTTGTGACTTGAGAGTAACGAATGACAAAAGTGAAAAAAAGAGTAGTTTGAAAAAAAAATGCATGCCTTATTTTCACAAAAACACCCCTGAAAAATTACTTAACATTATAAAACATGGAAGGTTATTTTCATAAAATAGTATGATAAATTCGAATTTAGGACTGTCCCATGGGCTTTTGTTAGTTGTCTGGGTCTGTTCCAGAATTTTTTTTGGATCCTATGGTAAGGATCCTAAATGTGTCCATGGATCCTGATAATGTGTCTAGATCATGTTCGTTTAAGTTCGGATTCGGATGGTCCATCAGACTGTCTGTATCCATTGACACCCCTACTTTCCCATGGAATCGGTTTTCATGCTTATCCGGAGCGATCTTCGAGTTTATTTGAGGGGGTTACTAGTCGAGGGAGTGTGGAATGACTTCTTTGCCCATACCTTATAATTGGTAAGTTCGGTTCCATTAATCAAAGGGGCCATGTGTCATGTGCTTATAGGTGGACAAATTTTAGATAAGCATGCATGTAAAGCCTGTCTTCTTTTTTTCTCTTTTGGGGGGGGGGGGGTATGGCCCCCCTTATGCTATATGTGCCTCCACCCCTGGGCACACGACGGGGTAAACCGAGTAACAATGGAGTACAGTAACGGCGGTAGGAGTGTGAGGGCTTCCATGCTTAGCTTGGGCACGGTGGTCTTTTTATAGAGCCAAAGTCCTAGGCAGCTTAGAATGCTTTTTCTTTATTGGAGTTTTTCCAATCGAGCGACTTTCCTGGGGTATCAATGGATCCACTTCGGATCATAACAACCTATGTCTTGGTCACGATCCATTCAAATAACTTGTTGGTCGGATTGGATAGATAGTGTTCTTCGGATCCTACTTATCGTGTCTCGGCCACGGTCCATTTTAAATCGGACCGTCCATCGGAGTGTCCTTGTAGGCCCTACTAATATTGTACTCTGTTAAATTTCTTAGAAGAAGGCTAGGGAGCGGGTAAGTGCCGCCGTAGTAGTGACGGATCAGTAAGTTAGGGACTTAGGGTCAATGGCTATAGAATGAAGAGAAGAGAGTGACTTGTGACTTGTGACTTGAGTGTGATGAATGACAAAAGTGAAAAAAAGAACAGTTTGAAAGAAAAAAAAATGCCTTATTTTCACAAAAAACACCCCTGAAAAATTACTCAACATTATAAAACATGGAAGGTTATTTTGATTAAATAGTATGATAAATTCGAATTTAGGACTGTCCCATGGGCTTTTGTTAGTTGTCTGGGTCTGTTCCAGAAATTTTTTTGGATCCTATGGTAAGGATCCTAAATGTGTCCATGGATCCTGATAATGTGTCTAGATCATGTTCGTTTGAGTTCGGATTCGGATGGTCCATCGGACTGTTTGGATCCATTAACACTCCTACTTTCCCATGGAATCAGTTTCCATGCTTATCCAGAGCGATCCTCGAGTTTTTTTGAGGGTGGTTACTAGTCGAGGGAGTGTGGAATGACTTCTTTGCCCATACCTTATAATTGGTAAGTTCGGTTCCATTAATGAAAGGGGCCATGTGTCATGTGCTTATAGGTGGACAAATTTTACCCCTACAGGACCCACCTCAACGGAAATTATTTCAATCCTAAGAATATTAGTATCTAAAATTATGTCTTTTCGAAAAAAGAACGGGAGATGATTTTTTGCCCCTGTAGGATTATGCACCCCCCTTTAACGTGAATTATGGGCAGGCTTTAACGCTTTTTGACGTAATATGATTTTTTAAATGTAGTCTGATATGATGGATGGTCCAGAATAATCAAACGTCCAGTCCATAAATGGTGTTAGAACTTGCAACATATCCATAAACATGAATAAAAATATTTATTTAACCGATGTTCCCTCCTAAACATGAATAATCAAACATTCAGGTTCAACCATGCATAATTCACATACAACCACTAAAAAAATCAAATGAAAAAAAAAAAAAAAAAACTCAACTCAACTCAACTAATCGTTTGTCCCAAACTAGTTGGGATCATGATTTTAAATTTCGGTTTCAGTACCGGTTTTCGACCCCACTGAATCAAAATTTCATTTGAAATCCGACGAAATAAAAAAAGCCATTTTTTATCCCGCCTGAAATTTCGGTAATTTCGCCTAAAATTTCAGGGAAATATTAAATAATGAATAAAATATTATTTTTTCCTACAATTTTGGACCGAAATGGCAAGAAACCGAAATTCTTGAAATTTCGGCAAAATAAAGTACCGTTTCGGGTATTAGCTGTTTCGGTGTCGGCCCCGATTCGGTCGAAATTTAAAACCATGGTTGGGATCAACTAATGAATCCTTTAGAAAATTTTCATGAAGAAGGAATCTACCGGCTCAAATTGACTAAGTCTAATCCTGGCACTATGATTGATGATTCAGAATAATCAAACATAGGATCCTTTATGCAATAGTGGGCACGTCTCATTGTCTTAAACCGGAATTATGACATATCCATAAACATGAATGAAAAAAATTTATTAATCCACATGCCAAATAATTCATACACGACTGCCATGAAAAAATCAAATAAAAAGAAAAAAAGTATAGTAAATAAATAATGAGTTATGCTGAACTCAAGGGCACTCTTGCAGTTATCATAAATGCACGATGGTGACTTGTAGCCAATGGGGGAGCCCTTTCAGCTCATTTTTGCAAAGCTGTCCCTGAGTTTAGCATTCCTTATAAATGAAAGGCATGTAAAAATTTACCCATACCCTAAAATTTACTGCGGCTCCAAATCTTCGACACCATCACCGTGATGTCCAATTCTCCTATCTATAGGGTAAACCCCAGTTCGGCAAATTGGACACGGCAAGTGGGAAAACAACCACATGTCTATACAGTCCACATGGAACATATGGTTGCACTTTGGTAGGAGCCTAACCATCTCATTCTCCTCGTTCGCAGTCAAGCAAATAACGCACTCAACACTCTCATCGGCCTCGTCCCTTCGTTCGTAAATGAATGATGGTAACAGATCTTTGAGTGAAGGATGGAGCTCCATCTGGGGTGGGGTGATTATCACTGGTGGTGTGGCGCCTACTAATTAGGCGTAAGAGGGGAGCAATAATGCAAATATATAAGAAGAAGCAAGGAACACAGACGCCACAGAAGATGATGAAGGAGATGAAGATAACTGTGGACACACTCTTTGTGGGGCATGAGAGTGCCCCCCACATTGTGGCATTGTTGCACATGGTAGTGTTGTTCATCTCTCTCTCTTTCTCTCTGCACGTCCAAAAGCCTGCTCATAAATTCTAAAAGCCAAGCCTAGTCTTATAACATCTCACTCACCTCAGGGGATTCAGAGGTATATGAGTCCTTGTGAAAGTCGAATTATTCCTTCAATGACTCCGAATGGAACTCAAACAGACTTATGATAAGGGTAATTTAGTAAATCACATCCATAAAAGTAATCTGAATGTCCACGTGGAATGCTATGCTTTGTTGAAGAAGATTGCAATTGGGTGTTGTAGGCCCCATTATTCAATATCGTGTTAGAAGATAAGGCTGAGTTTTTATATGGTGTAAGCCGATACTGTCCCGTATTTTTCAAAAAGTACTGTACGGAAAGCACTATAGGATGATCCAAACCGTTCATATGATGGGCCACAACGTAAATAGGATGTGCCCAAAAAATCATTTCTATAAGATGATCCTAACCCTCCGACCTATAGAGGAACTACATATTATGGAAAACTATTGAGATCAGAGGGCTAGGATCATCCTATGAAAATGATTTTTTGGGGAAAAATCTATTTACGTTGTGGGCCATCAGATGGACGGTTTTGATCATCATATAGTGCTGTCCGTACAGTACCTTTTGAGGACTGTAAGGGCTTACTGCTTACACCATGGGAAATCTAAGGGCTGACTATTGTTGTTAAAGACTTAGTTGTGAAAACGTGGCAGCCGAAACGCACAGACACGTATAGAAATTTTAACCGCATGCGATCCTTTATAATGGTGGGTCCCACACAGGGCTGTTTTTGGGGACCTCTTTCCCTAGCCTAGATACACTGGCTCATATATTCATTGTAGCCTCGTAGGATAGAATTACCCCCTTGGTATTTCATCGGATCATCTTCAAAACTGTGCTGCTGTGGGATCAAATATCAAGGGCCAGATGATGAATACGAGCATGTCTGTTCGTTCATCATATAATTTCTATTTAAATATAAAAAAACAACTCGGGCTCAACTAGTTTGAAGATCCGAACTGTTCATTTGTTGGGTCCCAGTGTAAATAGGCCTTGGCCATAAAATCATCACCATAGCCATAGGATGATCCTAACACTCCGATCTATAGATGAAAGGCAAACATATAATTGATCAGAGGGTTAGGATCATTCCATGGATGTGGTGTTTTGGATATACATGCCCTACACAGAGCTGAAATGTACGTGTGATCGGATCCGTTGGCTGAATAGTGATCATAGATCTGGTTAATTTCCCTTGATCAGACGGCTCTACGCCATTGATCTATCAAGACTTTCTATGGTCCAGAAAAAAAAATAAAAAAAATCCCAAGTCACAATTCCTTTATTTTTTGGTTACGTATGAGATGTGACCGAAATCACGTGGTTCCCCCCTCAAGATGTTCCACAACACCAACTGCCACGATTGCATGTACATTCTCTGTTGAACCCACCCCTAATTTCCTTATAAAATAGTAAGGCAATCTACAAAGTGCACATTCTCTAGTTCTCTACCTAAGAAAAGTAAATATCATGACGCCACAACCAAAACATGTCCCCACCTCCATCCTTTAAATAAAATCCTCTCCCTCATTTATACGCAGTATTGGTCCTGAGAGACAGAGAGAGAGAGAGATCTAGTTCGTCTTTTTTCGATAATTGTGGATGGATTGAGGTGATTATAGGGAAATGGCGAAACTGTACGTGCAAACAGTACCTCCACCAGATCTGAATAAGAATACAGAGTGGTTTATGTATCCAGGCGTTTGGACCACATATATCCTCATCCTCTTCTTCTCATGGATCATCGTTTTGTCTCTCTTTGGTTGTTCCCCTGGCATGGCATGGACTATTGTCAATCTCTCTCATTTTCTTGTAAGCACCCCTCCCTTCTTTCTCTTTTACCTTTTTTTTTTTTTTTTTTAAAATTCCGATTTTATGTGTATCTCTATCATTTTCTTCTTCTTTTTTCTGGATTGTTGTTTGATTGTGTTTTTGCCACGTTCTCTGTTAAATTTAGGGATCCCCCGTTTGGGATCTGATGCGGATCTGTTTCTTTTCTGATTAGGGTTTCTTTGTTTTTTTTTTTTTGCCTTTTTTATTTGATGTTTGGTGCTGCTGATGATGATGGCTTGTTGGTTTGTTTGATCTAAATTCTGGATCGTTAGGGTTGCTTGATTTGTCGGATTTGTTTTTTTTAGGGTTTATTTGAGGACTGATCGCTAAGGAAGTTTGGTAAGGGTTAAATTTGTGAAGTTTGGGTTTTTAGTGTTTTTCTTTATTGTGTTTTTTTGCCACGGTCTCTGTTAAATTTATGGATCGGCCGTTTGGGATCGGATGTGGATCTGTTTTTTTTTTTTTTTTTCTGATTAGGGTTTCTTTATTTCCTTTTGGAAACTAAGGGGTTTTTGCAGTGTTTTTCTTGGGATGAATTTGAGTTTGGGCTCTAAGAAACCGTTTCTCGTTTAGGGTCTTGTCTCTGATCGGTAGTGGTGAATTACATCACTATTTTAAACTATTAATTTCTAAACTTTTAACATATCAATTATGTATGATGTGTAACTCGGCATGGTTTGATTTGTAAAAGAGGACTATGAAGTTTTCATTGGGTCTGTATCAACAGGCATCCGCACTCATGTTTTCTTACATATGGTTGGCAGTTTTTGTTCATACTCTGAAGCTACTATCTTGGCCATAGGTAATTGCCTTGGTGATCCCTAGAAACCTACACAGCTAGCTTAGGAGGTTGCCCAGCTAGCTCACGAGGAAAAACTGGACACTACACACCTCTGGGCAAATGGCTTTGACTACTTTGGGCTCTCTTATGAGACCTCAATGCTTTCAATACTTGGACACTGGACCTTTTGGTCTTCAATTCAATCGAATTTGTGTCATATTGTTAAGAGCACTCTGCGTCAATAGAACACACATGGTCTACAAAGGAGGAAAGATACTGAAACCTCCTTCTCTTTCCTTCCCACAAAGAATGGTCCTTGCATCTCACCTTTCTCATTAAATATTGTTCTCACTTATTGAAGAGTTGTATGCGATGTAGCTTTCTTTAATATATCATTTATCCTCCCTCACTTTCTCATGTGTGTACACCGGTTGCTTGCTCTAGATCTATTATAAGGGGTGGCACATGAGCATAATGGAGGACAAGGCATGAGCAGTGGTTTCTATTATTTTGCTGTTTTGTAAAACCTTCGCAAATGAGTTTATTGAGTTATTGATCTGTCAAAGAATAAATAAGTTCTTGGTTGGTTTGTTTGTGGGAATTTAGGGTTTATGCTTTTCTTGTTGCGTACTTTGAATGCCATTTTCTTATACAGAGCTCTTACTTGATTAGTATCATGTTAGTCTTTTATGTTTTTTATGATTTACTCATCTTGTGACAACTGGCTGAACTGGAGCTTTGACAATTGACCTTACCTTTTCCAATCTAGTTACTTGTTCTTCATCTTGTGGCCTTATGCTATAAATGCTTGTCATGTAATATGTTTAATTAATAGGCAAACATTTTTCGTTTCTTCTTTTTTTGGAGATTGGGTTTGCACTCTGTCCTTTCAATGCCTAGTATAGGGTCCTATATGGCCTGATTGAGGTCTATTATTCTATGACTCTTTCTTCAGGTCACCTATCACTTTTTCCATTGGAAGAAAGGAACTCCATTTGCTGAAGACCAAGGTATTTATAATGGTTTGACTTGGTGGGAGCAGATGGACAATGGCAAGCAGCTTACTCGAAATAGGAAGTTTTTGACCGTTGTACCTGTGGTGCTGTGAGTATACTTCTATCTCATATGTACTTTAATATGCTACTATCTCTTATGTAATTCTATATATTTAGGTATAACTATGTCCTTTTTCTTCTGGAGCTATCTCTTGAGCATTTACCATTTTGGAAGTTGGTTTACTGTTTATACCTTGATTTGTTCAATGTAAAACTATAATCTGCATAGCATGTGTCTTTTATACATGACATGTATATCTGACATGCATAAAAATGTACTAGTTCATTTTAAGATTTTGCTAAAACGTATGGTTATAGGTTTGATCCCATATCTTAGTTCAAACTTCACACATGCTTTCTGTCGCAACCAAGAGGGCATGAGTTCAATCCTAGCTTACCTTCAAAAAGGGTATTTTGAACATTCTGCGGCCATAGTATAGCTTTTTTGTCATTTTATGTGTACCTTAGGGAGTTATTTACTTGTCTCTTTAACTTACTTTTTGCTATTTATGTCATGGTTATGGTCCACGAATACTTTACAACAAGACTGGTCCTTTTGCCACTTTTTGTGTTATTGTTATGGTGCGCAGAAGTGTATGCAGTCCATGAAGACGTTAAAGCAAGGCGTTTCGCTATTTATGTCATGGTTTAAAATTTCAACCGAAATCCGAAATTTTGGATACCGGTGGGGACCGAAACCGAAAATTTCCGAAATTCCATTTTTCGCCCTTTACCAAATTTCGGACCGAAATTTCGGATTTCGGTAATTTCAGTCCGAAATTTCGGTTTAATGACATTATTTATTAAAAAAAAAAGTGTTACAAAATTTCAGCCGAAATTTCGGAATTTCGGTCCGGAATTTGGAACCAAATTACCAAATTTCGGACCAAAATTTCAGTTTTTGGTAGGGTCCGAACGGTTACCGAAACCGAAATTTTAAACCTTGGTTATGGTGCACGGATATGTAGACACTCCACGAATACTTTACAACAAGACAGGTCTTTTTTATAAAACAAGGCATTTCCTTCACAGGATGTCATTTTCTACTTTTTTTTTCTTTTATTTATCCATACGGGAAATGCATTTACAGCATGAGTGACATTTCTAATTATCGCTTAATTGATAATCCACATATTGGAGAAAAATTGTGGAAAAAGTCTCATAATCGAATTCTCAAAGTTTACGACAACATGTTTATAAATCAAATAGCAAACTTTTCTAAAAGGGAAGTTGTAAAATACTTAACAAGAGTGGGCATCCCAAGAAGGAAAATCTACTGTTGGATAATTTCAACAAAAAAAAAGGGTATCTGTAAACAGCTACTTTTCAAGGATTCTTTTGCATTGGTACGAGTTGTTGGAACATCGTAGAACCTTTTTGTGGGCACATGGGAAATTAAGCCAGGGTTTTAGATCTCGGAAATGGAAATGCTTTGGTTTTGGTTGAAAATTTGGATGGAAATCATGCAAAATCATAGAAACAAATTAAAGAGTATGCAAATGATAGAATTTTAGTGCAAATTAATAGGTGGATGGATGGTAGCCACCCTTCTCCTTTGAAATTCACACACATAATTGATGAGATTCGGGATAAGTGTTGGGTTTCTCTGTGTGTTTCCAGCATGGCAGGAGATCGTCCAACTCTGATGCGGCTTGTGTTGCCAGGACAGGAGTTACGAGGGCGATACTTGAGATTTTTTTATTTTCTTCCCCCTTGAGGACTCTTGCTCCTTGGGGCGATTCTATAGCATCTTTTACTTTGGTTTTTTCCTTCTTGTATCTCCCCTATTTTGACCTTGGTTGCGGGGCCTTATTTTTCTTCTTACTGTAATACATCTTGCCATTCAAAAAAGAAATGATAGAATTTTAAGATTAAACTTCAAGAAATGCTAGACTAAGCCCAAATGCACACTTATTAACTATCACATAAGCAAGGCAACCATTCATAATGGTTTAACAATGTTGAACACCTAGTCACATGCAGGCTCGCGCATGTTTGACATATGCTACATTTGACATATAATTTATAAATATTTTTACTTAATACATACATCACACTTCACATGCAACTCATGTGATATAATTATGTAACACGTACTGATATAATCTACCTCTAATTCATTTACAGTTTTGGTTTCACTATGTGTTTCATTGGGGATGAAAACAAAAATATTTTGGTCGTTTCGTATTGGTTTCAGTATAAATTTGAAACCATGGATTAAGGACCTAGCAAGGTATGACGAGGCCAAAGGGATAAAGAACTTCATGTTTATGTTCACCAAAAAGTAAGGGTAGGTCTGTAATGAATTTATGCCCATTTCTATTATCAGAGATTTTCTCAGGCAGCGAGAGATGTTGATAGTTGATCAATATGTGCCGCCTTTGGTGTGCACCTTTAGTTGGGCGGCGGTTAAAGGTCGTATCCAGACGATAGACTTTCTCAGGCAGCGAGAGATGTTGATAGTTGATCATTGCACACTATATATAGCTGCAGGGGAATCCGTAGATCACATATTCATCCATTGCAGAGTTGCCAAGGAAGTATGGAGCAGTATTCTCCAAAGGTTTGGGATTTCCTGAGTGTTCCCTTCCTCTATTAAAGAGATGATAGCAAGATGGTCGTTGGTGCCTTGGAGGTGGAAAGGGAAGATTTTATGGGATGTGTGTCTTCTTGCCATGATGTGTTCTTTTTGTTTTGTCTCTTCCTTCGACCTTTGGGAGGGTTGGAAGGAGATTTGTTTTAGTGTTGAGAGGCGGGATCTGATTGTTTAGGATTGGAAGCCTCCAACTGAGGGTATGTTGAAATTAAATTTCGATGGTTCTAGTATGATTAACCCAGGTCTAGCAGGTATAGGAGGAGTTCTTAGAAATTCAGAGGGGGGAGTTTTTGGGCATTTTCAGGGCCCATTGAGACCGCGGATGCTAGTGAAGCGGAGGTTCGAGCTGTGCACCAGGGGATAAAAAGCTTGGCAAGGGAGGCCCTAAATAGGGTTTTGGTTAGAGGGTGATTCTCTTAATACCATTAGGTGGCTTAGTGGTTCTCTTGTTCCCCCTTGGAGATTCACATCCTTATTTGACGAGATTCGGGATAAAATAGAAGGCTCGTCGATCAGTTTCTTGCATGTTCGAAGATCAGTTAATAGCGTTGCAGATCGCCTAGCTAGGGAAGGTGTAGACAAGCAAGGTTTGTGCTATTTGATTTCTTGCCCCCATGATTTTCTTTCTCTTTGTATTTTCTGTTATTTTCTATGTTCGTATTTATGTCTCTTGTACTTTTGGTGACTCACTTGGTCATCTTTTTGGAATGAAATTTGCCACCATTCAAAAAAAAAAACATCAGAGATTTTCTAACTTTGCTTTGGCCAGTTCCTAACGATGAAACCTTTGTGAACATTGATGCAGATAGTGTTCTCTATACTGAAATAGATTCGTTAATGCTCATGGACCAACCTGTTTCTTCTTCCTTCAAGATGTTTGGGCACCTTGCATATCAACTCATGAAGTTGGTATGTGGTCCAAAGGAAGCACTATTGTATTGTGAGATTTTGAATACCTTCTAATTTATTCTTTAAATTAACTAATTAGGTTCTATCTTGTTTATAGAAAAATTTCTGCGATGGTTATGGTATGCATGGATGATATTGTTGTGATGAGTGAGATTGTGGAGAATTTCAGATGCATAAGGGGATATCAGCAATCTAATTTCCGTGAAAAACGTAGGAGAGGTAGCCTTTTTTTGGTCTAGAATTGAGAAAATGGTGCCACATTTGCGTCTTAAGAACCATATGCCAAAGACATGGTTAAGAGGTTTGAGATTTGGTACTCTCTTTTAAACAAATTCACTTCGAGTTAGGTCGAAGAAAAGGAATTGAAGGATGTGAGCAGGTATCAAGTTTTTTTAAATGTAACCTATTGACAATTACATGATCAGATATATTACATTCCATTGGATTTGAAATGAGGAAGCTGTGTCGACACCGGGTTTGGGACTTGCAACTCTCTTATATGCACATTTCACATCGAGTTAGGATGAAGAAAAGGAATTGAATGACATGGGAAAGTATCAAGAAATATATGCATAGCCTATTGACATCACTAGATAGGATGCACTGCTTCCCTTTTGATAGTTTTTCGATTCCTTCATTGTGCAAGTGAGGAACTTTGTGTAGACAAGTGGTTGTATTTGAGCACCATAGTTACGGACCTCTGGTGAGTTATTTCTAAAATTTTCTTTAATGTTCTTGGTTAATCCATATGTCCTTCAACAAGAAATTGGAGATCTATGGTATATTGCTATTGGACATCGGTTTCCAAACCAACGAGGAGTGATATGGCTTGTGAAAAGCTCCAAGACCATGCAATTGCTGGAGATGGATTGGGATTCAGGAATGAAGCTAGACATCCATGGATTGCATCTGGATGAATTTTGGATTGGTTGAGTGGAGAAAATTTTGAACGCAAAGACTCAACTGACCAAAAGAAGGTGAAGTTTTTGGTGATCAAGCTCTCAGGACATGCATCAGCACGGTGGGATGATGTTCTATCCAACCACATTCATCCTAGAAAGGATAAAACCACTTTATGGGAGAAGATGAACTTCACTATTGGGGTCTCATAGAAGTAAAGATTTTACATATTCAGTTTTATAGTAAGGAGGTAGTTTCTGTAAACCTATGGCTGGATGTGCGACATAATTGGTCCCTCGCTTTCCAACTAGGCGGCTCAACCCCCAAACGCAGGAAGGGAATGTTAGATGAGGATCTTTTGTGCCTAAGAGTGAGTAATGCTTCTCAAAATTTGTGCTTCAAATACCACCAGCCCAAACATGAAGTTTTTGAATGTCCATAAAGAACAAATCGTCAACATCAAGTTGGCGGAATACAAAGGAGATGTGGAGCGCTATTATAAAGAAGAGTTGGAAACAGCAGATCAGTCTGCTAATGGAGGGCCCAAAAAGATGAAGATCTCTATGGAGACCAAATGGTTGATACTTTTGTACTTCATACTGTTTTGACGAGTATCCCAACTCCCGTTAGAGATGATAATTGGCTACATCGTGCCATTTTTAAGACCACACGTCATTTGGTAAATTTTGGCTCTTTTAGTAGACAGTGGAAGTAATGAAAATATGGTTGTTTTTGTGAGATGGTATAGATGTTGAAAGAACAGTCTAAACACCCTCAGTCATGCGATATTCAATTGTTTAAAAAAAAGAAGTGACAAATACTGGGTGTTGGTTTCATATTTTCAGCGTCGAGTGATATAAAGACAAATTGTGAGGTAATTTGGTTCTTACAAGCTTGTCATATTCTTCAATGTGGTTCTGAAAATGAAAATATAGTTTTTTGTGAGACGGTATAGATGTTGAAAGAACAGTCTAAAGACACTCGGTCATGCAATATTCAATTGTTTAAAAAAAAAAAGTGTCGATGAATCTGGGTGTTGGTTTCATATTTTCATTGGCGAGTGATATAGACGAATTGTGAGGCAATGTGGTTCTTAGAAGCTTGCCGTATTCTTCAATGTGGTTCTTAAAATCTTGCCATATTCTTCTCTTATTGTGGCTATTTGATTGGACTATGGTGTATGAGATGTACACAACCACTTATCTTTTGTTAAGGAAAATGTTAATGTTCTATTGCACCCCAGTTAGAGGCAGAGGCTGCCGGGGGGCTTAGGCCTTATCAGGGTAGCTCGTGTGATATTACTTCCTGATGATGATCCTATGTTGGAACTTGTAAGGATTGGGGTATCTGGAGAAGAAGTTGCATGCAAAACAAATGATTCAAAAACAAAAATCGGAGCTGATATGCATTTAGGAGACGAAGTTGGAAGAGATGAATAGATCAGTGATCAGGGAGATGGGCTGCAGAGTTAGCTAGGATTTTGTTGCTCTGGATATAGTGGGTTTGGCTTGAGGCATCTTAATCATTTGGGACAACTCGATGGTTGATTTAATAGATGTTGTCAGAGGAAGGTTCTCCTTATTGGTGGCAATTAAGGATTGCAGATGGATTGAACTGGACTTTTACAGGAGTGTATGGGCCTAATCAGACCACAGATCGTGTTTTTCTATGGGAGGAGCTAGATAGAGTCCGAAGGTTGTGGGATAACCCGTGGTGCATTAGCTGTAATTTTAATGCGACTAGATTCATTGAGAATAGGGCAAGTTGCAGCAGGAGTACCTCGAGTTTTTTAGGGTGTGTTTGGCAAGGCTTCTCATTCTTGCCCAATTAAATGGCAGAAATCGGAGATGAGAATCTTTTGAAGCGACTAACTGTAGATCTGAATAATCCTTATTTTAGTCGAAGAGAAGGGGAAACTTATGAAACGGGCGCATACCGGGTCGATAGCCAAACAAAATTTTATTAGTATTTTTCCTTTTCTCATTCCCCATAGCTAAAAAAGGGACAATCCTGTAATATAATGGTTGCTGAACACACCCTTAGTCTTTTCAGAATTCATTTCAAGAAATGAACTTGTTGATTTACTCTTGAGAGCAGCCTAATTTAGTTGGTCTAGAGGTGAAAGCAGGAGCAAACTAGATGGGTTTTTAATTTGTCTCAGATGATTTTCTCCAAATCCTGACGTTAGTCAAATTGCTCTACCTAAAACTACGCCGGATCACTGCCCCATCCTTTTGGACCCTTCGTTAGAGTCTTGGGCCCTGCTCCCTTCAGATTTGAGCTAGCTTGGCTGGAAACTTCTAAAATGGAGGAGAGTTAGCCAAGTAGTGGAATGAGGCTATATCGGTTGGATCTCTGCAGACATGGTCATTACTCAGAAATTGTGATATGTTAAAGCCAAGCTGAAGGGGTGGAGAAAGGAAAAATCTCGCTCCACATGTGAAAGAAAATATTTAGTGACCTAAAAAATTCAAGATATTTGTCAAGCGGAGGATCTTGGTGAGGCATGAATGGAAGACATTTTAGGGCTTGACCGTCTCAGGGGGGATTGGTTTGATAATCCAAGATGAAATTATTGGAGGCTAAGGTCCAGGTTCAAGTGGTTGAAAGAGCGGGATAAAACCTAGCTTACTTTCATGGAATTGCTAGCGCAAGAAGAGGAAACATGATTAATGCTCCTCAGATCAATGGTAGCTGATGTGAGGATAGGGAATCCATTATTAATGAGATTGCACAATCTATCAGGGCCTTTATTCATATGAGTGTGTGGTTTCTTAGGGTCGATTTTGATTCTATTGAAGAAGTTGATCGTATAACCCATGAAAAACCTTTTGATGAGGAGATCAGAGCCAACCTTTTCTATTCGACTAGGGATCGTACATCGGGTTCAGACAGATTCTGTCTTGAGTTCTTACAAACTTGCTGGGAGGTTGTGAAGAGGGATATGTGCGAATTCTTTAAAGAATTTCACGAGGGATTGGATTTAGATAGAAGCACGGGAGCAACGTTTGTTGTGCTGATCCCTAAGGTTAATGACATGTATAAAATTGGGGAGTTCGGACCGATAAGTGGTGGGATGCGTATATGAAGTATTGGCAAAAGTCCTTGGAGATAGATCAAAGAAGGTCATGCCGAAAGTCATCTCTTCTGGTGCAAACCCGGAGGCTCTCGACTTCTACAGGAATTTAAGAGCTCAATGAAACCAACTTTCATAATTCATAGTCATATCCATACTCGAAAAAAACAAGAAGCAAAAAATAAAGTGAATAACAGCAACTTTACATATTCATAAAATTTGCACTAAAGAGATCATGAATGAGAAACTTCTTATACTAAGTAAGAATGCATATAAGAACATAAATAGCATTAAAAGATGGAGATTTATGATTCAAACAATCACTTTTACTCATTGTTATATTGCTGTCTGTGAATAAAAATAAAGATCTAGGGTCCAAATATTGATAAAAAAAAGGTAAAAGGCTCAAAATAGGCTAGGGTAATTAACTAGGGATGTTCCTAAGGATTTCTAAAGGCTAAAATATGACTAATGGGGCTGAAAATATGTAAAAATCTCACCGAAAAGTTGCAGCAGTCCTTTCACTTGTAGTTTTTGCTAACAAAGAGGCCAAGAGGATGGTGGAAAAGCTCGTGGTCATGTCTCGAAGTTCCGGACAGCAGCTAGCCCCCAAATATAATATGAAAGAGAGATGTAAAAGAGAGAATATGAGAAAAGGAGATCTAGGAATAAGAGAGAGAGAATATAGATCAAGAGAGAAAGGTCGAAAGAGAGAAAAGATGCGAGGAGAGAGAGAGAGAGAGAGAGATGCGAGGGGAGTGAGGAGAGAAAGTGGAAGAGAGAGTAAACAGAGACAGAAAGTGGGCGAGGGAGAGGTTCAAGAGAGAGAGTGAGAGAAAGTATGCGAGAGAGAGAGAACAAAGGGAGATGTGAGGGAGGTATAGATAGAGGAGAAAGAGAAGGGAAGATGGGAAACTCACATGCCATGAGAGAGAGAGAGAGGGAGATGTGCAACTCATTTCTTTGTTCTTTTTCTTCAATTCATCAAAACTAGGGCATTTCCCCTCATAACTCTTATTTATATGTTGGCTTTGGTGGTCCCCCTTTCTTAATTCTAATTTCCAAGTGAAAAGACTGCCTTGTCCCTTGAAACAAAGAAACACAAATAAACTCATAAGGGCATAATGGGAAGAATAGGCTAAATAAAATGAATAAGGGGTGAATGGTGTGTGCAATGGTGGGCCCTAGATGATGTAGACATCCCCCCCCCGCCCAATCTAGGCATATCAGATAGACATAAAATGAGTCATAAACAAGTGCATGCATGGAAAAGAATGATCGAACGATGGGATCACATCAAGTTCCCCCTGCTAGGAAGAACTTGACTCTGTCGAATATATGTTTGCAACTCGCTGAAACAAGTCCTCACGGAGTCTGCGTAACTCAGGCCTGTCTATCCGGGTGCAATCTGTCAATGGACGGTCTCTCCAGCGAACAAAGTATCGTCGATGTGATCTGCGACGATTATCCGTCGTCCATGTGCTTGAGAAATTCCTGGATTGGCTTGAGAGCGTCGACAATTTCTTTGAATGGACAGAACTCCCTGAGGATAAGAGAGTTAAAATTTGTGACCATAAAACTGAAGGGTTTTGCCCTTGTTTGGTGGAAGCAAATACAAGCCAGTTGACGTGATCCAATCCGACCGTTGGATCATTCTTTTCCATTCATACACTTGTTTATTTTAGTTTATTGAGCCCCTTTAGTCATATTTTAGCCTTTAGAAATTCTTAGGAACATCCTTAGTTAATTACCCTAGCCTATTTTAAGCCTTTCACCATTTTTTTATCAATATTTGGCCTAGATCTTTATTTTTATTCGCGGACAGCAACATAACAGTGAATAAAAGTGATTGTTTGAACCTGAAATGCCCATCTTTTAATGCTATTTATCTTCTTATATGCATTCTTGCTTAGTGTGGGAAGTTTCTCATTCATGGGATCTCTTTAAAGCAACCTTTATGAATATGTAAGTTGTTATTATACACTTTATTGTTTGCTTGTTTTTTTTTTTTTTTCGGGTATGGATATGACTATATGAATTGTGGAAGTTGGTTCTATTGAGCTCTTAAAGTTTCTATAGAAGTCTGGTTTCATATAGAGTAGTTTGCAATGTCGATATGAAAAAGGATTATGACAAAATTGAATGGGATTGTCTTGATTATTTAATGGGGCAAATGGGTTTGGGGGCTCGATGGCGTGCCTTGATTAGAAGGTGCATATCTTCAGCATGGTTCTTCATCCTTGTGAATGCTTCGTGACCCTGTGTCTCCTTTCCTTTTCGTAGTAGTAGTAGAAACTCTTAGCAAAATGATAGAAAAAGAGAGAAGCTGTGGCCTCATTGAAGGATTTAATATCGGTCACCGGGGGGGGGGGGGGGTGGATGTTATTTACTTATAGTTTGTAGACAAATGTCTAAGAGTTTCTAAGGATTTAATATCGGTCACCGGGGGTGGATGCTAATCAGTAGTGGCAAGACAAATGTCTTATTTTTTGAAGTCCAGGCTAATTGATCGGTTACCTGGCCTTTTGGGTTGCTTTGTGGACCACTTCCCTACTATGTATTTGGGTCTTCCCCAGGGTGAAGGCCATCTAAAGAAGAGGGCTCGAGACACAGTAATGGAAAGCGTGGAAAGGAGATTATCGACTGGAAAAGGAAACCTTGTGTCAATGAGGGGAAAGAATCATTCTTGTCGAAGCCGTGCTTGGGAATATCCCATTTACCACCTCTCTTTGCTGACACGTCCCATTTCCATGATTAAGTGCATTGAGCAAATTCAAAGAAATTTTCTTTGGGGTGGCTTAGACAAGAAAAAGAAGATCCATCTTGTGTGTTGAGAAGATGTTTGCAGGCCTATCAAATCTGGAGGTCTATGAATCAGGAGTTTGAGACTTGCCAATACTTCTCTGGTAGGCAAGTGGTTGTGGAGGTTTGGGGAAGAAAGAGAATCTCTGGACCGAAGTCATAGAAATCAGGTATGGGGCTACATTGGGTAACTGGATATCAGATGGCAAATATAGAAGTTCTGCCTTGACCTTGAGTAGGGACATTTTGAAGACCAAAAGTTTGTCGAAGGTACGAGATTTAGAGTACATAAAGGACATAGATTCTTGATGGACCAGTGGTGTTCTGGGATTCCCCTTTAGGATCTGTTCCCTAAGCTGTTTGTCGCGATATCTAATAAGAAAATATTGGTTCAAGATTGTTTCGAAAGGGTTTAAGGCCGTATTTCTTTGAAGAAAAACTTCAGGAGATCTTATTCAAAAAAAAAAACTTCAGGAGATATTTCTTTGACAGGGAGGTCAACATAGTCACTCAACTTATCAAATGCTGGAAACTATCTCCATTAATAAAGCTAAAAGGGTTTGGATATGGAGCAAATTTGTCATTCAGTATAAAATCTTTCTTTAACCGCATTGCTTCTACTTTGCATATTTTTCACTTCGGAGTAGTATCCCGGTTCCTCTTAGAGTGAGTGCTTTTGGATGGGCTGCCTTTTAGGACAAGATCCTCACTGGGTCATCTATGTAATCGCAGATGTGGACCATAGACCAATGTTCTCTCTGTGTGAGGGATAGGGAATCTGCCGACCACTTGCTCCTTCTCTTTTCTTTTGCTAGGTAGGCATGTTGCCACAGTCTTGAAAATTTTGGGATGTCATGGGTTTTCCCTCACCACTTGGTTGATCTATTGGAAAGCTGGTCTCTAGTGCTCTGGCTTTCAAAAGGAAGCATTCTATAGAGAGCGGCGATGCTATCTACCATATGAATCCTTTGGAAGGAGAAGGATGCCAGGGGTTGTTAAAAAATCTCACAAGAGGCCCGATGCTAGGGGTTATTCAAAAGTTTCACCAGAGGCCTTCTACTCGTCCACACTGAGATTATTTCCTAGGTGAGTGTCCTCCATCCCTTCAAATTTCATATTACCTGTGATTTTAATAGGTGTTGGAAGGTGATTTGCTCAGTATCCGAAAGTGTGGAGTCCATTACACCTAGCCACCTAGGTGGGTATCGCTTGACCATCGTATGCTCAAGTTAAATTTTGACAGGTCAAGCCTTGGCGGTCCTGGGCCAGTAGGGGTGGGTGTCCTGCTCCAAGACGAAGAGGGAGAGACTAGAAGGGTTTTCTTGGGTCTCATTGGGGTCAAGGACTCTAACGAGGCTAAGGTTAGAGTAGTTCTCAGAAGCCTCTTGTATATAATGAGTAGGGTTAAAACATAACTATAATTCAGTATATACAACACCTCGAAGATTATCATTGTGACATATCTTTCGATCAAATCTCCAAGGGTGAGGGTGGGATCCTAAGTGTTTAGAAGAGAACAAAAAAGCAGGTTTAGCTTTGGGTGATCCAAAGCTAGTTGTTTCGCCTCCAGTAGGTGTGGCTCTAGGACCGCAGGGTCAATTTGACAAAATCAAGGCTTGGCGTCGAATCTCGTCTCAATCGAGATACGGAAAATCAAATACAAAAGCCAAGAAGATATTTGGTACCTTAATGAGCGGTATTTTTGGTCAATCAGTGAAAGATCTGAGCTCCCTAGCCTCTTTTTCAAAAGGTTGGTTGGAAGGCCTTTTCGGGTAAATGTTTTTCAGTAACGGTGGCCTTTTAGGATGGAAAGTAAATGGAATAAGCAAAATCGTAATCTCTTGGGAAACGTGCTCTTTTGGGAAGGAATAAGTAGAGGATTTTTGGAAGCGGTGGCTTTCTATGAAAGAAAGTAAATGGAATACGCAAAATCTAAATCTCTTGGGAACAATGTCTTTGGGAAGGAATAAGTACCTTTTCGATTTAAGTGACATATGCTCGTTGCTACCACTGATATTAATTGGGAGGTGGTAATTCTTGATATTCATACCTCGTTGCCTATAGGTATTAAGAAGATAAGCGATTATATCATAATTGCATTACTTGCTTCGCACGTTTCCGTTTTTGTGGGGTCTATTCATTGGTAGTTAAGACGGTTCTTCCTTTAAAAGGTAGTCTCCTGTGTCTCTTCAGGAAAAGGAAAGGAAACTACCTCTGTAGTTTAAAAATGGAGTCCAGCAGTGTTGCCATCTCGGAAGTTCAAACATTCAAGCGTAGAAGGTTGGAACCAGTGAACTGCTCATATTGGACTGAGATTTTAACTGAAGTTCAACTCTTAGGGTATGACGAATCCAAAGCCTCCCTTGAAGCTCCCACTCCAAGAGAGATTGTCAAACGTACCATTTAAAGACAATGGAATCAGTTCAAAGCAGACTCTCTGCAGAACGTGTGGAGCTCTTTCCCCTCACAGGCACTCGCAACATTAATGATATCTGCCTGCCGGTTTACAAGCTTCGCTTCTTCAAGAACAGTTTGGAGGACGAGAAAAGGGTGTGTTGTCTCAATTGGGAAGCAAACCGTCGACTTTGCATTCGGAAGTTAGAGAAACTAATTGCTATCAACTCGGACCCGATGGAAGAAGCCCCTATACCTGAGCTTGCCATCGTGTTCTTCCCTAAAGAAAATGAGTTGCAAGTCGGGATTGATTTTCTTCATTGCGAGTTAAGGAAGTGCTCTTAGGCTTGGGGGTGTCATTCTGATTAGTATAGACACAGTTTTTGGGGGAATTATCTAGTCTTGGGAGTTTTGGAAATTTATGAAGATTTAGAAACGGAAGCTCTTCTGAAGGGATTTTTGGATTATTGGTGGATTGTTTTGAGTCTCTTTTCATTTCTGGAGGTTGTTTCAAGATCTTCGAGAAGGCACAAGAAGGTTTCCTTAATTTGTGAAGGGTTATTTTCAATATCTTCGTTGAAGATCGCAAAGATGTTTTAGTTGTTTTAACATGGGTACTTGTAGGAATGATCTTCTAGGAAGATTATAGTTTTTGAATTTTTAGTATTTTGTTGTGTAGATGTACGAGGGAATGTAAAGGGGGATAGCCCTGGACCTTTTCTAGGGTTTTGAAGTTATCTCCTAGGACCTTATACGATGGTTCATGGGGGACTCCTAGTCCCTTTTTCATGTAATTCTCTTATGGTTATCAATATATTCTGTCAACTTTCAAAAAAAAATATAATGAGTAGGGTCACAGTTGGTTAAGTTGGATGGTTTAATGTCGGTAAGGATTATAAGTACTAAAGAAAACACCGTGATTGATTAGAACACCAAATTTTAGGGATTTCACATTTTTTTGGGGAAAAAATCCACATGAGTTTCATTTGATAGTTAAGGTGAGTTTTCAAGTTTTAAAGGCACTTTTTTAATACTCTCCTTTGACATTTTTTTAATACTCTCCTTTGGCATTATCAAAGGATAAAGCACTCTTTTATAAAAATTAATCACCTGAATAGGAAGTGTACTCTTAATATAGAAGAGACACATAGGAAGCGTGTGGGAAGTGCGCTTTCCCTAAATTTGGGAAGCAAGAAGAACTTAGCTTCCGAATCGAGCTTATAGAGGCCCTGTTTGGTTGCCAAAACTGTGGAAGAGGTCTTGGAAATTAGTGGAATATGGAACGCAGGACGTTGTCTAGTTGCCAAATTTTAGTGGAAACTCCATTTAACTTCTAGACATTATGGGAACATAATCATGAGCTTTTATCCTATGTGGCACCCTACTTTTTCAATTGTACCCTCCTCTCATCTCCCAAGCAAATTTCTCCAAAAAGTAGGTTTTTGGGTGGAAGAAAAGTAGAATTGTCTTGTCTTATTCTTTTTCTCTCATTCTCTCTCTCTCTTTTCCACTCTCTATTTTGATAATGGCACCCCTACATTTTCCACACATCTTCTACGCGCAACCAAACGCTACTACCGCTCTTCCCCTATTCTCCTTAGACAACTCTACACATCTTCCATGCTTGTCACCTCCTTTTTTACTACTTCCACTACTCTCCCAGCCAACCAAAGAGGGCCCCATAGGGAAGCGAGTTTCCCTTCATCTATGTGACATCATAATTTTCTTTAATGAGAATTATTGTTGCTATTCTATATGTTTAGTTGCGAGCCTTGGCGCAACGGTAAGGTTGCTCCATTGTGACCATGGTTTTAGATTTCGGTGGGGACCGAAACGAAAAGGCACTGAAAGAAATTTCGTTAATTTCAGGAATTTCATCAAAATTTCTATTAAAATAATAATTTTTTATTCCGTTAACTAATTTCGAACAAAATTGCCGAAATTTTGCCTGAAATTGCGAAATTCCAAAATGTCGGGATTCGGCTGAAATTTCGGTTTCAGATAACTCTGAAATTTTAGCCGAAACCGAAATTTAAAACCATGATTGTGACCTGGTGGTCACTGGGTCAAGTCACGGAAGGAAACAACCTCTCTGCAAAGCAGGGGTAAGGCTGCGTACATCTAGCCCTCCCCAGACCCCGCAATGGGGGAGCCTTGTGCACTGGGCCGCCCTTTTATACTATATGTTTAGTTGATACTACTTTTCCTATGTGCTAATATATTATTTAAGGGAAATGATATATCCTCCCCTTTTGATTACTTGACACCCAGCAGCAGTGTATCAATGAGTTCAGAGGGGCTGATGTACTTCACTTCAGAAGGATTCAATGGGGCTGATTGCCACGTACACTGCTGCTGGGTGTCCCAAGTAATCAAAAGGGGCGGATATATCACTTCCCATTGTGTAATAGTATATTTATATTGGTTGCTATACTATATGTTTAGTTACTAATACATTGTTATGGAGTTACCATTAAAAAATTATATTATTATGGAGAATACTAGTATCTTACGTGACATCAACATTACAAACTGTTATATACATTAGAAAACTCATATTAAGTCTCAGTTATGCTATCGACACACTGAATTATGAGAAATTCCACTTTTGAGATAAGCCCCCCCTAAGCTTTTAAGGACAGAGAGATGCAATTCACATTGCAATTGCACATATGTTTTCCTTTTTGAATGGTAGCCAATTTCATGAACGAAAGACCGAGATGGTCAAAATATAGAAAGCAAGCACAAAGCCAGCACAAGAAATAATGAGATTGCAATTGCAATTGCACGCATGTTGTTTTGAAAAAGATGCGTTGGTTGAAACCCCTGGTTTCGGAGTATTTGGATAAGGATTATTCAACTAAAATTTTGACAAGTGTGTTGGCAGCTGGCTAGGATGAGTTTAAGAAAATTTATGGATTATTCCATCAAAATTTTGACTAAAGTAGTTACCCGATGCACGTGGTTTACAGGTGATTGTGTGCATCCATAGGGATTAGTCCCGCCCTAAAATGGGGTGGGGACACACTGTCATGAAAAAAAATTTGACTAAAGTGTATTGGCAGCTGGCTAGGATGAATTTAAGAAAAATTTGAAGCAATCAAATTACTAAAAAAAATTGAAATACTTGTGGAAACAAAACGAGAGAATGCTAATAAGTGTAACTTATCATGTCATTATTCAGATTGTATGTTTGTTGGAGGATATAAATTAAGGAGAGCGGTTTTTCTAGTGGTGCAATGAGCTGGGCCTGAGCAGATTTTTGGTATAAAATACATTGGCGAGAGATCTGGTTACAATCCAAATGACATGCCTATATCCCCGCTGGTCCTGCCTGTTTACACCACTAATTTTCCCTTAACATTATTTTCCTGACATGGGTTAGAAAGTTTTACTAATTTTCTAACAATTGTATTTTCGAGTTAAAATTAAATACCAACATATAAATCGTATTAGAAATCTGAATTATGTGTGCCTGTAAAAAAGGAAAATTATAAATAGAATAACTCGGAAACTCGAGATAATTTTGTCCAGTAATATGTGGATTAGAAAAAGAAAAGAAAAACATCATCATCATTAGTTGAATTCAAGATAATAGCTTACAACCTACCAAGAGAAATGAATAATGGCTTACACAGTGTGTTGGTGTCTTTTGAAGGGTCTGTCACATTCTGATCATTTTACATATGATAAATTTTGTTTTTATGTGTTTCATCCTCACACAGCGTTATATATGATAAATTTTGTTTGTTATGTCTTTCATCTTTACCCATTATCACAAATGGAAGTTAGGGAAAAGGAAAGGAAAATAAATTGGAGAACTAGGGATAATTTTTGCATATAATATGACAAATATGCCTCCCTGAAATATGAAGTTATTGTTCACCTGATCAAGAGTAATGTCCATGCATTCAATTTCTCTTCCTTTGATGGGGTGTTTCTGTGCCTCTTTGGCAGGTACTTGATAGCCTCCCACACAACAGATTACCAGCATCCAATGCTTGCTCTTAACACACTTGCTGTGTTTGTGCTGGTGGTTGCAAAGTTCCCTAACATGCACAAGGTCCGAATTTTCGGAATCAATGCCGATCTGTGAATGGCAGTGAGAAAACACACTGTTTTCTCGACCCTTTTAGAAATGGTTCTCATGTACATAAGCCAGATCTGAGAACTAAAAGGGTACTTTTTTGTGGTAAATGAAAATTTACTTGAACTGTTGCACTACAAGTTATCTTTGTTAGATATAACAATACGTGTATTGGTTTTTACTTTGTACAGTTATCCTCAATTAACCCTTGTGGAGGATTTGTGCTGTTATTATCATCTTTGCCCAGATAGAATTACTATGACATATTATGTTCTCCCTTTTCTCATACATACATCTTTTAACTCTATAGATTGCTATTTATACATTAAAATACTTTGTGGGAATTGCTTATGCCCTGAACACTGATTGGGATGATACAGTTTCCGTTATAAAAGTATACAGAGAAGAGGTAGTTTCCACCCTGCAGATGGATTTCATGATTTCGGTAGTCTTATCTGGTGGGCTCCACTTTTGATGGGCCACAATCCAAAATTCTCCCTGATGAAATGATCCTATCCATCCAAATAGTGGTTTGAAAACAATTGATTAGATGGTTAGTATCATCTAATGGGGGGTATTTTTCAAATGGAACTGTTTATCCTGTACGGCATAGGCTGTTTTCCACCTTGTTCCATCTCAGTTAATTTGTGGACTAGGTTTCTGATGAGTCACTTGAATTCGACTCCTAATTGCTTTTCCATTGCAGCGCTATTGTGCTGTTGCAGTGAGGGATTTGATCTGGTCATAATAATTAAGCCAGATTGAACTTGTTTTGGGCCCTTTTTCTTGCGGATTCTAAGCCCAAAACTGATTGTTGAACTCAAAAGTAAACCCAATTTTTAGTCCCATAAACAGTTTTGGACTAAAAAAATCGATTCTCAATCTTCACAATCCATTACTTTTGAGTTCAGCTACCCAAATTCCTAATTGTACCAGTGCTTAAAAACATAAAGCGATTGTTCACATCTCTTCCTTTTATTTATTACCTAGATCAAACATTTTTATGAAACTTTATGGCACTATTTGCAGCGAATCAGAATTGTATTAAGTAATGGAATTGTAATATTAAGGCTTTCTTGACATGCTATTATAGTTAGGGAAACACTTCCAAAACTGAACTCCGTCCAGAAAATAGAGACGAATAGGGGTGTAAACGAGCCGAGCCGAGCTTGGCCAGGCTCGGCTCGGCTCGTTAAGCTCACAAGTGAGGCTCGGGCTCGGCTCGCGAGCCTTACCGAGCTCGGGTTATATTATGTTCACACCCCTCATCTTCCCTGGACAGCCCTACTAGTGTAATTTGACTACTTTTTTTACACTATGGGGGGTGGTCCTAGTAACAAATGGGGTTCCAAAAATGAAGTGACATA
The DNA here is from genome assembly GCF_043159265.1 of Tasmannia lanceolata. Classification (NCBI taxonomy): domain Eukaryota; kingdom Viridiplantae; phylum Streptophyta; class Magnoliopsida; order Canellales; family Winteraceae; genus Tasmannia; species Tasmannia lanceolata. The sequence goes on from NW_027518679.1 coordinate 49,330,778, forward strand.
TTTTGCTCCCCCCCCCCTTTCACTCCATGGACAACCATTTTAATGTATATATTAATATATAATATATATATTTAAATATATTAAATTCTTAACGAGCCTTAACGAGCCGAGCCGAGCCTGGCCTAACTTGGGCTCGGCTCGTTAAGGATTCGAGCCGAGCTCGAGCGAGCTTCCGAGCCCGAGCCAAAATTGACACCCTTAGAGACGAAAGTGAAAAGGGCTGATAATCTGGTCTTTTCAGAGTGTTTTTAGTGAAAAAACAGTGTCTGTCCAGGTGCCTTAGTGCACAATTCCGGGTTAAAAAAATATCTGATCAAACTATTTCAACAACAAACTGGTACAACTATCATGACATATTTGTTTGTCGCTATGAATAGCAAAAAAAACAATAATTAAAAAAAAAAAAAAATCTAATGTCAGATATGGACAAATCCCTCACTTAAATTTTGGAGTGATGGGCTTTTTGGTGACGATTTTTTTTTTCCTTTGCTGTTTGGCTGCAAAAAAGAGTGGAAGACGGCTGGGCTCTTGATGGAATATGAAATGCCGGACGATGTTTGGTTGTCAAATTTGAGCTCAAATTCTATTTGACCATCAGACATGGAGGAGACATCATTATTACACTTTTTCCTAGGTGGCAGAGATGTCCCCTCTAGTAAACTTTCAATGTAAAACTTCCTTTTTGGTGGATTTTTGTGAGAAGAAAAGTATAATTTGTTTGTCTTATATAATCATTGCCTTTTTCCTGTCTTTCTCCCTCCTTTACCTCTTCCACCGCCCATTTTGATAATGACACCCGGATATTTCCTCACCTCTTCTAGCAACCACACGCTTTACCGCCCTTCCCCTTTGACTACCGCTCTTCTCCCCTACTCAAGTCCACACAACTTCCATGCTTGTCACCTCCCTCTTTGACTACTTCTTCCACTAATATCCGAGCAACCAAGCATGGTTTTGACATAGGGTATCCCCACACCAGTTTAAGGCGGGACTAATCCCTATGGATGCAAACAATCACCCGTAAACCACGTGCATCTGGCAACTCCAACGGGACTCGAACTCGTGTCTATGAGGAGCAAACCCGCGCTAGCTGACGTGTCAACCCCGTCGAGGTTGCGACAATATATTTTCCGTCACTAAAACTAAATATATTGGTTTTCATTTTAAAAATAAAATCAATTAAGCAACGGATATTATCAGTTGCCATTGGGTAGTAAATAGCAACAGATCGGTAACCTTCACAAAGTCCATCGCTATGAATTCTGTCTTTTGGCAACAAATTTTGTAGGTTGCCAATGTGTGTATTCCTTGTAGTGGTAAAGACCATATCTATTCTACCCACAAAGATAATACTCCCCTCCTTGTACATCTTGATAAGGTATTTTGTAGGATAAAATACAAAGTAAACATTGTTGTTGGCAAAGAATTAACGCACAGAAAGTCCCTAATGCAAAGATAAGCTACAATTTTGCACTTCTAAATGTGTTTTTATTGGCTACAGTATTAATCACCAGATGTATTGACGTCTTCACCTTCCGATGGGTCAAATTTATATTGCACGACATGTTGTTTTTAATGAAAATGATAAGCTCTTCTGCCCACCTTCGGTCACCTCCTTCCCTATTTCGGTCCCCTAGGTTACTCCTTAGTCGTGTCTCCCTTCATCCTCAAACCCTACACATACCATTCCTTGCACTTGTGGCCACCTTGGATCTTGAAATTGAACCCTCGTGCTTTACACAAGCTCCCAAATCACCTACATGGTGTGCTACCATGGCTGATGAGTATAATGCTTTATTCCGTAATGGTACTTGGGAACTTATTCCAGTGAACCCCTTGAAAAATTATGGTTGCTATAAATGGGTACATCGGATCAAATGGAGGGTTGATGGTTTTCATCTGCAAGAAAGGAATGACTTGTTGTCTACTTAAGGGGTTGAAATGTCTATAAATAGGGGTTGGTGGAAGAGTTTTACTTAAGTTTAAAAATGTAAAATTTGGAGAGTTGGGGTTTGGAGAGATTTTGGAGGTGTTGCAAGGGAGAAGAAGGAGGTTACATCCATTAGAGATTTGCACCGTTATGAATTGATGTGCATTTCCTCTTCGAATCGTCTGTCCGTCTTGTGTGCAAGAGCCGGCTCCTTCAAAGTTAGTAAATCTGAAAAAGTGCAAGATCACTTGAAGAGATGTAACTTTCCATTTTCTATCTTGGAAATTCTATCCTTCCTCTAAATTATCTTTCTTTACCATCCTTAAATCATATGAATTTCTATTTAAATCTTTAATTTCCATTCATAGATCTCGTTTTCCATTTGTAGTTTGTTGAGAAATAAAATTTCAAATCTGTTTTGAAAATCAATCCCTAAATTCTAACAAAATTCAGTCAACTTTTCATTATCCTGCACATTTTCCTGTAAATTTCAAATCCGAGCTCGAATTTCCAGATCTAGATTACACCTAAAACCTTTTCTGCATACTTTAGCTCATCTCTCCACGTCATTGATTTTCAAGCCATCTCTCTATCTATCTGCTCTCTTAGGAAAGATCCTCCTTCTTTGGAAAGGAATTGCAGTTGAGGTAAGTAACCTAACCCTGTGCCGGTGTTTTATTAAATCCTTGATATTTTTACGTGTTTATTTAAGATAAACTAAAAGTATATGAAATCAAAATTTTGAGATACAAATTATTTTAAACATGTTATTATAGCTATAAATATTTCTTTAAAAATTTAAATGAATCATTTTTAAACATGTTATTATTCTTGTAAATAGCTTTGGAAAAGTAAATGAATTATTATATACATTATTGTAAATGTAAATATTTCTTTGATAATTTAAACGAATTACTTTAAACATATATTATCCACGTGAATATTCTTGGCTGCACACAAACAGGATCGATCCTGCCTCCAAACACGCATTGGGGTGGCCTATCTCGGTCACTGCAGTAGTTGACCCTAAGCAACCGGAATGGCTGCGATGATTGGATCACACACTGAACGGATAACTTCACGGAATAACCTGTGGACAAGGATTTGGATAAGGTTATCCTGTCAGAAAGGAGCTTTGGATATGTCCTTAAACCTAGGGGGTCGTTTTAGTCTATGGGCGTGCCTTATGGCTTTGGTCAATCTAACCGTAGTTCCCAGTTAGTGATTCCCAGCGGATAGTCTTCGGTCATCGAGTAAACCCATGGGATCAATAGCGATGCCAAACAAGGAATCCTCCACCTCATTTACATTTTCGATCTCAGCTAGGTCCTTTAAATAATGATTGGCCAGTCGGTTTAATAAATAGTTTATCAAAGTTTTTTGAAAGGCATTGATTGTTTCAAAAGGAATTTGCAAATGCATTTGCGGGCTCAAGTTGATAGATATATCGAAAGGTATATCATTGAGTGGGCCCAGGGGGTAATTGATGTCCACCTCCTGTAGGACTCAACTCGGTAAATGTAGGATTGGAGGAATGATATGCTATTAGATCTGTTTAGGGTATTTTGATCTGGTGCTCTTCTTCAGAGTAATGTCCTGGTGGGGTTCACTTGTCTAATGCGGTCGTAGTGGAATTCCATTGTGTGTGATTGCAGTGGGGCCCAGACAGCCCTACAGGAATGACCATTGGATCCTGCGACGATCCCACTCATAATTCGCTAGACCCTTTTGGATTTTTGGACAATCCGGGTTTCGGATTTGTTCATTTGCGTGGTATGAATTGGATCCACTGTATATGATACAGGGAGAAGGTGCACCATACATAGGGTGCATACACATGCTTTAAAGAGGAGATACACCATATTATGGTTTGTATATATTTTAATTAGGGTGTGATACACCATATAATGGTGTGTACATATTTGATTCTCATTGGATGAGAGTTATGTGAAATCCTATTGGCTAATACAAGCTTAATTCCTATTGGTGGGAATTGTCTAATTTCCTATTGGTGGAAATTTGAAAAGTGAGAAAGAGTTTGAATTGGAAAAGTGTTTCCTATTCGGTGTGACACACATGGAATTTGGAAGCTACCATATGGAGAAAAAACATTTTTGCTTATGAAAGTGCGTTAGAAACAAAAGAGTTTGTTTTGTGCCAGGTTTCAAAACCAATTGGGTTTCCTCGGCTTTCCTCCAAGGAAACGAATTTTGCATGGATTTCTATATAAAGACAAGAGGACTGGATGAATCTGAGCACTGCACACATTGACCATAGAATGGATTGTTGATCTTGAAATGATTATTTAATTGCGATGCGTATATTGAACAATTAAATTATATAATTGAATGGTATTTTAAGACATGAAATTTTTTTGTTTATAAAGGATTATTTTTCTAAATGTTTAGAACCTTTTACCTATTTATTTGTATATATGTTTGATCCCACTGATCTAAGTGCCGATTACTTGCTAAGCTGTCGAGCTCACTCTTTACATTTATTTTTCAGATAGCGAGGAGTGATTCTAGATTGCATAGTGAAGAACTCGAGAATGTAAGGAGTAGATGATTTATGGACTGAGATTCCTATCAATTTGCCTACTTGATACTAAGTATTTTACCAATGCACTGTTATTAGATTTACGATTTGGTGTTATGTGGACAATTAAAATAGAAAAATGATGTCATCACAACAATGTTTTATAATTGTACAAACTCAACTTGTCTTTTTAATTGGTTTGTGAAAGCTTTTTGCGAACTGTAATAACCTTTGAAGGCTTTTTAAACAATAAAAGACGAGAAAGGTTAGTGGAAATAACAAGACATGGTTGTGCTGATATCATTTCCCATAAAATATGTTGGATTTATTTATTTATTTTTGGAAATTTTAGATTGCTCTATGGTGATGGTCAATTAAGGAATACTTTAGAGATTATCTATGGTGTATATGTGAAAATCGTAATCAAGTTGAATCTTATAATGTATGTCCATTTTGACCTCTACAAATGGATGAGTTAGGATGATCCTATGGAGCTGATTTTTGGTACACACCCCATCTATGTAAGGGCCTTTCAAATGAATGCTTTGGATCATCCTAACAAAGTAGGCCCCAATGTGATTGGGCGCTTAAGCTCACCAACACTTTCCTCATATATATATATATATATATATATATATATATATATATATATATATATATATAGAGAGAGAGAGAGAGAGAGAGAAGAGCAGCTACTCCCTAGAGTAGATAACTTATCTACTCCCTGGCTTAAAATAACAGTTGAGGCCACATTGTCTGGGTCATCCAAAGCATTCATTTGATGGGCCCTTACATAGATAGGGTGTGCCCAAAAAATCAGCTCGATAGGATCATCCTAACCTTATGAACTGTGGAGGCAAAAACGAGCGTGTATAAACCTGCACAAATCTATCCATTTTTTGCCTCCACATGTCATAGGGTTAGGATGATCCTATCGAGCTGATTTTTTGGGCACACCCTATCTATGTGAGGGCCCATCAAATGAATGCTTTGGATCACCCAAACAATGTGGCCCCAACTGTTATTTTAAGCTAGGGAGTAGATAAGTTATCTACTCCAGGGAGTACCTACTCTTTTATATGGGATTTAACCCGATGGGTATGGACCGTTGTCACACGCTTAGTATGTTCACAGGTTGGGGGTGGCAATCTGAACAATCATGTAGTCTCCCAAACAATTGAGATTGCATTGTGGAATGAAAACAAAATACCATGATATCAACAATCATAATTTTGAATTGGTGACAGGATAAGAAGATGATGAAGGAAAACCTTTCCTAGAATGATAATAATCTAAAAGATAGAGTTGAAAGGGTGGACAGTAGATGGTGCCTAAAGTTTCCAAGACAATGGCTAGCTTGATCGCGAGATTTATGCAAGCCATTACTTTGATTTCTTATTGAAGAACCATAAATGCGGCATTTAATAGAAGATAAGGAAAGGTAAGGAGATAATTAACATAACTATTCTAATCATAATTAAATCTTTAAACAGACCTTTAATTATTGCAAATATTCTAATCTTCTTGATATTTTCTCCTTCACAGAACTATCCTAATAGATAAAATGTAGTTACCTCGGTTTAAAACATTTTAAGGCATCCAGTGTAAAATGAAAAAGAAAGAAATGAAAGATGCAAATCGGTGCCGACTTATTTTAAGCATATAAACTAACCAGGAAACACACAAAAGGATGAGAAAGAAGAGAATAAAATAAATGGAGGATCTATATTTGGATCAGCTAGTATCGAAAGTTATTCCTCAGCCCTCATGCCGAGGAGAATGTTTTTGTGGGGCCTCCCTCTGCCAAAGAGAGTAAATTTTGCCAGTTATAAAAGGGAAAGATGGTTTGAACTTTGAAAGCAATGATACATCATACATGGAAATGGAATTAATGGAGGGGTGGATATAGAAATCATTAGGTAAGCTTTTGGTTGAGGCAGGTGATCTGGTTTTGAACACAGCTTTGTTTTTGAATCTTTTGGCTCTCAACTCATGAAAAGTTAAAGCATGAGGGTGAGAAGAAGAGATACACTTTTTATTATAATAATGTCTACATTAACTCTTCAAAAGTGTCCTAAACATTATGTCATGTGAAGAACCTCTGAGTGGTGGTTCTTACCTAGTTAGTCTTCATGAAGGTGCTTTAATGGCTGGAAGAATCTTCTTGATGGAGCCAATGAGACCTGACATTTCAGTCCTGCCTGCAAAAAAAATAAGCTGAAAAGAATTCAAGCCATCTTTACAGCCCACTTCAAAGAAAGAATGCCAGCCAAACCCACTCAATCCCTTGTTTGTTTAATCGAAATAAAGAAGAAATAAACAGGTCTATTGCCCATACAAACTTTCACATTCGACAAGCTCTTGCTACAACTTGACATTATTTCCAAACCCACCAAATTAAACAGATAACACTTGGGTGCATGACTTGTCTTCTTTTTGGAGATAGAAATTCATGAATTAGGCCATGGTGCAGCACTAGAAATAGGCTTCTTCTCAATGTCGCCCTTGCAAAAATCTGGGCTTAGTTGACCTATTTTCTTCACTCTTAAAGCTAAAATCCAGTTACCCATTACACACTTTTGAAGCCAACCTAAAATAAGCTTCAATTGTTCACAATAATGCAAAAGAAAAAAAAAAAGGAAATGGAAAAACTCCATGTATACTATTTGTTAGTTCTGAACAAGTCCAAACAAATCAGCCACCATGAGAGTTTCTACCATGACCCTCCACCTAACATCCCATTCCAATACCCAGATGAATCTCCTTGTGCTCTATTCTGCTCAAAATCAGTGTTTGAGACAGGCTTCAAATCCTCAAAAGGAAACAAAGGTCTTGCACCAGCTTCTTGAACCCCTTGAATATTTCCATAAACACCACCAAGCCCCTCCATTGGAAAATTAAGTGAAGGTCTAAATTCATTCAAACCAAACCCAGATGGGTACCCCAAATTCGGATCCGGTATCGGCATCGGCATGAAAGAATTCAAACCCCTTGAAGCAATTCCACTCCTCAGCAGCTCCAGAGCCGAATGAGAAGAACAAGTTGAAATAGGGTGGTTGTTGTTGTTTTCTATGTTGGGCAATTCAACAAATCCAGACATATGTTGGTAATCTTGGGTGGTTTGGAATGCTAGATTGAGGTCTTGCCCTTGATGGATTTTAGGGTTTTGAGAAGTAGAATGTGAGGAGTTTTGAGGGGTGTGATCAGGCAACTTTTTTGAAGAAGATCTTTTGTTCTTCCTTGAACCTCCTCCAACTGGCACATTCCTTAGAGATCCTCCCTCAGTCCAATACCTTCTACAAGTCTTACAAAAGTATCTTGGCTGAGTAAGACTATAGTTGTTGTAGTAACAAAATTTGGTGTTGGTAGAATTGCACCTAGGGCAGTTCAAAACCTTCTCTTTCTGAGGCCTTGTTCTCCTCTCCATCTCTTCCATAGGTTTCACAAGTCCAATTTCCTGAAAACCAAAATAACAAACATAGAAAAAGAAAAACACAACAACACACAAACACATAGAACCTTATTAAACTTCAAAACAGGATGATCAGTCTCACTAAGCTTACACCCATCATATAAATAACGAAAAAGCAAACAAACAGATAAGCAAAATAAAGCAGCTTCTTTACAGTTCCATGACCACACAACCAAAAACAGATAATATCGACAACAACTAAACCTCTTTGTTGCCTTTATCAAAAGGCAAAAAATAATGGAAAAAAGTAAATAGCTTTTGAGATCAAAGGAATTCCATGACGATATAAGCAAAAGCAAAGGTAGGGAGAGCACTAATTTGAAGATCTAAGAGCACCCATGTCAAGAAATCCACAAAAACTTCATAGAACCTCAAGACCCATAAAAAATTTCTTAAAATTTCCTCAATATTCCTAAAATCAACCGAATTTCACTGCTCAAAAAACCACGAAACAGATCTTATGCATACACAATTACCTGTGGCCATTGAGTAGTATCCATGCAAGCTAGTGATGATCTGCCTCAAGACTATCAATTCCTTAGGTTGGATTCTCTTCTTAAGCAAGGAATGTTTGAAATGGTTTTGAATGAGTTTTTATTGGGTTCACATATGATAGTATGCGAGAGAGAGAGAGAGAGAGAGAGAGAGAGATGGTGGGGTTCTTTATCAATGTATTTTAGCAATATTATTGTGGTAATATTTTTCTTAATGTGGGTATTTTTTTAATATTTAATAATATTTTTTTAATTTTTTAGGCTATTGTTTTACGTGGTGGAGCGTCTTTTATGACCATGGAGTGGGGAAGGGTAGGATTCTTCTTCTCCTTCTAGGGCTTGCGTTGGTGGATTGCAGAATTCGAGTCCATCTCCAAAGAACCAAATTATGTAAGGAGTGCTGTATGGGTCCCATTAAAGACGCTGACTATACGCTGAATGTCCAAAATCAAACCTAGATAGCGCCCAAAACCGACAAAAGCAGCTGTAGAGCCCACTTAGTGCGCAGGAATAATGGAGAGAAATTAGGTTTTTTTTCCCAGTCATTCCTTCCCTTCATTTCTAGTTCTAGAGGGCGAGCTTTGGGGGCAATGGTAAGGTTGCTCCATTGTCACTTGGTGGTTACAGTTTGAGTCACAGAAGCAGGGTTAAGGTTGCGCACATCTAGCCCTCCCTAGACCCCGCAATGGCGGGAGCTTCGTGCACTGAGCCGCCTTTTTTTTTTCCTTCCCTTCATTTCTAAACGGCTAAGTTTCCGTGCATACCACTGGACTTATTTCCCAAGGAATGCGTTTAAGACACATTTAGGGCATGTTTGGCAACCATGAATTTATTTTCATGATAAACTAGTGCCTCTAAGGGCACGTTTGGCTGCATGGTTTTTTTTTTTTTTTTTTCCTGATTTACCAGAGGTCTCCAAGTGGAGATGAGGGTGAAGTGGCTAAAAATAAGGAACAAAAAGCAGGAAACTAGTGTCTCCAGTGATAAAAATCAAGAAGCAGTCGATCGGATTTTGAGTAGAGTGTTTTATTTCCTAATATTTTGCTCATTCTCATCACCGGAGACACTAGTTTCCTATTTTTTGTTTCCTGACTTTTAGCCAATTCACCCTCATCTCCACTTGGAGACCACCGATTTATCATGAAAAAAAAAAAACATAGTAGCCAAACATGCCCTAAGGCCATATCTAGCTGCCATAATTTTTTTTTCATGATAAATAGGTGTATCCAAGTGGTGAGACAGGGGTAGGACATTTGGAGAAGGAGAGAGATTTGAAAGGGCACAATTGCGATGAGCCTGAAAAGTGGCTAAAATCGGGAAACTGTCGTTCCAATTCTGAGTACAGTTTTTCTTTCCTTATTTTTTGCCGCTCTTTATCACCGGAGACACTAGTTTCCTGTTTTTTGTTTCTTGATTTTTAGCCACTTCATCCTCATCTCCACTTAGAGACACTGATTTGTCAAGAAAAAAAAAAATTCATGGTAGCCAAGGCACATTTGGCTACTATGAAATTTTTTTGTCATAATAAACTAGTGTCTCCAAGTGGTGAGAGAGGCGTAGGGCAGGTGAAGTGGCTAAAAATGGTAAACAAAAATATGGAAACTAGCATCTCCAAGTGGTGAGCAAGTGCCTGAATATTAGAAAACAAAGAACTCTACTCAAAATTGGATAGACTTTTTCCTGATTTTTAGCCACTTCTCACCCTCATCTCGACCATGCCCTCTCAAATCTCTTGCCTTCTCCCACCCACCGGGGGGGGGGGGGGGAGAGGATGGGATATTTCCTTTCCTTTCCCACAAAATGGAAAGCAAGTGAACACACCCTACAGGATTTGGGTACGTAAAAATATGGGAAAGGGGGTGGAAACATCTTTTCCCATATTGTTGTATAGAAAATGGATTTGAAGTTAAATGTGATTACTTACAATAGTTTTAGAAATGATATAGTTAATGGCTTCCAAAAAAACGATCAAGTGTGAAAAACGTTTCGGATTTCTTGGTAGTGGGCTTGCTATTCTGATAATATTTTACCATTTCGAATGGAAAACGTTTCAATTTGCAAGAAATGTTGAATTTTTGGCTGCTACACACGATGACTGAGATGGGAGGTCAGAGCAAAAGGTTTATTTTCAATTTCCAAATGAATAACAGCAAGACAAATGTATGTGAAAACATTAGCTTTTGGATTCGACTGATACGTAAAATAATAGAGAAAACAAACAAGCACACGTATTGAGAACACAGGATATTTACGTGGTTAGTGCCTTTTGTGATTATATCCCACATAGGAAAGCAATAAATAAAGCTTCCACTGTGCGATGATTATATAGTATGAGAAATATGGGGTTGAGCCTCTAGCTAGCTGGCTAATTAAGGCTTTGTGCTTTGACTATGAGGTTGGAGGTTCAACCCACGCTTCCCTAATTAACAAAAAAGATATAGTATGAGAAATTATATGGTGCCCGAGCGGGAATGCTTGAGCATGCCACCCTTTATATTTGATCCAATAGCAGTATCTTAAAAAATGTGCCGGTTGCAAGGGCTGCCTTCATTCTAGCATTCCTCTATGAAAATACTCTTATTTTGTGTTTGCTCATAATCTCCACTGATTAATTAAGATTATAAGCAAAAGGGCGTAGAGGAGCATGTGTGTGTGTAGAATAAATTTGAGACATAAATATCTAACTTTTTAAATATTTATATTTCTTCCACCCTCATAAATATTGTTTAATTTAGAAGGCGTTCTGATGCAAATTATCACAAAGAAATATTGTTCTAAACACTGTGCTACATGCTTATATGGGGTACCCCCAAGAAAAATGGTAATTAGCGGCATTCTCTTACCAACATTCCTAAAAAGCGACCCTAATATTCTATATGCAACGACGTTAAAGTAGTAGAACATCGGTCCAACTTGGGTTGGAATAAATTAGTTTAGATTTCAGACATTTGCTTTCTTAGGTTTTTTTATTTTTTGGGTAGGATTCTTAGAGATAAGGGCCTGTTATTTAGATTAGCTAGGGTATGAGTTTTAGAGGGAATGGTAAGTGGCAAGGTTTTTTCTGTTGGAAAACACTTTGAAAATGGGATTCCGTTTTGGAAATAAAAACCAGCGCGATGTAATCGTTGATCTGACTTTTTCAAGACGTATTTATTGCTTTTATGGGATTTGAGCTCTCTTCCTTTGTCGTTTAGTGGACGTGGCTATAATAAATGGTGCCCCCCTTTTTTCCCCAAAACGGAATCCCGTTTTCGTTTTCGTAGTAGTGCTCTTTTCTATTTAAGATGTAAACAATTTTTTGCTAATGAAATGAATAATTTTATCCTGGAAATTGTGTTTTTGCACAAGGAGGACTTGCCCTTCCCTCGAAGTGGGTCAAGAGGCCGATCTTCCCACCAAGAAGATCAATCTAGTAACGAATCAGATCGGTTCATAACACGCTCTGAGAGAGATAGAACAGTTGTAAGTTGTAGACAATATAGCTCAGGAAATTCTGAAAGCAAGTCAACGAGAAAGCAAGAGATGTCTACTTCTATTTGCCGGTCTATATCGCCTACATATATGTCATCCAGGGAAGAACAAAGAAAAACAACATAAATAGAAGTCTATATCTAGCTGCATATTGTTTGAAGTCATTGCCCATCACATCACATGTAAATGAAGGTCAAGGCCATATGAAGTTATACGTTTATCTTTGCTTTATATTGAAGCTTACAATTCTTGCAATCCCCACTCTTGCTATAATACCAATTAGGAAGTTTACAGAACGCCTATCTTTTTCAGCTAGCCTATCGTCTTCCCAAGTCTGATACGTGTACTACTAAATGAGGAAGGATCCGGTGGAATCATACACCGAACTTTCGGTGTGATTGACATGGACGGTTCACATGTGAGGACCCAACACTAGATTAGCCAACAATATATCTAATAAGTGGCGGTCCCCATATTTGACAGCTATCAGATAGAAGATCACATGGTCTTTGTTAGTATTTGATTACACCAAAGGATTGGCATAAATGAGTATTTGGGATCATTAGTGGTACTAAATATATGTGGTATTATGTGGTACCCGGCTTCTAATTACCCACTCCAACACACTGACCGAATAAAAACTCCTAGGGCCTCGTTTCTTTTGAATTTTGAGAACTGTTTGTAACTCCAGAACTGATTATTGGACTGAAATTTACATTTAGACCTTGGTCGACACAAATTTCTCGAAATCGAATTTCAGAGAAAATTATAAAGAAATTGTAATTAATAAAAGTGGTACAACTTTTTGAATTCTTTGATTAATGATCAATGTGGTGAAGACGAGTGTTTTCGCAATTATCTCTGGGTTTCGTGCTTTATTGGCTGTGAAGGTATGTGAATTTTCTTCGATGAAGGACCTTGTGTGCTAGCTTGATTTTATTGGCATAATTCTTCAAGTACTTGATTGTTTTTTTTAATGGAAAGCTCTTCTTTTCTTGCGGTAGCTTTTTCTCTAGATTTTTTGTAATCTTTTCTTCCTTTCTCTGCTTCTTTCTTCTTCTCTATCCTCCTCCCTTTTTTATATCTTTTATTTGCCTCCTCTCTTCTTCTTTTTTTCTAATTATTTCTTTTAGAAAGAGAAGAAAAATGCCTTTATAATCTCCTTCCTCATGTAATAACTACCCCAATCACATTGCATAAGTGGTCGTGGGTCCCACTACCTTCTTTCAGTTTGATGGTGGTGAGTTGTATGTGAATTGGTAGCCTTTTGGCTACCTCTTGATGGGCCTCCTATTTGAGCCCAAGTGAGACATCTACATTTTAAGTCCCTTTTATAGGATTAGGCCCACTTACATAATTGAGGGGTAATTTTATAATTTAATGCAGTTGATTTTTTCGATGTCCACAACCCCGTTTGTTTTAGATTTTGAAAATTAATTGTCCTAAACTGTTTATTGGAGCCAAAATTAAACGTAAATTTGAGTCCAATAACCAGTTTTAGATTCTGAGAACTAATTGTGCATCCAAATCTGATTATTGGACTCAAAATTAAATGTAAATATGAGTCTGATAATCAATTTTGGACTCACAATATTTCTCAAAATCCAAAACTCCAAAACAAATGAGACCTTAATGTTGAGTCAAATAATTAATTTTGGACAAACAACCACTTGTCAAAATCCGGAAAAAATAGGCCTTAAAATTCCTTCAAAATCAATTTCTCAATTTCACTACTCAAGTCAAAATAAAAAGGAAAACACTTCAGAAAACGGGATTCCATGTGGAAAATAAAAAAGGAAGTGACATGACCGTTGATTTGACCCTTCAAGATGTAATTTATTGCTTTATGTTGATGCCCATTTCTTTAACACGCTCGTTTTAAAAAGCTTCGGACTGCCACCTAATGTCGCCACGTATATACCGGGGATGCGTTTCCGTAAATTTAATGGAGCTTTTTTTTTGGGTGATGATGAATTCGCACCCCTGGTAGGATAATTCGCACTCCTTTACAGTCAAAAAGTGTTAAACTCTGCCCCATCCTCCTTTCCATCGGTGCGAATTATCCTACAAGGGGTGCGAATTCACCATCGCCCTTTCTAATTAATAAATATCTGACGGTTCTAAGAAGAGGTGCTCGAATTCGACTCGGAGCCGAGCCAACTGACCGACATTCGCGACTAAGGAAAAAAGTAGAAGCCGGAGAAGATTGGCGGCCCGTAGCAGCCGTCAGATCAGTGCCTGGTAGGGGCCCATCAGAGGAGGTCTGGCTTTTAACACGTGTCCCTGATGTGAACGCCACAATTTTTGGGTTGCAAGAGAATAGCTGGCGGTCGCGGGCCCCGCTTGCGCGTGCGTTTCCTACCCAACCAAGTAAAGAACCCGTGGTACGTGTGAGCTGACGTCGTCGATAGCTTTTCCGACGTGGACTATGTGCAGGTGGGTGGATTACACGTCAGCAAATAAGTCTCTCACTCTATATTTGAATGAATTTATATGGACAGCCGTGCGTGCAGTGCAGCCCGTAATACAGTGTTAGGTGATCTAAACCATTCATTTGATGGCCCTGATATAGATAAGGCTGTGCCCAGAAAATCTTCTCCATTGGATCGTCCTAACCCTCTGATCCGTCAAAGTTTTTATATTGTGCCTTCCTTTTTAAACCTCCACGAATCCTAGGGTTAGGATCATCCTATAGAGAAGATTTTCTGCAAGGCCCAACTGTATTTTGGGGCTGAACGTGGTCATCCACCATATAATTTCTCATGTATTTGATGGGGGTGTAACGCTCCTTCGTAAAAGACACATATTGGGCTCCACTTCTCCTCCCTCGGTACCACTTTGATCGGATGATCAGGACTTTGATCAATCAAGCCTAATTTAGAAAAGCTAAATGGTTGATTTTTGTACTCCAACATCTTGGCCATGAATTGTTGATAACCATTGGGAGCTTGTATGATTTTTCCTTTCTTTCCCTTGTAGCTGCCCTCATGGCCTCCTTCTGTATTGTTTCTTTCTTTTATAATTACTTCTGGTAGGGGTCCGCCTAACCCCAGCTTGCCTACCAAAAAAAAATAACCATGCGGGTCAACGGTCTTGATTGCGCACACATGTCTTCTATGTGGGCCACGAATGTGACTTTTATTATTGATTGTGAAAGTGAGTGGTAGTTGTTTTGAACAAAACTAGTCATCTCTTTAGTCCGTATCTTTGCCGTTAAGAAGCCTAACAAGATTCTCACAATCTCTTTTTATTATATTTTTTTAATTTTTATAGTGTAAAGGAGGATTAGTATCTTAAAACATATGGGATTATCATTGTATAAGATGAGGAAAGTATCCCATCACATGACCATCTCTCTCAGCTTAATTCCATCAAATTTCTAGAACTTACATATTTTAGTTACTTTACCTTCTATTCTCACCCCCTTGTTTGAATATTGAGGCAGCCTTCTTTTTTTTATCAGCTTCGTTCTACGATTCCCACGAGAATGCTACCCATTCTAATGCAAACGGAGTCACGCCACGCCCTATTACAAAGTGGCCACACCTTTTGTTGATCCAAAATTGGACCCAGTGTTTGATCTATATATATATATAGAAAGAGAGTTAAGTGAAGCTACACATACGTGTAGCTAACTTAGCTACACCGACGGCTTAAAATACAGTGGGCTCACATTGGTTGGGTGATCCAAACCATTCATTTGATAAGCCCTCACATTGATAGGGTGTGCCCAAAAAATCAGCACCATCAGATGATCCCAACCCTTCAAACTGTGGAGGCAAAAATGGACAGATTTGTAAAAGGCTTTTACACTTCTATTTTTGCCTCCACAAATCGTAGGGTTAGGATGATCCTATGGAGCTGATTTTTTGGGCACACCCTATCTATGTGAGGGTCCATCAAATGAATGGTTTGCATCACCGAAACAATGAGGGGCCTATCAAATGATCCAAAGCATTTATTTGTTGGGCCCTGGCATAGATAGGGTGTGCCCAAAAAATCAGCTCCATAGGATCATCCTAGCCCTTCGATTTGTAGAGGTTAAAAATGGACAGTGGAGGTTAAAAACACAGTGAGCCCACGTTGTTTTGATGATCCAAAGCATTCATTTGATGGGCCTTGACATAGATAGGATGTGCCTAAAAAATCATCTCCATAGGATCATCCTAACCCTTCGATTTATGGAGGTTAAAATGGATGCTTATAAACTCCACAAATAAGTCCATTTTTAACCTCCACAATCAAAGGGTTAAGATGATCCTATGCAGCTGATTTTTTGGACACGCTCTATCTATGCGAGGACCTATCAAATGAATGTTTTGGATTATCCAAATAATGTTGGACCATTGCGTTTTTTGGTAGGCGGACTAGAGAAGCTCCTCTAGTCGGCCGACTAGAAAAAACTTTCCTCATATATATATATATATATATATATATATATATCGGTAAGCTGGGGTTAGGCGGACCCCGACCAGAGATTCATTAAAATAAATATAAAACAAAGATACACAGGGGCCTGAATCAGCACCAAGCTAGAAAAGATATATAAAAAAGAAATAAAAGAAAGCTAGAAGAAATAGGAAGAATCAACTAAGAAGAAACTCCCATGACTTCAAGCAAGAATTGAGCAAGACAGAGGGGGCAATGGAGCCATCTAAAGCAACAAGAGAATAGGTCTCTTTCTGATAGTAGCCACAACATGATGAGGATGAGAGTCATTTCCACCGTTTGTAGAGAGTTCCTTGAGCGTTGCTGGATATGGATTGGAGAAGATCCGTCGTAAATGAAGAGGGTAGAAGTCTTTCTCCTTTGATGGGGCACTCTACCTTTGAGAGGTAATCAGCAGCACCATTACATTCTCTCCAGACATGAGTGATTTCCCAGGATTTGAAACTAATCAGCTTGGAGTGAATTGAATGAAGGAGTGGTCTCTGCATCCAGTAACATCTGACTGTGCCCAAGATGTTTAGAACTGAAGTGAGGGAGTCTGATTCAATCCAGAGATTTTCAATTCCTTCATCAGAGGCTAGATGGATTCCTTTATGAATTGCTTCCATTTCAAGCTGCTGGTTGCTTTTTTCCGAGGTGTTAACAGAGAATGCAATGGAGGCCATACCTTTTTCATTTCGGATGATGCCTCCAATAGATGCTCTGTTTTCTTTGAGAGAGGCATCAGTGTTTGATCTACGTAGAGGAAAGAGAGGGTTGCACATATCAAAACAAGGAAGTGTAGAGATAATCTAAGTTACTTGATTAAATCTGGGCCAATCCATTGTGAGATCCGATGGGCCTCACCAAATGATCGATTTCTTTTTTTCCTTCTCTTTTCATCCCGGGCGGCCCATGTAGGCTGTAGTGTAAAAATAGTCATAAATACACTAGTGGGGGTGGCCCAGGGAAGAAAAGGGGGAGAATATATCACTTCCCTTTCTTTAATTTGGCAGGAGAATCATGCAGTACTTTTATAGGTGGGGACCACTATGGGTGGGCCATACATATTAAATCAACCCAATCCAATGATCCTATCCACCGATCAGATGACATTTTCCTGTTGAAATGAGGACTACAACCTTCTATTGACCGTCCAAGCCAATAGATGAAGGGAAAGCAATAAAATCCGGAGAGAAGAAAATCGTCGTCTAAACAAAAAAAAAGCGATAAATGAAATGTTGTTTATTGTTTTGAGTAGTGTTTTTAAATGTTACGAAAATTTCCTGCATGAACAAATATAAATGAACCAAACAGTACGGGTACTTCTGTACATTTGACTTCCTCCCCATTTAGATTTAGAATGCTCCGTACAATTTTGCAACTACGTTTAATCCATCACATTACAAGAAATGTAGGTTTTGGTGATGGATTTAATCCGTCGCCATAACGCTATATGTATTTAGCAAAGAAAAACTGCCACCTCATTAAAAGTTATTACAAAGGTTTTCGTGACAAAAATTCAAGGAAATGACCACGGATTTGTTGCCGTCGCTAAGGGGCTCTTTGTTTGGATTTTAGAATTGTAAAATTATGGATTTTACAATCCATTATATTGGATTTTAAGTAGGAAATCTAGGTTTTAGAAATCTCGGTTTAGAAATCTCTCTCCCCCATCCCGAGATTTCTAAAACATGGGAAGATCTCCTACTCTCGCCCAACGAAAAGAAGGGCGAGAAATTAGAAAACAACAAACGGTCTCCTTCTCTCGTCTCCCATCTAGGATTTTGAGGAAATCCAAGATTCTAAAATCTACAAATCCAAACTTGCCCTAAATTTTAAATATTTATAATTTGAAAAAAGAATTAGCTTTTACCGGTGGACAAAAACCGTCACCAATATGTAATTTTTTTCAAGAACCAAAGATTAAATAATTTTTAGAGACGAAAAAACCCTCACCAATAATCTTTAAAGAAAAAACATTTTGTGACTTTCTTCTCCTTTCTTCTTCTTTCTATCCCCCCCCCCCCCCCCCCCCCCCCCCCGGGCCTCCCCTTTTTTTTTTAGTAAAAATATAGTTACACCCCCTCAACTTTCTGATATTTTCAACTCTAATCCTGACTTTTAAAGGTCACCAACTACATCCCTTGAGGTTTCAATTTGTATATGGTAGACCCCCTCTTTTGAAACACTATCAATGATAATGAAGACCCCATCGCCCCTCCAAAGCCCATACCCTAATCCAAACACTACAAAAAAACACAGTGAGCCCACATTGTTTGGATGATCCAAAGCGTTCATTTGATGGGCCCTGACATAGATAGAGTCTGCCCAAAAAATTAGCTTCATAAGATCGTCCTGACCCTTTGATCTGTGGACAAACAGTCAATTGAGGGGGTCTACCTTATACAAATTGAAACCTCAAGGGGTGTAGTTGGTGACTAACTTTTAAAAGTCAGGGTTAGAGTTGAAAATGTCAAGTTAAGGGTGTATCTGTATTTTTCCCTTTTTTTTTGTTTT
Organism: Tasmannia lanceolata; assembly: GCF_043159265.1. Classification (NCBI taxonomy): domain Eukaryota; kingdom Viridiplantae; phylum Streptophyta; class Magnoliopsida; order Canellales; family Winteraceae; genus Tasmannia; species Tasmannia lanceolata. The sequence goes on from NW_027518679.1 coordinate 49,349,631, forward strand.
TCTATATATTTGGTGGATGATGGACATAAAATATATATTTCCTGAGCTAGAGCGCAGGCACCTTATATGCGCTAGTGTTTAGAAAACCTTTCTCATTGGCTGCTGTAAGAGTTGTTTGTTTTTTTTTTTGTTTTTTTTTTCAGGAGAGAAAGAACCAGCAAGAGAAACGCTAAATCGAAGAAGAAGAGCATGAACAAGAACCGTGCGTTCTCACTACATTTTTTCTCTCTCTCTCGCCACTCTCCGTGAGTTCTGACTACACTCGATTTCAAGGGCTTCATCTATTGCAGTTTTTCTCGAAGAAGAAGAAGAAGCCAAAAGGATAATCACACTAAGAAGTAAGAACTCAATACCTCGGTAAGCTCTTTTAGTTTTTTTCATCCACAAAATTGAATTGCTATTAATTCAGTTTTAGTGAAAAATGATAGGAACATCTCTTTTAGTTGGGTACGTACACACATGTAAGGATGATCATTGACTGGCTTGATTTGAATTCTATTAACACAATTTTGGTTAAATATAAATGAACTTCTGTCGATCATTGTTTTGATCCCGTACATATGTAAAGATTCTCTGTTAGTTTGTTCCCTTGATGGAATGCATATCATCTGTTTTAAAGCCATTTAAAAATTTTCTGTTCATAGGACCAAGTGGTTGAAAAGAATTGAAGATTGCAAATTGTGTATGAGCACCAAGTAGCAAAGGAAGGGAATTCCATAATAAATTAGATCTCTGGTTATTGTTCTGTCCATTGCATCTGAGTTACTGAGCATTCCCTTAATAGGACAGCGTGCTATTATTGGCTGTAGAATAGGGATTATGAAGGCTCGTTGACCAAGTTCTTGTTAGTCGAGATGCCCTAAATTGGAATTTCGTCCAACACTTGAGGGTAAAACTGGAAGATATTATTATTGCTATTATCTTAATATAATTAAATAGCAAATCTAGTTTTATGAGGAAACTTCTTTCCTTGGGGATAAAGAAAAAGGGGAGATCTTATAGGAGAATATTTAGGAATTTGATTTGTTAAACCAATTGGTTGGGCATCCAAAAACATCCAACAATTGTTGGATTTTGTATTTTAAAAGTTCAAAAAGTTGCAAACAACTTTTTGATAAAATCTTATTTGAGATCTTTTAGGATTTCAAAAAGGCAAAAGCAAATACAAAGCTTCAAATATTTAAAGCTATGGACGTTTGTTTTTTATATACAGAATTGCTTTTGGAAAACCTCCCAAGAAGTGAAAAAGTTTCTCCACATCTCTCTCTCCATTACTTGTATTCAACATCATTAAAGCTCCATATAGGATTGAGATAATCCCATCCATTAGATCTGATTTAGATCAGATCCTTAATTAGAGCAAAAGTTGTTCTATCCCTTTGTGCAAAATCAACGGATCCCATCGGATCAACTTGCGGCGTTCGCGAAGAAAAGTTTATTCGTGGCGATTCAGGGAGTAGATTAAGCAGACGATCTTCTTCGTGGTAACTTCTACAAAGGTATATTTTTATCTGTTTATTTTATCACCAAAATATAATCTAGTTCCTAGAAATCTTGGGCTGAGAGCAAAATTGAAGAATAATGTTATACTATGCGATTTTATTCCGCTGCGAATAGTGATTTTGCCTTAGGGTTATACGACCCTTCTAACAGATCTATGGCAGCAGCTTGATGTGTTTTGTAATGTTCTGAACTTCACCTATTTGGAACTAAATTCCTATGCATCATATCCACTGTTGCAACAGGGTACTAGAGATGGTATTGGAGATCCTATTGTACAATCATCTACACTGCAAGTCCGAGTGATTCCGTGATATGATGTACATTACTTTGAGGAACCACTTATGACATGAGAGTCGGCTCAATGTTTCTGAATATGATCTTTATCTTGTTATGTTCTCTGTAGCAATCAGGCAAGATCCTGCTGATGTTATTATTTCAGAGGAAAAAAGCTTGGATTTAACCCACAAGTTTTGAGTGACAGAAGAGGGTCTTTAAGACCATACCAAGTGATCAAGACTGTTGGCTTTTGAAATGTTTGGATGATGAAGAAGCATATGCTTCTTTCTTCAAGGATGGAATTATTCTGATGATGATTTAATTACAATTAAGAGTGTCCTGTTCTTCACATTAGATCAAAATTCTTATGTACAACGAGATAGATTGAGCATGAACTTTGTATGGCACATTTTTAAGGCATGCTATTTTTATTTTTTATTTTAAATCTCCAAGGAGCTATTCAGATGATGATTTAAGCACTTCAATAATTTTTGGAGTGGCTTATGCTCATTCAGCTCCATGGATGTACATATCTTTCGAAGGGGAAACAGACCCCTATTTTGTTCCTATCCTTTCGACAATAAAGTTTTAGATTTTTTATTTCTTAAGTAATAAAACTCACAACTGTCTAATGTTGGCTTTATATGCTTTTTCCTTTTCCTTTCTTTCCATTCCCAGTTGAGAGTGGTATTACTTAAGAGGCACTTGCTTGCAACTAACTTTTTCTTGATCTTTAGCTCAAATGGAAGAGCGCTTGGGAAACATGGTTTAACCTATGGTTCTCAAGAGTATGATGGTTCAAATCCACCAAGATCCTTAAATCACTTTCCTTGATATAGTACCTTATTATGAATTGTTTCTTCCAAATGTCTCTGACTCCCAAAACTATTCATTGAAGCTGGTCATAGAAGACTTTCTCCCAAATGTCTGCCATTTTTTGGATCTTCAAGATGCTACGCCATTGAGGAATACTCTGTTTTCTGTTGGATCTTATTATTGAGTTGCAAGTAACAGTTGGAAAATAGTCTGGCATGGACTATCCATAAAAAGGCTTAAGTAGATAAATAGTTTAGATCATTGAACAATTGGGGCCCCCCAAAACCTTACTTGAGTACACACTCCATATGATATTCATCAGACTCTCCACATGTCATGAAGCCATCTTCATTATGTGATCCAATTCCAACCCAGTTTTCTTATTTTTTTGAAGGATAATTCCAACCCAGTTTTTCTTAACCATAAATTGTTAGAAAACATATTCTGGTCAAAGCAAAAGCAAAACCATGATTACTAAAAACTATTGTGTTTGTATTCCTTTGAAATGGAAGAATCAATACAAGTAGTGTACCCAAAGAATTGCAACAATTCACACCCATTATCTATCCTAGAATCAGAGTAACTACACCTACTATTGCTAATACTACTACTGATATTACTGTTGCTCTAAAGCTGCTCATGGCCCTCTCAAGACCACAAACCGGCAATGCTGTCTTCTCGACTAGACACAGATTCATTTAGGGATTGCGATGACAGCTTCACTCAGCCTTGCATATACTTCATACATTTGTTTTTCTCATTATTGTTTTTCTATCTTTAGGTTCAACTGGTTAAATTCCAGCCACTGCTTCCAATCAATGGAGACCAATTAAACATTCACCGGTGTGTGCAACAAATGTTCTGAAGGCAAACATGGATGAATAATTCCAAGTTAGAAATTATGCTAGTGCTTTTTGTCAAGCCAAAAGATATGGAATTATGTGACAAAATTCCACACTTGAACGCTAGTCCAATTCAATCAGACCTTGAGAGCCATCTTAACACATTATCCACATGTGTAGGGCCGTGTTCCCCAAGTGCTCTTCCATTTGACGGGCTGCACCAATTTGTTCGAACATGTGTTGTAATGATTCTATCATGCTCAAGGTAGAATCAAAGTAGAGAATCAAAGTCGATGGATTACGTTGAAAGATGTCATGGTTTTAGTAAATGTAACTGTAATTATGTACTAAAAGGAAGTGGCTAGCATTTTGAGTTGTTATTGGTCCAGTCTTGAGAAGGGAAGCATGTTCGTCTCTATATTGTGGGAAGAAGGGATGATAATTCAAAAGAAAAAAAGAAAGAAAGAAAGATGGAACTGTTCCAAGTGGGAACAGTATTGTTTGTCGGCAAAACAGTTAAAGGAGCTTCTAATAGATAGTATTTGGATTCCAAAATCATGGAATAGAAATTATTCTTGGGTTGGAATGGCATGTGAGATCATCAACCACACTATCCTTCCAAAATGAAAAGCCAAGTCCTTACGTATTAGAAAGAGAAATTTGTCCTGTCAAGTGGGATATACTGTACTCCGCATGCGTAGATATATCATTGGGCAGGCCATGCAGGTCAAGTCCAACTATGTTTCATTACATGAGTGCAGTAATGTGGTTTCCTCTCGTGTAAAGGGATAGATATACACCCATTTTTTAAATAATATTAGAGCCCACTTTTCTATTTCTTGTTTGCTTTGTTCCATACGGATGGTGTAGCTTCGACGTGGATTGAAAGGAAGTTTTTGAAGTGACGTTAGGGGTGCAGCTCGGGTCCGGTTGGGTCGGGTTGAGGCCAACCCAACCCAACCCGAGGAGCTCAACCTCCACCCCTAACCCAACCCAACCCGACTTTCAACCCCGGATGGCTAACCCAACCCAACCCAAATTGGTTTTTCCCTAACCCGAACCCAACCCAACTCAACCCGAATTCCGAAGTTGGGTCGGGTTAGACATTTCAGATGAGATATTTAGTAAGGGAAATGGCACCCTAGTTCAAAAAACAGTAAAACACTACTAGAACACATGCACATATTAAATAACTGCAAATGATGCGAGAAAAACATGACAATCACAATCACAAGGATATGCAGGTGTTTAGTCCAGAAAAAAGAAGGTTGAGATCATCCAATCAATCGATTTTTACATGCTTCAATCTTGCGGTTGAGATCTCTTCTATTATTATATTTGCAAAGGATAGAAAGAAACAACAAAACAGGTCAGAAGCTACAAAGTACAAAAAGTAAAAAACGTGTATTACTCTTTGTTGGGTTACGGGTTGGGTCGGATTGCCTGATACCCAACCCCACCCAACCCGAATTTTGGTCGGGTTGCCAAATCCCAATCCGGACCCGAACCCAACCTGAATTTGGTCAACCCAACCCGCCCAAAAATCGGGTTCAACCCGTTGGGTTCGGGTTCAACCCGACCCAAGTTGCACCCCTAAGTATCGTTGCTTCGTTTGAGACTAACTAGCTATGGATTATTATTTGGGAGCCTCAAGCTTTGTGCAAAAATATCAAGATGAGTTAGAATAGGGCTGCAACAGGGTCGGGTTTTTCAAAACCCTAGCCCAACCCTGGATCCCATTATCTCGGCCCTAACCCGCCCTGACCCTGAGTCAGGGCCGAAAAACCTCAACCCATGGCCCGCCCTGATTGGCCCTGATTGGGCAGGGCCAGGCCGGGCCGGCCCTAATTGACCCTAGTGCAAATACTTGTTGAGAGTGCCAAAAATGATCAATAAACTGAGAAAGGGAACAAAATAAGATAATATGAATTCAACAACATGACGGGCAACAGTGACAATTAATAATAATAATCTAAAGAAGCACCAATCCAAGATAATAGAAAACATTAGCAAAAGAAACATGCATAGATGGTTCAATTCTATAATAGAAAACTTAGGGTAGGGCCGGGTCAGGGTACCCGAGGCATTAACCCAGAACCCGACCCGACTTGAGTCACGGTCTAAAAAAATGAACCTGACCCTGTTCGAGCTCAGGGCGAGTCAGGCTGACAGGGCCAAACTTGCACCCCTGTTAGAATGTATTGCAAGTAAGGCGAAGGGTGGCACCTATAAATTTTGATAAATGATAATACAATGGGGGGCCAACATTAACTGGCCGATCCTCCAAAGCGTTCATTTGTTGGGCCCAGAAAATATTCTTCATTGAATGATCCTAACTCTCCCATTTGATGTGGTTTAAAATGGACGTCTCAAAATAGAAATCTCCATAGATCCGAGCTTGAAGATTTTCTACACACAGTCTATGTCAGGGCCCAATAAATGAAGGGTTTAGATCACCCAAACAATGTGGGCCCCAATGTTTTTTTTTTGGGGCTGCATGTACCCTATAAATTCTCGGGAGAACTTTCGGGTGATCCAAACGAGTGAGCATTTTTTCCAATGGGGAGTCCGTCGGCCGCGCCATGGAAGCAGCTGCTTCTCAATGCCTTGGAATCCAACAAACATTCTTCCTTCTTTCAACTTGTAAAATTCTTTTCTTTCTTTCATTCTTCAATCATTTTAACTCTCTCTCCTCTCTCTCTCTTAGGGTTTCTGACTCATTGTTGTTGGATTTTCAGGCAACGATCAGCTCTAATGGAAGACCCGCTAATCGCACTGTTGTTTTCAGGTTCTGATTTTCTCTTTCTTTTTTTAATTTTCCCTCTCTTTTTTCTGTTTGAGTTATAGAGATTTATTATTCTCCATCGATTTTCGTTTTTCTTTATGGAACTTTTCAGAGGATTCCAAGAAGGCTCCGATAAGATCCTGATCAACACAGACTCCCGAACACGCAAGGTTTTTTTTTTTTTTTTAAACTCTAATTTTCTTCTATTTTTTTATATATGTTTTTTTTGCTTTAAGAAGGATGATGTTTGAATTGGAATGGGTTTGATTATAAGAAAGCACTGTCCCTTACATGTTTCGATTCTGGTTGTAAATTCTTGCAGATTGAAGATATTAAACACTGCCCTTTTGGAGAGGTAATTGAGTTCTGAGGTATATGTTTCTCTTTTTTAAATTATCTTATTTCTAACTTTAAACTGCTGACATTTCTGTTGTTTTAATTTTCTTTTCTTCTTTAAAAAAAAAAAAAAAAAAAAAAAAAACTAGTTTGGATATGTAAATTGCATATTCTCTTGTTAATTGTCTTGTTTGATGTTTTTGGGTGATCATTTCAGTAGCAATTTTAGCTGTTTAGGTTTTTTTTTTTTTTTTCCATTGATTAGAGTTCAGAGGGCTTTTATCTCGGCTTTCATGATTTTTTATGCCTGGTATTTTAATTTTGGTGTTCATAGATATGTTGGTACTTCACTGACTCTTGGGAGCAGTTTCGGATCAATGGAAGAATTGATATCATTGATGGGTTGAATCCTGATCCTGTGAAGCTTCAGGTATGAATGTTTTGTAGTTATTGAAATGCATTTCCATACTGTCTGATTTTTGGTACTTTGATGATCTCTGAGTCGCATAAGTCTATGAATCTATGATTTAGCCGACACTTTGAATTTATTGCTGACACACGTGTCTTGCCATCTCCAACACGACATTTGTATCCACATGTGTCGACACTCCTTTCGACACTTTTAAATGTACTACTAGAAGTGTCAGACTTAATGTGGGCGTGTCAACACATTTTTGCACCGTGTGAAAGCGTGACATTCTGTTTTATATTGAATATTGTTTTTACCTCTTTTATTATTAACTCTTCTCTTCTTTAACTAATATTTGTTGTTATATCTCCTCGGCTCCTCCCCTAAATCTAAAACCCTAAACAAGCTCTTATTCCAATACTATTTTCATTGTATTCTATTGGTCCCCCTTTCTCGCTGCATATTGGAAACTGAAAGAGAATAGATTAAATTGATGAATGCTTTGTTATTTGTTTATCTCATATTTGTTTTAGATTATAGTTTATTAATCTTAAGATTTATTAGTTTGTTACATGAATATCATATTTATATTGTTGCAAATTATGATAGTAACCAGTAATTGTATGTGTATGCACGTGAATGGGAGTGTCCCTACTTCTAGATTTTAGGAGTTGCCATGTCAGACACCTCGTATCTGTGTCGAAACTAATTGCATGAATCCGTGTCTACAAATCATGATCATATATACTTTCTGTTTTAGCCGTGTCTCCGTTTTTAAATTTTGGGGGGTTGCCGTATCCTTCACTTCATGTGCGTGTCGACACACGACACTTGTGTTTGTATCCAAAAATCATAGCTATGAATGTATTGCAGTTATAATAGATGTACTGAATTTGATAGCTCTAGCTCTAGAAAATGCATTTACACCTGACTGAGTAGCAAGAAAACTGTGCTTTAGATTTGTGTGAAAACTAATTGGATTCGCCACAGCCAGTAATAGCTTCTGCATCCTTCAACTGAATCACGGATTTCTCAGCCTTTGATTGCCGAAACATGATTTCTCTAATCTACGATTTTTGACTATTTGTTCATCCTCTGTTCCCCCAAGGTTTGTTGCTCAAACCACAATGAGTATGACCTAGGACGTGCATGTTTTGATAAAAATAGGGATCACTGGTTGAGCATGTGTTACAAAGGAAGATGATGCATTGCAATGGTAACAAGCTAGTTCCAGATTCTGTGTGCATAGATTGGACTGTTTTCTCATTTGCCCGGCATGATTGGATCGATTCCCTCACCTCTTCCAATTTGTGTTGCCCACACTGATCTTAGTTCTCTGCTACATCACTCTGGACCCAAGAATGAAATCTTGGGGCCTGTACCCATTTTGGTTCAAGCTTGCTTTGTTTGAGGAGCGTAAGATGATTGAGAGACTCTTAAGGTGGTGGAGAGAAGTGAGGGCCTTTGGCTCGCCGGATGTCAGTATTGGACAAATGCTGAGATTTTTTTATTTTGAATGGTAGCCAATTTTATTTCAAGAAAATGGGACCAAGATGGTTAATACAAAGCAAAACAAAAAACATAGAGAAAAAGTGAATTACAAACAAGGACCGAAAGAAATCAAGGCAGAAGCAAATCAAACAATGCCAACGCTTCCTTAGAGACACCTTCTCGAGCAAGACTATCCGCCACCACATTGGCGGATCGCTAGAAGTGCTGAAAGACAAAAGAAGAGCCCATCCAATCTTGTGTTTCATCAAGCAGCCGATCGAATCTCCAAGGGTGTTTCTTTGTACCCTTGGGCCATCAGATGACATTTAGGGAGTCTCCTTCTATTATCACGTTATCCAGGGGATCTCTATGTAACAACTTTAATCCTTGGTAGATTGCTGTCACCGGTGTTTAAAAATGCGGATGTGGCACGGAACGCAGCCGAACAAAATCCTATTAGACTCAGCACGACGCGGTCGAGTACTCGGTTGATGCGGCTGAGTACTCGGTTGATGCGATCATAATTTGAGAGACTCAAAGGAGTTTTTATTGACTCTTTAGGGCAAAACACGGAATGCGGATGCTGTACAATGCGGATAGGTGCAATGCGGAATGTGATCAAGGTAAAAGGGGGTAGAATTGGGAGAGTCAACGTGGATGCGGAGGAGTTTTAAAACTATGGCTGTCAGCCGTCACCTCAACCTCAGTGGCGCCCGCCACCCCAATGGGACCCGCAAAGGCCCAAATCACCTCCCCGAGTTCATTCCTCAATACACCTCCGATGCCTGGTTGACCGAGATTCCCAAAACTAGAGCTATCAAAGTTAAACTTCAGGAATCCAAGCATCGGTGGGGACCACTCCTACACAATTTTTTGCTTAATCTCCACGCTAAAGCACATTTCTCTCCAACCTTCCCATATGTCAAAGGCCGAGACAAATTTAAAGCAAGAGAGAGACTTGACCCATGCAATCGTCAGAGCAATCACTTTAATGGAAAGGGAGGCTGCTCCCATAAGTCAAAGGCCGAGACAAATTTAAAGCAAGGGAGAGACTTAACCCCATGCAATCATCAGAGCAATCAGTTTAATGGAAAGGGAGGCTGCACTTTTTGGCACACCTTTGAAAACTCTAGCATTCCTTTCCTTCCAAATCACTCAAACCGTTGCTAGGAATGACACTTTTTACCTCTTTTCGTTTGTGGTGGAAGAAAAGGGTAAAATGTTGAGATCTGTGATAGAAAATTTCGAATATGGAGTCGTGGGAAGAGAGTAAGGGATATTTAGAAGAAAGGAGAGCTGCTAAGGAATCTCAAGGAGCTGGAGAAGCTAGAGGAAGTGAAGACCTTGTCAAAAAATGAGAATTCCCAGAGATCGAAGGCTAAAGAAGAATATAATTGGCTGATTTTGCAGGAAGAACTCAAGTGGAAACAAGCATCTAGGACGAAGTGGCTTAAGAAGGGCGACAAGAACATTGCGCACTACCATGTCATTGCTAAGGGAGAATACAATATGCCGATTTGGAAAGAAGAACTCAAGTGCAAACAGAGATATAGGGTGAGCAAGCTTAAGGAGGGGGACAGGGACATTGCATACTTCCATGGCATTGATAGTCCTAGAAGGAGAGGCGATAGGATTGAATCTTTGGTGATCAATGGGGAATGAATGAATGATGCGACGACAAGGGGAAGGTAATTTAAGAAATTGTGGTCTTCTATCAATTTGTATGCGTCCCAGGAAGGGATTGCCTTTGACCAGCTTGATCAAAGGGACATCGATAGTTTGGAAGCAGCCTTTGGCTCTCTTCCAGATGGCTTTTGTTTAACTCTCTTCCATATATGGTGGAATATAGTGAAAGAATATTTGTTGAACCTATTTGAGGAATTCCACGGAGATCTTACTCTAGATAAAGTAATGAGTGCTACTTTCATTTTGATCATCCCCAAGAAAGACGGTGCAGATTGTTTGACAGTTGACAGATTTACGGCCTATTAGTCTAGTGGGATGTGTGTGCAAGTTGTTATCTAAATTATTAACCGGCATGTTAAAGAAAGTGTTGGGGAAAGTTATATCCTCTAATCAAAGTGCCCTTATTTAAGGAAGACTAATTTTGGATGGGGTTTTGATCCCCAATGAGGACATAGAATTCTACTCCAGCAGTCAGATCAAAGGGTGGTATGCAAGATTGAGATGGAGAAAGCATATGACAGTGTAGAATGGGGGGTGTCTGGACCTTCTGACGAGCAAGATGGGATTTGGAGTTAGGTCATAGGTGGAGAGAGTGGATTTATAGATGCATTTCATTTGCATGGTGCTCGATTATGATTAATGGCTCGCCTCATGGTTTCTTCAAATCCTCTCGAGAACTGTATCAAGGGGGATCCCCTCTCTCCTTCTCTGTTTACGATCGTAGCAGACTTTAAGCGCAGAATGGTCAATATGGTCAAAAGCAATGGGCTTATTGATGGCATCAGAGTGGTCCACTTAGGGGTGGAGGTGACACACCTCCAATACGCAGACGACACGTTGATTTTCAGTAGTGCAGAAGAATTCAAGATTAAAAATTTGGAAGGGGCGCTTCGTTGGTATGAGGCGGTGACGGTCAGTGAACTAACTTTAATAGATCCACTCTAATGGGCATGCATCTAAGAGATGATGAGCAGGAGAGACTCGCCAACATCCTTGCCTGCAGACCTCTGGAAATTTACTTAACATTTACTTGGGCCTCCTCAACTGTGGAGAAAGACATTCACAGTCTCGTTGGGATCTAGTCGTAGAGAAAGTCCAGAAACGTTTGTCAGCCTTGAAGAGAAATTTGCTTTCTTTGGGTGGTAGGATCACTAGTCCCGGCTAATTCACCTTCAAATTAGTACTGGTTAATTTACTGATTTACTACCTATTGATCTTTAAGTGCTCTGTCAATGTTAGTAAGGACTTGGAGCGACTACATGAAATTTTCTTTGGAAAGATTCCAAGGATAGGAAGAGAGTTCATCTAGTCAAGTGGAAGGAGATGTGCAAACTGAAAAGAGCTGGGTTTTTTAAGGATTCAAGCAGATTAGAGTAATGAATATAGCTTTACTTACAAATGGTTGTGGAGATTTGGCGAGGACATATCACTTTCCTGGACGATGTTGATTGAAAAGAAATATGGTGCTACCGTGCTAGCTTTGGTGGATGGAACCCGATATATCAGTACTGAAGCTTGGGTGTTACTATTTGGTGTGATATTACGGAGGGCCTTCTGCCTTTTTTTAAAGGAATTCACTTCAAAGGGATGTGGTCACGTTTTGGACAGATCCTTGGCACAACAAAATGGCTTTAAAGGAGAGGTTTTCAAATTTATACTTGGTGGCATTGTAGAATTATCGGACTATCAAAAAAGCAGTAGTCAGAGCAGATGGCAAAGCTAGTTGGATGATCCCTTTTCATAGGAACTTTTTTGACGGAGAGTTAGAGTAGGTGGCACATCTAATGGAAATCCTAGACTCGGGTTTTATCAAGGGCGAGGACAAGAGAGTATGGGTATGGGACCAGTTCGAAGCATTCTGTTCATTCTTTCTACAAGCGGCTGATACCTGATATGTCTTCTTCCCCAACTAGAAGAACTTGGAGGATGCCAACCCCACAGAGTTTGTGCGTTTACCCAGACAGTATACCCAGACAATATGTCTAAATAAAATCCTGATTGTAGATCACCTTCAGAATAGGAAGATGATTTCACCCTTTGCTTAGCTGCAGGAGAATCAATCACTCTTCTTTTCTTTCATTGTAGGTTCGCCAGATAAATATAGACTTATGTGCTTGGGAATGGTCGTATGCCCCCTGGACCAAGAGAGGAAAGATCCTCTGGTACTTGGTACTTTGCATTAGGGGTGGTCTTTTGGAAGGAAATGAACGAACTCATATTCAAAGGATCAACCAGAAGTTCTCAAACCATCAAGCAACAAACTTTCTCCTGAATTGAGGATGGACAGGAGTTCTATGATTCTATCTACCTTCAATGGTATTTCGGAGTCCTCTATACCCAGATCGCAGGCATAGATTAGGAATAGCAAGATAATATCCAATAAGCCTTCTCCTAGATGGACTGCCCCCTCGAACTGAAACTGAATTTTGACGGATCCGGTCTAGGGATCCCTGGCCCAAAGGACATGGGGATCTTTTCAGAAAGGCTGATGATAGCACCATGCTTGCATTTTTTGGCTCGTTAGGTACAAGGACTCGAATGAAGCAGAAGTCAAGCGTTATTGACTGGGATCCACCCAATGTTCTAAAAAGCGTTGGGCGGAGCTGGGCGGCTGACTGACCTCCCAGCGCCTAGGCGTTTTGAGGCGTTTTCCATTTTTTTTTAGATATTAATATATTTTCATAATATCTTGCATTTTTTTATATAAAATAGAAATACTTGAATAC